>NC_083632.1:21762531-22095031 GCF_963584025.1 Labrus mixtus
TTAGCTCTAAAAACCAGATTCAAAACTGCTCTATGTGATGCTTTTATTTTGCTTTTCTTATTGCCTTACGCCTCAGTCTCTTTATTTCCGGTCTTCAAATATAATGTACTT
Organism: Labrus mixtus; assembly: GCF_963584025.1. NCBI lineage: Eukaryota > Metazoa > Chordata > Actinopteri > Labriformes > Labridae > Labrus > Labrus mixtus. Next base: position 21,762,643 of record NC_083632.1, read on the forward strand.
TTATTTTGAAAAACTGCGAAGGGGACTTCCGCTACATCGTAAAGTTACGGGGGAAAAAGCCGAAGTTTGCCTTTAAATACCTGAAGCAACTGTAACATGTTAAAATAGTAGTTTTTTAAATTGATCAAATGGTTCAACAACTTTCAACTAGCAGAGGAGCGTCTCTTCTATGTCCACAGATCTCATAGCACTATGTAAGTGCACACAGCTTTACAGCACGAGTCAGTTAGCCCGTCTCTGTATTGTTTTGATACAACAACTAAGAAGAAGAGGAGGGGGTGGAGGTGACGCAAGATGCTAAGAAGAGAAAAAGAGAGAGAGTGAAGCGGAGTGTTCATCCCTGCAGATGTTACAGATGTTATTCATTACAGATTGGGACGTAACGTTTAGACTGTTATCGGTGTCATCGTTGTCTCATGTTGAGCAGCTTAACCAGCTGCAGAAAGTCATCTAACTCGAGTTATCTGTCAGGCTTGCATACAAATAAATAAATTCATCTAACGCCAAAAGTTGTCCCTACATCTGGCAGTAGATGCTAGAAGAGTCATTTTTGTGCAAAATCTGGTGATATGGGGCGCTGGTGGCGCAGTGGTCCATGTATGGAGGCTTTGCTCCTCCAAGCGGGCGGCCCAGGTTCAAATCCCACCTGTGGCTCTTTTCCCGCATGTCATTCCCCACTCTCTCTCTCCTTGAATCTATCCACTGTCCTATCTCTCAATTAAAGGCACAAAAAGCTCAAAAATAAAAAATCTGGTAATATTTCTGCACCTTGTCAGTCGCCATTGGTCTTTGGTTTCTCACAACACCGCCCCTCTGGAAGCATAACAGCACTGAGCAAACCATCAGTAATGTAAGAAAAATAAGTCTTGGTGAAACAAAGAACATCTTCAGCTATTTTGTCCCAAATGGGTGTAATGTAAAATTAACCCTGCACTGTGTTGGTGCATTATTGACCTAAAACTGAAAACTCCATTTTCATTGTTATATTATGGAATTTAATTAAATTGACAGTTTGCACTCTTCTTCTTTCCTCTCTGCGTCCAATCACATCCTGGCTTCTCGCAGCCTCCACCAGCTGCCTCCTCCACACAGGGGGTCGTCTTGCACGCTGCACCCGAGGATGTGCCCCCTTGTACCCTGGGTACAGTGCTACTGAGAGTGAGGAGGGGGTTGGGTCTGTCTGAAGCTCATCCACTGCTGACTCATCTCACACACACACACACACACATCTACCCCTCCTCTCTCTCGCTTTCACTCTCTCGCACTCTTGAGAGGCAGCGGAGGCGGCAGGCTGAGGAGTCGGGGATGGCGGCCAGTGGGTGCCGTCAGGCGGTGGTAATCTGACCGGATTACCAACCAGGTGGAAACATTCAGCCTCTCTACTCCCACTTCTCCTCCTCCTCCTCCTCCCTCTCTTCCCCCTGCTCCATCCATCTATCATTTACATGCTCGTATTCTCTTTTACTCTTGGTTATTTACGTCTTTTGATGGAGCCAATCTTTGTGTTGCCCTATAACATAGTGGAACTCTTTACTGTTCTGTTCCACCAATATGCCGTCTAGTTCTACATGAAGGTACAAAGAAGCTTACAGGAATACACAAATAAACACAAATCACCATCTTATTCTGCACGTCCTGCAACTCGGTGTGTGAAAGTGCGTGTGCAGGTAGGTGGGTGAAAGGGGAAGTCTGGCCTCTGCTGCCATGACGATCAAAGCAAAACTTTCAAGAGAGGAGGAGGTTAACTGACAGCATCATGACAAATGCATCAACACACACACACACACACACACACACACACATAGATACATCATCTGCAAGAAAAGGAGAATCTCACTGCAGGATCTTGTTCTTCTCAAACAAGACTGAGTATTAAGTAAGAAGAGGAACAGAATAGAAAAAAAAAAGTCAGGAAGGGACCACAAAGTGGTGTAGGGGTTATCTAGTCTAACCAAAACTTAAGAATGTTTTTTATGCAAACACAATGCATGGTGTGTGACTGTGTAGCTGTGAATGTGTGCACACATGTTATATGAACATAGGCCCTTTCCGTCTGTATTACTAGGTCACACACAAACACACTCTCACACACACACACAGCCATGTAAACAAAAACCGTCTGCTGTCTGGGAAGTAACACACCTGTTCAATGACAAGCTCTGCCACGCCCTCCATAATACTGCACACCTGTGCTTCTGCAGGCTAAACCTAATCTTAATCAGAAACACACACATATACACACACACACACACACACACTTGCAGAACTACTGCCCAGGGGCTAACATCACAGAAAAGGGGCGAGAAAGAGGGAGAGAGTGTAATGAAAGCAAAGGGAGGGGAAAGAGAGACAAAGGCTTTCCCACTGCTCCTATCAGTAATCTAAACGCCTGTGTAATATCATTGTGGGGTTTTATCAAATGGGGGGCTGCGTCTTATGGCGTTGGTATGTGCCTGTCATTCCATCACCTTGTCAAGCGCGACCATATTCAAGCAGACACCATGCTGATCTAAATAAGAGGCTTCGGCAAATTGATGGATTGCACGTTTTCTGGGAAATGAAGAAACAGACAGAATGAGAGGTTTTTTTTGTATACTTTGAATTTCTGTAAGCAGCACACACGGTTCTGTCTGGTGTAAAGGTAAAAAAAAAAAAAAAAGTGTGTCTGTGTGTGTGTTTCTCTTTCCAAAGATCTGAAACATACCCCCCCATCGTAACCCCCCTCCTGCCCTGGTATGGCCAACCCCACATCATATCAACCCCCTGTGCTGAGGCCTAGGGCCAGGCATACAGCTTTCTGAATCTCTAAGGGGGACAGGCACAAAGGTAACCCCCATTCTAACCTCCCAGCAAACACACACACACATGAGCCCCAACCCCCATCCCAAAACAACAATCCTCTATGCCCATCATGTCAGTCAAAACCCCATCAGGGACATGCATGGAGAGTCTGGATATCTGGAATCTCAATACAGTGTCATGCACCTTGAGACCCAGTGAGAGGCCCTCTTGAATATATTTCAATAGCATTATCAGCCTGCATTACTACGCTTTTTCCCCCCCTTTCAACATTACAGAATCATTTTTAAATTGGAGCATAATACCTGTCACCGGGTAGCAATAGTAGTTTAAGTGTAAAATAATCTGTTTAAATTGTCACGCAAGGTAAGATTGTTTGTCCCGCTATCTCTAGAAAAAAAAAATCACACATTTTTGGTCCAATCCCATCAGTTGAATTTAAAGGAGACATGCAGTAAATTGTCTCGTGAAATATACAAAATATTTTATCAAAAAAAGGAATGTATTATGCGTTTGGAATAATTTTATAATTTCTTCAAATATAGTGTTATGTAAATCTATAATTATGTAAATTATTTAATATGTAATATAGCATCATAAATGCATTTATAACAGAATAATACACAGCGTATATTTTAGTTACATTAAATGAACAATAAAATACTTATAGTGTATAGACTATTACATTTGTACAATTTAAGAATGTAATTGAAAAAAAAAATTAAGAAAGATTATACATAATTATGTTATACTTTTAGTCTAATTGATATTGTCAAATTACTTTACAGATTTAAATTAAAAAAACAATTAGCCTTAATGCACACAACAGTTGTGGTGAAATTATAATAAAAACAGCATTAAGCAACAACTGAACTCTAAACTTCAGAGCCATGTGGAGAGTAGGAACATATCATAAAGAAAACAAGTTCATTCAGCCTATTAATCAATCTCCATTATGAAGCGGCCAAAACGGAACCAGAACCGGTCCAGCTTCTTCTTTTTTTTTTTTTTTTTGCAAACGCAGTGTCGAGTTTTACGTTTTGTCCCAACGAGATTTAATCTAATAAAATAAAAAATAAAAAAGTGTCGACTTTAATTTCTGTACAGGACGTTTGTGTCGGGCTTGCTGTTGTGTAGAACTAATGAATGTGCAAATATGATGTAGACGGAGGATGTGTGGATCTTACACGTAGACCCCGAGTCTTAACGTCTATTTAAAGAAAGCGCCGCATTAGCAAACGATAATTAATGAGATTTCTCATTGGGAACGTTTACATACATTCATCCCGTTAGTCCACTATATAGCCACTATATGAATCCCAGCCAAGGCTCGCTCGCTCGCTCTCTCTCTCTCTCTCTCTCTGCACACACACACACACACACACACACCTTCCACCCCCAGCCCCCACCAGCCCCCTTCTATTGAGACAGGATACCAAAGCTACTTGTTAAATCTAATGCATGCACTGTCAACCCATTCGCACCCCGTCACGTCCCCGCTCGATATAGAAACCGGATTTTCTGGTATTACCCGCACCTCCATTAGCCAGAGCTCCCCTCCCTCTCCAAAACCAATGCGACCCCCAGTTTGGGACCAGTACGAACCAGCACCAGCACCACCAGTAGGCTATACCACCACCATGTTCCTGGAGCCTCAGAGACACTTTGGAAACGAGGGACTCGATCAGCTAATAGCTTTCATTTATTGTTTAATGGGAAATATAAGCAGTGGAATTACCCAATTCTAATTAATTACATCAAATGGCAATGATTAGTACTTTCCTAATTGATAAAAACCATATAAATCTATGCCGAGATTATGCCACTGGAAACGCCCAATAATCCCTAAGTAATAAAAATGAATAATCCCAAATACTCCTAACATTATGATATCTTTTATGTCAAAGACAAAAACGGGAGGTGTGCCGTTCATTTTCAAATAATCTAATGTGTATCAGGTGAAAAATCCACTCCTTAAACCAAGTTTCACTTTATGGCGTGACGTAAACACCAGAATGATCATTTCTATGTTTATTTCTATGTTAAAGAAAGCAGCCATGTCATAAACAGTTCATGAAATTAAGTAAAACATAAAACTCACATTTGCTAATTTCTTAATGTTCCACAAAGTCTGAGCGATTTCCCACTGCAGTAAATTCTAGTCCGTCCCAAACAGCTTCAAGGTTTCCCAAGTTTGTAGTATGGAGAACATATGTTTCAAACAAAAGAGAGTAACTGGTTGTTTTTGAACACACACTTGTCATTCACACACACGAAAAAAGAGCCGCAGTCCAAACTGACCTGAGTGCGGACCCATGGAGAGGTGGGATGAGAAGTATTTCCCCGGCTGGAAGTGAGCAGGGTGCTGCACGGAGCCGTGGCCGCCTGGCGCCATCCGAGACGCCGCGCCGTGCACCAGCGCGCTCCGCTCCGTCAGGAGGTGGTGCGGAGGAGCGAAATCTCGGCTTTCCATCCCGGTTTTAGAAGCGATAAATCCCAAAACGCCCAAAGTAAAATCCGGAGGCACCGAAGGTCTCAGGCACCCAGATGCAAAATAATCCCTTTTATGAACTTCGGGCTCCCCTCGCATTGAGCGGAGTTCTGGCTTTGCAGGGTAGAAACTGAGTCCCCGTCATGTCCTACAAAAGAGAGAGCAGGAGACGCGTCAAAGCGCTGACAATAATGAGCCAGGCAGAGATATAGAGAGCTGAAGAAAAGGCTGGAGTGAGAGACAGTCGCTGTTCATGTTTAGACAAACAACAAAAGCAATACACATTTCACACAAAAAACCCCTCCCGCTGTAAATGAATAAGCCTGCTGCAAAGGATTTTCACTACTTTTCCACATTTTTCGGTTTCGCAGTTTCCACTGATTTTTACCAGCACATGAAGGTTATAAAGCCTGTCCTATGGAAAAAGGGGGCTGGAGCTGACTTTATTTGGATTTACCACGACTACATATCGCTGCTCCTAAGCGTTTGCAACCCCCTGCCTCCTCGTCCTCTTTCATTCAGTGACCAAAACACGACGCAAAGAATACACACAGGAACCTTTCTTTAGCAGCGCAAAAAACTGGAGAGGAAAGGTGAGATTAGACTTCTTTACAAACACATGGTGCATATAGCCTATACAGTACAGGAGTTCAAATAATTAAAATAAAATAATTGACAAGTCGTGGAGTCTTTAGCTGCAACAAGGACTAAACAAGCTGGATCTCGGGGAATCCTGCTGAAATGTGAAGAAACGCACTCACAAAACATTTCTGGGCGAGAGAGCAGATTTACCTTTAAAATCTATTTCTTAACCTTACATAATTAAGAAACACACTATTACTGTATGTAATGTACATATTACTGTACTTATTCTTGTTATTTGTGTACATTAGGATTTCTTTCCATTGTCAATAAATCTAATCCACTGTATACCTGTTTGGCTGAGTCACTGTACAGAACCGGCTATTCTTTCATTCTTTAATTCAAGAAATAGGAATGAAGGGGAAGTGATTGATACGAGACCGAGCAGCTACACACACAACCACAAACACACACACAAACACATTCCTGCCTTGGATCAATAGTGTTTGATGTAGGCTATGGCGTTTATAAATTATATCTGATTATACTTATCTAGGTTTTTTTTTAATTTAATCTCCAAACTCGTTTCCACTGTCATTTTTGTAGTTTTTACCTGTAGACCCGAAATTTTCAATTGTGGCGTTGTTGTTTTAATGGAAACGGCCAAAAAAACAGCTATTTCTATCAACTCCTCGCCCCCCCCCCCCCCCCCCCCCCCCCCCCCCCGCCTCCTGGCAATGGAAAACACCATCTCTGCTACATTTACAGTATATGTAGGCTACACTGTAATCACAAACACAAATCACATCACCTTTCTGCTCCAGAGCGAAAGAGCGAGGCAATAAACAGTGAAACAGACTCGGAAATCATCGACTTTATATGTATGCCTTATAGCCCAGGTCATTTACTTAAATAGGGCTCCATGTGACGCTCAGATAGGGAGAGAGAGAGAGAGAGAGCCAAACACACACACCTCGGCAGCCCATCTATTAGGCCTTTCAATGCATGGCACGTCCATCTAGCGCTGTGTAGATGCTGATAGCACCTCCCAGGAATCAACGATAAAGGAACAAAGAAAATATCAAATGCTCTGGTGGACCAGGGGCTTATGAAGTGCAGGAGAATGTAGGCTGCATGAGCTCGGAGATTCTGCTCTCCTTTGCGCGCGCGCGCGCACACACACACACTACTTAAGGACTCCAACTTCAGGAATTGTGTTTGGAGGGGCGATTTCCAAAGTTCATCAGCTCTGCAGTAGAGTGTGTACTGTGCGTCAAGACACTCAAATATCAAAAAGTATCCAAATGTTCAAATGACTCCCAGCAGCTTGTTTGTCTAACAGGGTGAGAGCACTGTAGTGACTAATTTAATTTCCCCTTTGTTTGTGGAAAGCCTGTTAAATACATATTTTTAACTTCATATAGGACTCCAAAAGGGAAATCAGAGAGAAATTCAGGTACGCGCACTAGAAAGGCAAAATGGACTCTCTCTCCTGTCCCCTCGGCTGTGCGAAACAATGGCCCTTCTCTACGGGACATCAATCATACACCACTCTCGGCTGACATTTCTCTATACATTTTTAAATTTCCAGCACGTAAACACACGTCCTCCCGTGTTTACATTCCACGTCAACAGAGAGCCACTCAGGCCACATTTTAACAACCCTGAATCTAAATCCCGTGTTATCGCGCGCCGTGCAAACAGAACGACGTGAGCAGATCGTGCGTAACAGTTTGGAAGAAAAATGGTCATTTGCAGATCTGCTGTACAGTGTGTGTGTGTGTGTGTGTGTGTGTGTGTGTGTGTGTGTGTGTGTGTGTGTGTGTGTGTGTGTGTGTGTGTGTGTGTGTGTGTGTGTGTGGGAAGCGTTCGGACTTCTTTTGCATTCACCCCAGACTCCCGAAACCCCCCATACACACACACCTCAAACTCTCTCTCTATATATATGACACACACACACACACACACACACACACATACACACACCTTCCAGACTCACACACTTTCACCATCACTGCCCCGCAAAGGGTCAAATCGCCTTATGAAATCATCCAGCGAAACTATCCAATACTTCTCAAAACGACACACATGAACCCAACGCAAACACCATTCATTATAATTATAAGACCCCGTGTTTACAACATAATCGCGTTTTATGCTTTTCGGCTTGAATCATAAATGTGTAATGCCTGAATTTGGACAAAAAGGGAATTAAAAGGCTTTCACGTCCACGGTGACCCCGGTTCAGAGTCCACCTCGTTGCCTTCAACAATTCAGCAATAACGTAAAGTCACACAAAAATAATGGAGACGGTAAATCGGTATGATCAGAAGCCGGCTAAACAGGAGAGACAAGCCGGGTTGAGTCGAAGACAGCCCGGCGTCTGCACAGCCGTCATACCGAGAGAGAGAGAGAGGGAGAGAGACAGAGGGGAGGGAGGCACTGCAGTTTGCAATAAAAAAAACTGCCTGAGTCTTCCTCCCTCTCTAGCGCACACACACAAGCTCACACACAATGGGAAACTAACAAAGAATTATCTACAATTTGTAATAAATAAAGGAGTGGAGAATCGAGAGGGGGGGTAGAGAGAATGAATTAGAAAACACACAAGTGAAGAGAGGTCAAATCAGAAAGTGTCTCACACACTCACACACACACACACACACACACACCCACACACACACGCACACACATAGCCAAACAGCTCGGAGACCAAAGACTGGAAATAAAGTGGGAATAAATCCTTCTAAATATTTTTATACTGAGACACATGTTTCTTTAATGAAAATATGATCATTAGTAAATAAAGTTTGTCTAACGATGACTGCTCTCTAATGTATATAGAAGAGGCACACCAGCCTCATCATACTTTTTATTCTCTAAAGGTATGGCAGTGAAAAGAAGAGGAGACATTTAAAAACTAAATAGATCACCTTCAAAATAAAAGGGGCAAAATTAGACTATAGTCTGCATGCAGCAATGGAACTACTGATCCACATGCAGCATAGTCGCTAAAGGTAAAAAATAAAATAAAATGAGCTGTAACATAATTTGCTACTTACTGGTAAGTTATATCCATTGCTCAATGAGCAGTGTAGAATGAAAGAGAAAGTAGAAAAATATTCAAAGTGAAATCCCCGAGTCGCAGAGGTGAAACATGTGGGATTGATTACATCCTATGCTGCTGCAGACTGAGCTGTGCACCCAGTTGAGGTATGGGAGAGACGCATCGTAGAAGTTCAGGCTTGTAGTGAATCGAGGCTCGTTCATGCAGCCGGAGACTCAGACACGCCGGGAGGAGGAGGAGGGAGGAGGAGGATGGAGGGGGGTGTGTGCGCGGGGAGGGGTGAACGCGCAGGCCTATTGGTTTGAGTACGACAATACGAAAGCGTGCCCGTGAGGCGCCCCCCTACCACCACCACCACCACCACCGCCCCACCCTACCCTTTCCTACACACACCCTTACCTCCACCACCACCCTCCTCCTCCTCCCCCCTTTGACGGTAAACACGAGCTACCATTGGCCCACACCCCGAGCCAATCCGGAAGCAGCCGGAGCCGCGGAGGAGAAATCGGCGGGCGTTTGATTTGCAGCCCTTCGGCGCGCTGTGTGCACAAGCAAATGTGAGGAGACAAGGCGGCACAGCTCGGCGGAGAGGAGCCGGAGCCGTGCAGCGCTGCCTCCACTTTCTGATCACTTGGTGGAGAGCATTCAGCATCTAAACCCATTCTGTGTGATCCCAGCACAGCTCAGTTCAAATGTGCTCAGAGTGAAGCGTTATTTCGCTCTGTGACAGAGATGATGTGATAGTTTTATTGATGTTCCTTGGAGAATTCGCCCCCACTACATGTGTTTTGCTAAATAGATCCCCCTTTTTTCCCAAAATATTTTTAGTCATTTATTGGACATGCATGCTTTTTTTGTAAAGTAATTTTTACACATAATGGCAATTTATGGCTTATTAAGACTTAAAGTTAAGTGTTAATTTGATAGACATCAATTAAGATACTGGGATTAAATCTAAAGAATGGTTTTATGAAATATTATCCATTGCAATGCTCAAAGCCAGATACTGCTCTGATAGTGCAAATTGTGTCTTAACTTAGACATTTCCTAAGTTGTATTTAAGCTCTTATAGTTAATATGGGAGGAATCTGTCTTATAAGAAACTTGAGTTCTGAGTGTTATTATGGAGAAGGAGGTAAAAAAAAGACAAGCTAAGCACGAGGAAGGGGTAGACAAAGTAACACATTATTTTAATAAAAACGAGCTACAGTACTGAAGATTTCCTGTGTTATAACTGCGTCTGCTTACCTGTCTCCGTGTGTCACACACACACACACACACACACACATTCACAAACACGGGCAAATTGAATCACTGCGTAATTTGAAAGCATTACTGTCCCCGGGGTTAGCCTCGCGCACGGTTCACTAATTTAGTCAATTAAAAGTGGAAGGATATGGGCTTGTGTGTTTCCATGTCGAAATATATGAGCTCCTATAGGCTAATATTCCCGTCCAGGTTTGTTTATATGAGGAGGCAAAGGGTTAAAGCTAGGGGCTTCGGCTCCACGACGCTCCCGATTGGCTGGCACGTTGCCAGAGTGCTGTCAATCACCGAGTGTAAACAAGGCTCTGATTGGCTGCTGGCCAGTCCGCACTGGGCTGCCTGAAAAAAGCAATTACTGCCCCTGCGGTTTCAAGGCGGCCCCGCGCTGAACGATGAAAGGAGATAAGGAGAAGCGGTTTCCAGGCGCCCCCCACGGCGAACCCCGTTGGCCCCAGAGCAAAAGGAGAGTCAAGAGTGACTAAATCAAAGGGAATACGGTAAAAGGGGGAAATTACACGTTGTTTTAAACATAGAGGCTGCATTCGCGGAATGGTGCAATAACAACTTTTGTTCAGAAAATGGAGGAGAGAAACGGCAACACTATCCGGAAAACGGCTCCACCGCTGATTCGAGAGAGCTCCTTTTTTTTTTACACGGAAGGAGAAAGTTTGTGTCGACTGAAGAGACAGTGAAGAAGACGGTGAATAGAGAGGGAAAGGTCTATTTAATTAAACATTATGATATTATTCCACCAACATGTTAAAACACTGAAGAAAGTGGCTCGTCAGGACACGGCTCTCATTGAGTGCTACGCCTAATATGTTGACTCAAACTTTTTATTGCCAACTGTTCAATAGTCTTATTAAGTGGACATTTCCGCTCTGACGTAGCTGCTTGAACGGTTGATCAGTTATATTAAATTGGGAAAATAATTGCATCAGAAAACGGGAATAGCTTAATGAAGTTATCAATGAAGATATTTTTTTTTTTTAAACTGTTGCCCTAAAATAAAGTCGACATCTAAAAATGTAAAGAAAATTATCATAGTCATTATTTAATTAAAATAAATATGAATAGGTCTAAATGTTGTAGTTTTGTAGTTCAATTTTGTAAATAGCCAACACTTCCGGAGGAAACTTTTGTTGAATATTTAATTTAAAAAAAATGTTATTGGGTAAAATCTAAATTCATTACACACACACACACTTGTGCAGGACTGATATGCACCTCAGAACACGAAAACTGTTCCTTGTTTCTTGCTGCTTGGTCCAGCCCCCCCCCCCCCCCCCCCAACAAAATACAGTGGACAAAGACGACCCAGGCTGATCTGCAGAAACACACAGAAAGCTTCTAAAGTCTCCGCGTGCAAGAAAAACACTTTCATTCAAACCATACAATGAGTGGACACATTTAGAATTCACATCAAATACGCCAAAGTGAGCAGATTTCTCACGTCTGTTATTTCATAATCGTTACCCTCTTTTACCCAGCAGCCTTGCATTCCAAAGCCAAAGCAGAGTGCTCTGCAATGGGCTTCAGAGACCACGTGTCCACACACAAGAAGACAAAAACACTCACACAGCCGGATGCAAAAGAACTAATCTACAACATTTATTTTTTGCATACGCACAGACACGCATGTTAAAGGTTGATATATGAAAAGCCTTAATGTGCTCTTTGCAAGAAGGGATTTGACTCTGAGATGACAAAATAACAACACTGATTGTCAACATCGATGACAACGTAAGGCCTGTGTGTACAGTATGTGCAGCATGAATTAAACGTATAAATGGCTAAATAAAGAAAATGCACATATCAAAAGGCTTTATCGCCGTGTTTGCAAGGAGCCAACCAGGAAGTACGGACCCCTAAAAGACCATAACCAACAAGTTTGCAATGCATCAAATGAATAACTCACACGGTCAGCTTTATTATAGGAAAAAGTTTTGTAATTTTCAAACGGATGAATTTGTTTTTCAGGATTTTCTTTAAGGCTATAACAACTTGGAAATCATTGCTGTCACTTTTTTTTTTTTAGATTCACTGCCCACGTCACGTTAAAGGAAGAAGTCAGGAATACACGTTCATAAAGAGTATGAAGTAATGTAACAAACGTTTACATACACATATTTATTTCGTTATGCCTTCATTTCCCTGTTATCTACCCAAACAGTGTTGCCCTCAGCACTAATGACACAGGGACAATAAAGAATCCCGTTCAGCAGCTCACAAAAGGGGTCCGCCACTTAAAACAGAAATCTGCATTTAATTTATTTAGTGACAAGGAAAAGCCTTTTATGGCTTGATTTTTATTGGTTCTTTTTCACTTAAAAGGTGGGGGCTGGGTGTGTGAGTGTGTGCAGAGGGAGAGAAAGCGTAACACACACACACACACACACACACACACACACACACACACACCCCCCAGCCTCCCGTGGTCCGTGTGCCAGCGCGAGCTACCCAATACAAGAAGGGGGGGGGGGGGGGGTAATTAATGCGGATTGACTGATTGCTCTTGAAACAGACCGGTCCTGCGCAAGGATTGTCCTCGAGCAATGAAGCGTTCCTGACTGACACTTTCCACCTTCCCTTCTTCGCTTCCTTCTTCCCTTTCTTTTTTCCCTCCCCCCTCTTCCCCTTCGCTCACACTAGACCAGTGCGCGAGCTCTCTTCCTCAGCCCGGGATGAGACATGGAGATAAAGCGATGGAAAACTTACTAAAACATACACTGGTAGCCTAACAGTCGTTATTTATAGTCCAGCTTCAGGGTCCGACTGTATATTTTTCAACCTGACTTGCATCCGTTTAGGAGTTTTATGAAGAGTTATGTCTCCTTTAAAAAAAAAAGAAAAAAAGGTATAGCCATTTTCCGCACATTAAAAAAGTGCATGTAATGCTCCTCTACATCCCCAAAATTAATTGAATAAACTTTTGAACGTCTAAGCAGGATCACATGAAGAAAAAAAAACATAATTCACAGTCAACGGGAAACACATTGGCGAGGCTGCTTTTTTAAATGAGCTCCAAATGGAGAGCTGTCTCCACGGGAGGCCATCCATGCAGGGGCAACCGGCACTTTTCCTCACCAGATATTTTTGATGGCCCTTTAACGATGCGAATATCCAAACAGGAGCCGGACAGCAGAGAGACGACTATCTAAAGGTGGTGCAACCACTATAGACAATGGAGCTATATGGAAAAGCACATAACGAGATATAGTTGCTGCCAAGCCTGGAAAACAGGGCTGCTCTCTCTGTCCACCCTGGGCGTGTAGCAGCGGGGATGTGGGAACACAGTTATAAGCCAAACGACTGTAAATATGGAAACTCAACGAACAAGGAGGGCATCTTTAACCGTTTGTGATGGAGTCAGGAGAAGACTGGACACACAAACAACGTGACCTTTTCCTTCTCAGTGTGCAGCTTTGTGTGATCATATTCTTCAAGGGAGCTCAGGGTCAGGAAATGTGACCGTGTGGACATCACAACATTAGATATATTGTCTTGATTGAAATGCTTTTAAAATAAACGCTCCAGACACCTTCAGATGTAGATGATGATGATGATGATGGTGCAGTGTACGAAGAAGAAGATGATGATGGTGGCGGTGGGAATGGCTCGACACCAAATGGGTACCTGTCACACAGCCATATCTCCAGCTGTAACCACCAGCAGGCCTGTATAGATGACACGAAAGCACCACCATCTATTTATACGCCATCAGGTGGAGGCTTTAATTATCATTACCATTTGAACGTAAACAGCCGTAGTGTGCCGTCCCGCGCCTGTTTGCACCGTGCAGCTTTATATGTGGTTTATATTCAGGCAGGGATGAGAATGTGATGTTAACAGCCAGTGAAATGTTGATATTATACACGCAAATAATGGGATTAAGTAGCCTATATCGTGTGCCTGACGTGTGACAGCGTGTGTGTCGCCCAAACAGTCCATCCCTGGCAGAATGTGTGGCTGTGCACACACACACACACCAAAGAAAATAAAAGGCAACACATTCGGTTTTCTTGTTTGTCCAAGCAGCAAAGATTGTAAAACGTTGTGAAATTTGACAGCAAATGTTATAGTGTAATCATAATGTAATACTCTGTAACTCTAACTACAGGCCAGGGGTCAAGAGGTCAGCAGACCCTCCTGCAATTCAACTCCATATAGATGTAGGTGCAGCTGATTCTTTAGACAATAACAAAGTCTTATTTTTGCAACAAAGCTCTTTGTATGACTCATAACTTTTACAGTAACCCATAGCGTGCATTGAGTGACACACGCAGGGAGGGAAAAGAAAAAGAGATGTCTGAAAAGTTTATTTGGAAAGCGATATTTCAAATGTTGTCCACTTGTAAAGGTTGTTACTTCACTGTTCATTCATGTTTTTGTCAGATGTTTGGTTGAAGGGATTATGTCTCTGGATGATCTCCTAAAAGAATCCCCACAATGATTTAATTTTGAGTTGAGGCTAAAATATCACTAAGAGCAGTGTGTGTGACTTACTGCAGGAGGAAAAGACAGTTTGTACTGAACATGCAGTATCTGATAAAATCAAACTTTTTTATAAGCCACAGAAAATGAGGATTTATGAAATGATCTTTGTATCTGAATTGAATAAAACCTAATTTGAATATAAATACAAATTAAGTTTAACAAAGACGTTATAAAACTCACAATACATACTTCTGCTTCTGCTTTTTATTCCCTGCTACAAGAAAGACATGTATGATGAAGTAAATGTTCATTCTCTGTAAAATAACATTAAAAGTAATAACAAGACACAAACTCAGAATAAGTAATAAAGTATGTTAAACGGACACTGAACACTGTAGCGTAACAGAATGACTAAAAGACGTTTCTACACTGTCTCTGCAGCCAAGATTCTTCTACTTATGTGCACAACTTAGGAAACATAGGGTGAACATACTATAAGGCTTAATTAGAAGTTACCTTGATTACTCGCATCATTTTTGATATGTGATAGTAAAGAGAAAGTGAAGAAGGTCTGAGATAATGTCGTGTAAGACTTTTTTTTTAAAGGTTCTATCAAATGAATACGCCCCTTCTGTCTTTATTCCCCCGTTTTTATTAAACTTCACTGGAAATCAAACTGTGACATTGAAGACGTCATCTCTCGTGGACTTTTATAAGGCCAAACTGCCAATAGCTCAATGTGTCTATGGGAGTTTGTGTATCCTCAAACAGTGTCACCGTGTAACTTAATATAACCCGAGTAAGCCAGACATACTGTAACACCCAATAGTAGAGTCGGTCAACTAAAGGGAGCTACACTTTACATGCTTCAATCACCGCGCGTGTGTGTGCTTCGCGAAATTGGCACATGCCCCCTCAAAGGGCCCCATCTGATAACCCCCTTCACCTCAAAAATAACTTATAGAAAGGAATTCAGATTTTCACTAAATAGGCTAATGCCATTCAGTTTGTCTTCACACATGAGTTAAATTGTCATCAGTGATATAACATTCTAAGTTTTTGTTTAAGACTATGCAAACCATGTGATCATTTATTGTTTTATATTTGACCCCCGGTCAGTTCACGATTCAACAAAAAACCTTACGTTTATCGTTCAGTTTATTTCACGTATCCTGAAATTATACATTTAATAAAGTTTCAAATCTCAACAAAACAAATAGCATATAAAATGTTTAAAGTCTTCCATTGAGAAATAAAACTAAAGAACAAAATCCAGGACCTACCTATGACACAACCGTCTCCATCAGCACAGGTTTGCAATTATGGACTAAATTGAAAAAATAAAAGGAAAAAAAAAAACAGTCTTACTTCCTTCAACAAACTCGTCAACTCAGGGGGTAAAAAAAATCCTTCTGCTATACACGCTGTATCCGGAGCGTTCACATGTAAAGACTTAAATAGCTCTCCGCTTCCTCTAACGTTAGCTCTCTGCTGGATTTATCCACTGAGGGGTTTTCCCGACTACAAGCTCCGGATCCTGCAGATGCGAGTCTCCATGAGGCTGTATAACTGCAAATTTATGTCTGGATGACGCGTCTCCTCTCCTCTTCTCTCTCTCCCACAATGCAGCTGAGCTGCTGACATTAAAGTGATATTGATGGATAAACTCCCCTCTCTCTCTCTCTGTACTATCTAACTCTCTCGTCTCTCAGTCGTCTTGTCGAGAAGAAGGGAGCTTTCTCGTATTTTCTGTTTTTTTTTCTCAATCAGGGGAGGGGGCAAAGGGACATCACCGAGCAAGCTTGTTACACATACACCCACTCATATCATCACCATTATAACCTTCAAGATTCAAACACTTTTACGCACCAAGACGCACGCAGACACACATTTCTTCTATCCATAATTGTATTTGTTTTGTTTTATTTTCGCATTTTTTTATTGTGTGTAACTGAATCCAAGCATGTAAGAGTTGGAGGAGGGGGAAAAAAGAGGCCTAATTCCGTCCACGTTCATCGATCTGATAACACGAGATCTGCACAAAACTACCAAAGTTTTTTTCAAATGGTAACGGAGGTTTGGCGAAATCATTTATTGTCTCTAAACTTCAACCGTGTTGTTTTGGAAAATCAGGTTTTAACTTATCTGAATCTATTTGAATTTTGCATAAATAATAAAGCAAACGTATATTCTCTGAAAATCCAACTGGTAATTGTTAAAGTGGTGAGAGTTGAGTCCCAGTTGCCGCCTGGAGGTCACAGTTTACCCACCTTTTAACAATTCACCAGTTGCAGCATTTAATGTCTGCTATATTTAGATGCTTTAGCGGGTTTCTGAGGCATTTTGTTCTGGGGATGGCCGACCAGCCGACACACGGGTTGAGTTGTAAGAGAGCACCATAAACATTTAGCACAGGCGTTAAAGAGTCCACAGCTTTTCTGCGCGCTTTGCCCCGCAGCCTCTGATCAAGTCCAAACGATCCGGACAAGTTTGTGCGTAAAAGTGAATTTATCTCCAGCTCTCGCTCCGCAGAAAGAAAAAGCTCGGTCTGCTTCGGTACTTCGATCTGAAAACAAAGAATCAAAAGAAATGATTGGAAACAGTCAGTGCAGTGAAGTAGACAAAATCACTCTACATTCGTGTTTTTACTAAAGATGCGTAAAAACAAACGAGCCGCTGGAAGAATCTGCACTTTGGAAATAAAGACAAAAACACAGCGGTTGTTGCGAGTCTTCTCCCCTCCTTCCTTCCCAAACGGGACCCCAGCCTCGGCTTTCTCCTCTCCCCCTGCAGCCCCCTCTTGCTGCCCCCGTGGGTCACCGCTTCAGGAGCACCACGTCACCGTTAACCCCTGCATCGCCGCGTTCGGGTGCGGGAGCGGGGCCAGAAGCCCTGTGGGGTTCTTTAAAGGAGGAGGGGGGATTCCCAAATTGGGTTGCGGGGACCTGAGGGCGCCCCCTGAGAGGCGGGACCAGGGGGTCTGAGGGAAAATGAGGAACAGGTTTCTGTCAGCTTATTTCAAATCGTTGGAAATGCAGCTTGATGCAGCTTCTATTAGAATAACTGTTGTAATCAGTCTGCCTCTCCAGGCTCCCAGAAAACTACAAATAAGCTCATCAGAAACTACAAATGTCGAATAGCAACAACTTTAAATCTAAATAAAAAAATAAACAAAATAATGAAAAAGTCAAAACTCAATATTTTTTTATAGAACTTTAGACAAATGTTGAATTAATTTGCATGTCATAACAAGAAAATTCAAATCAGCCCACCAGATGTTGCAGATGATTTGTTCTCCTGATTTAATCTTTAAACAAAACACCATTTGAATTATTTTTGTTTCAGCCCACAAAATCTCTCCCTGGATCTGTTATTTATATTTTGGGGGTCAGCAAACATTTCCATCTAACAACAAGAAAAATGTTTTACCAGCCCCAGCAGGCAAATCCACCCTAAACAAACTGCCAAAGTTCAAAGTGTGTGTGATTGTGCTCGGGCCTTTCCCCAGACCAGGGCTGCACTCTTCACTGTGTTGAAAAATAGAAACTCTTCTCAAGAACCAAAAGCAACAATACACATATAAATCCTTCAACTTTGGTTTTGGCTTTGCCTTTGAAAGGATTTATGGGAAGGGGAAGTAGGAGGGTCACGGCAGACCCCGCCTACTCAGTAAGTGACCTTAATTTGTTCCTAATGGCCTGGTCTGATGCATTGTGGGTTTTGCAGTTAGTAAATCCTGAATTTTCATAAATGTCTAGATGATACAGAACATTTTTAAACTAATAAAATTCAGATTATGATACACAGACTGTGTTCTACTCAGAACCATTCACTGAAAGTATTCATGCACTTTTGACACTTTTTCTGCACAGATGTTTTGTGCATTCTTTCATATCGACATTCAATTTATGTCATTTCATAGTTTTCCAGATAATACCAATCGCATCAACCATAAAAAAACTATTACATATTTATCTTGTAATACTTTTAAAGCCTTTATGAATCCATCATATACATGTTTTTTTGTCTGTTTAAAGTAACCCACTTTCTTTTCTACATCTTTTCACATAAGGTTTTTACTATGGCTGTCAGCATTTACTAGTTCATTGAAATAAAATGTGTATTGTATATGTATTTTGTCCCTTTAGGCAGGCCGTGGATGAGGCTCTGCAGTGTCTCCCTGTAGTCACAGTGATGGAAAAGAACGACACTGCTCGGTCTTCGAGTGTCTCATTTAATTTCCCAGACAGCTCAGTCGACGAGTCAAAATTAATATCCACCTTACGACATCAAACATGTCACTTTGTTCGGAGTTCCTTTTGGTTAAGTTAATGTTGTAACCTTTAAATCTACCAGAGGGTCCTTACTTTATTTCAAAATAAAAGCAAGGTTGAATTCAAACAGCAACACAAAGTACTCTCAGCTTAAGACAGTAAAAAAAAAGTTCAAGATAAAAGCCTGACAAGCTTTTATTTTAAAATCAGAAATAATGGAATTTCAAACATGTGATTACAATGCAAGCAAAATGTAGCTATTAAGCACAATTGCATTTTTTTTTCTTTTTCACAAAGAGGCATCAGTATCGATTTCAGTCTGTTTCATAACCAGCTAGAAACTCCTCACAGTAGCTAAGTGTTCTTCATATTTAAACTAAAATGGCTTCATTAAATAAAATACTTTCACAGCAAGGCCTCTGGAAACCCCTTTGGGTTTACTTCCTGACATAGCTGTGACACCTCTGGTCCTCGTCTTTCAGCCAGAGCCTCGACTGCACACACAAACCGGCCTTCAACAGAACCGGTTAAAGAGATGCCATCCTCGCACTCACTCATCCATCTACTTCAACCCCTGATGAAGGACAGTTGTGCTGCATTCAAACTGTCGCCTGCAGCCTGAAACGCGACCCCTCCTCTTCTCTCATTTAGAAGCGTCCCAAACAAGGCCGGTCACTGACTCAAACCCCTTCTGCACTCCGCCTGTGTTGGCTACAAACACAGCTTAGTGAGATACTATCAGAGGTGTCAGGTGGTTTAGATTCTTTAACTCAGAGTGGATTTTAACACATGCAGCACCTGTTGGAGCTCTTATTTCTCTATTTGCCCCATTTCTCCAGCAGAACACCCTTTTTTTGTGCTTTGTGGGAAAAAACATCAAATAGATGATTTTCTAAGTTGTTTGTGATTATGCAGTAAACACATTTACACAGGAAACATCTGTACGAGTCATTACAAAACACAACAGCTGCAGAAAAAGACAATACTTGTCCTGTGGAACATTTGGCATGTGTTTCTGACAAGAGCCGAGCGTGATGTTGTACACATATGGTGGTTATTGATAAACGTGGACAAATGTTGGAGATTTACTCTTCTGGATGTGATGCTTCTCATTTGCTGTGGTGTAATACAGTTGCTCACTCTTAACCCTCTTCAGGCACTGTGTGTGTGTGTGTGTGTGTGTGAGGACCCCTGTTATGTGTGTTTGTGTGTGACACAGCTGTGATAGGTTAAGAATCAGACGCTAAACCTGTTTCTGGTTCCAATTTGAGGCCAACTCCTCTTTTTTGGCAAATGGAAAACACTTCAAGGTGCCACCGGACCTGAAGATGGTGCCGCTTTTTTAGCAGTTTGCGCAGTCATGTGACTTTTGGAGAATGGACGTTGTGAGCCCTGAAGGCTACACACACACACACACACACACACACACACACACACACACACACACACACACACACACACACACACACACACACACACACACACACACACACACAGTAGCCTGTATGGAAACACACACACACACGTTTATAGAGGCCCGGTGACCTCGTAGGTGAACATAGCTGCATAACTGATACAACCACAAAGAGTGAGCTAAGAGAGCAAAGCATTCTGGGATTTGGCACTAAAATCTTTCATCTCTCTCGCTCTCATATAGTAATGCATATCAGTCATAAAAGGCCGTTACATCACTGGACAGACAGTGGGTTCTTTATCTTGACACTGCCATGTAGGTCTTCATCTCTCTGTGAGTTATGTGTGTGTGTGTGCATATTTTACGAAGCAGCTTTAAACGACAGCGTAAACTGAAGCAACAAACAGAGACATCTCTTAAAAGCCATTGCCCCCCCCCACGCCACCGTGCATCCATCCTCTCCTCTCTAAGCTTTATTTTTTTATTTTTTTTTATTGCAGCTGCTAATGCTGCAGCCAGAACAGAAACAAAGCTAGCTTTGTAAAACCCCCGCCTTCCTAGTTCTCCTCCTCGCTGGTCTGCTGACACGTTCGCTTGTTCCCCGTGTCACCCGCCCCCCCCCCCAGCCCTTGTTCCTCGTCCAATCTTTCACTAAAAAACTTCTTTTCTCCCTTTACAATTTTCTTCTTCTTCTCCTCGTCCACATCTGCAGAAGCATCACGCGGCCCTGGCATGGAATGAACCGAGGAGTCATGTGATCTCCACTTGGAGAAGAAAAAGGGGAAGTGTGTGTCTGAACATGATTTTTTAGGCCCAGCATTGAGGTCAAAGGTCAACTCCACGCTCGTCCAATCAGTTCAAGCTGCAAAAGGTCGACTCACTTTTTACTCGATTTCTTTCTTCCTTTCTTCTTTGCATTTCAGCTATTCTGAACCAAATGTATCCTTTTAAAAACCGATGAATAAATGTGTGTAGCTGTAGATATAGCTAGTGAGCGTAAACATCACCTGAATATCAGGCGTTTGGAAGACTCAGGCCCAGAGCGAGACGCTGACTGTGTTAAGTGGAAGCACTAGATTCTGTCCTTTCACTTTTTAAGAAATTAGACAAGGATGGATCTGATGATTTTCAGGGCATTGGCTAGCTCTAGTTATGATTCTTAGTTGAACAGATTTGCAGATTTAGGTTTCACAAAGTCCCTGTCTCTGATTCTCATTGTTAAAAATACAGTTTCTGATTCATGGTGATTTCACACACGCACAAAAACCTTGAGAATACTGCTACACTTTGTATTTATTTTTATTTTTTATTTAACCAGGAAAAAGTCTCATTGAGATTAAAAATCTCTTTTACAAGAGCGAGCAGACATAAAACACTTAACAACAATGAACATAAATACAGGAATCACAAAAATGAACCATTCATCAAAATCTGTCATAAGTAATCAGCAACGAGGCGATCAAAAAGGGCAATATGAGACAATCATTTTTGGGGTGAGCAGCATGAGTTAATGCAAACGGACACAATTTTCACCCGACTTTACCTGGGATTATTGCTGCTAGGCCACAAATAAAATGCCCCGCATGAGGTCAGGGTGAGCTGATGTGAGAACGCAGCAGGTAATTCAACAAGTGGTACTATCGGTGGATAGTAGAAAAACAGGAAATCTGAAATAAATGCAGATATCTACAGCTCAAATAGCAGTAATTTTGTCGATCACACTCTTAGTCAACACTGTCGGGCGTTTCTGATTGACAACTGCTTTGCTCTGTACTTTGCAGTGCTACATGTGACGACGAGGGTTGTGTAGTCCTTTATGTTCAGAGCGGTCCTGCCTACAGGTCACTGAAAGGTGAGGCACTAAATGCTTTGCTATCCATGTCTTGGTTAGCAGTTAACATACTCACATAACGTTAGCTGAAGTCCTGTAATTGGTCTGAAGCTAAAAGTGCAACATGTTAAAAATTCATATAAGAGCGTTAGCTAAAGCGATATTTTACCAGAACAACAACTGCCCGCAGCCCAAACAACTCCTTATTTAGAGCCTAAACTAAACTCAGTTAGTGGAAAAATAGACAACCACAGTCAACCCCCGACATCTGCATCAATCAATATTCACCAATAATCACTTAAAGAAGATAAACTGGTTCTTCCTCTAATTAGTCATTATTACAGAGTTTCAGGTTTTCAATGCTTTGAGATGAAATTGTGTGAGGATGTTTTAAAAAAATCTTATTCAGTCTTTATATTTTTTGTATGAAGTTTTAAAGCAAGACTAAAGCTCATTATTTAACATCTTGTTGACTTCCTGGATCTCTGTTATTTGCCTCTGTTATTTGCCTGAACACCTTAAAGCTAGACCTTATAAGACAGAGAGTCAAGTCCATTTTTTCTACTCCAATCTTTATGCTAAGCTAATGTCCTGGCTGTAGTTAAGTAAAAGTACATTTGAATTCTGAATGCAAGGACATTCTCAAACTTTTATATATCTAAACCAATGAGGTTAGTGAATTGCAATTGTAAATTGTAAATAACAGGTCAAACATCAGGAAGTATTTTGTTGTCCACTTGTCAGAGCTCCTTTGTCCACTGCAGCCATTTTTCTTTATTTTTTTTTGCTCCCAACAACGATAGCTTGTGTACTGACTGCTGTGGTTGATCATGGGACTGGAGTTGAAAAGTTCAGAAATTTTAATGAGCTGGTGAAAGGATGCTGAGTACCATTTAAAAAAAAATTGATAGTTTATGGGTTTTTTTTATAATCATTATTGCTCTGTGTTTGGTTTTATTTCAACCAAAATGTGGTCGTAAGAAAAACCCTACATTTCTGTAGAGCCCAGAGCTAATCCATCCAGCAGACAAACATCCTCATGATTGGTTTTGATCATAGAGCGGAACACAAAAGAAAACTTTTATTGACTCATGCATGTAGAGAAACGTACCTTTATTTGCTTTAGCGGCTGCACACACACACACACACACACAAACACACAAACACACTACAAGAACTGACAACACCACCTTCCTCCTTCACCATCATCCATAAAGACAGCTGTGTTTCTGTGGCATGTTGTGGAGGACTTTTACAAGAAGTAAATACATTAAAACATCCATCTTTCTTCTTGTGTAAAAAAAGAATCTACCTCCTACGCCCTCCTCTCTACTTCTCCTCCTCCTACAGCAACAAGTGGCCTCTTCCCCAGATTATTATTTTTTTTTTTACATCTAATGCAGTCTGCTCCTGACATGGAGCAAACAGAGGAGGGGTGTGTGTGTGTGTGTGTGTGTGTGTGTTTCATTGATGGTCCTCAGCGCTGACAGGTATGCAGAGAGGAATTGAGTTTATTATTCAGCAAAATGAAACAAGTGCACGCACAACGCACTCACTTTGAGGCTTTAGCTCTTCTTCTTCTTCTGCTCCTCCCCACCCCTCCCTTCTCCTCTTGATCAACCTGAGCGTGCGGGCTGCTCAAATAAAATTTTAGTGCCGTGGTAATGTTGCAGAGCAGCATGGCGCCACAGCTAATGGGGGATCATATCTACATCCATGTTAAACCCCCAGCGTCTGTCATCAGGCACGGGGAAAACGACGAGCCCATGAAAGTTCAAATGTCTGCACATAAATAGAATTACAACAATGTTATATTTCTGCGTTATGGTGGTTATAAAGGGGGGGGGGGGGAGGCAGTGAGTGTGCATGGAGGGTTTTATCTACTGTTGGCCGCAGTAGTTGTTGGGCTTGATTGAATTTAGGAAGAACTCCACAGACAAGCGTAGTTTAAAAAATAAAAAACCCTTCTAATGTGTGTCCTGAATAAAGTTCTGGAGACAAATCGTCTTTATGTTTAATCAAACCCAAGGCTGTCAGTGAACGTGTGTGTGTGTGTGTGTGTGTGTGTGTGTGTGTGTGTGTGTGTGTATCATGTGAGTATTATTAGGCCTTTCTGGGGAGTTATCCATTAATTCGAGGTTAAAGTCCATTTGCATCGAGACAAAAGGGACATGGGCCATCCATCTCCAAGCTGAGGGGATGGGGGTAACAGAGGGAAAAAAAAGGAGGGGGGGGGGGGCCGGCAGGGGGACTTGAGTGTGTGTGTGCATGTCATGTGTGTGTGAGGGAGGTGAAGCGTCCTCTTGCAGATAAATCTGTTGCCCTCAGGGGTGCGTTTACATAGGTGAGGACTGACTGTTCTGCAAGCCGAGAGTGATTTATCTGGAAATACCACCAGTAACACACACACACACACACACACACACACACACACACACACACACACACACACACACACACACACACACACACACACACACACACACACACACACACACACACGCAATACAAACACTAATGCAACCCACCTATAGCTCTGCTCTCAATCAATCCTATCACTATGGATGAAGTAGCCTCTCACTTCCACTGTGTGCACCGTGCAAAATCACTCGCAGCTGCACCCTGGCAACGTATTAATGCAAACACAAAAAATGATCATAACATGTTTACACACACCTTCACAATAATTTAAAAAAACAATACCTTAATTTTTAAAAAAACAAATAGAATAAAATGTACATGTGAGATAGAATAAAAGTAGATTTCGTCTTGCAGAGGATTTTTTTTTTAAACTGCAGCTGCAAACTGATCCTGCTTGTAGATCCTCCTCCCTCACACAGCCACAGAAAGGATTTCCTAGCAGCGATTATAATGCGCGCGAGTATACCTTACACACACACACACACACACACACACACACACACACACACACACACACACACACACACATACAAATACGCACCAACACAAACCGGCCTAACGCGCTGGGGCTCCCTTCAGCTATCAGCGTGGGCTTCCCCCTCCTTCTTCTCCCTCCTCCTCCTCCTCCTCTTCTCTCTCGCTGCTGCTCCGCCGTGAAGGGAAGGAGGGAGAGAAAGAGAGAGAGAGAGAGAGAGCGAGAGAGAGATCCCCTCTCCACAGCTCTCCCCTGGAAGCTCCAGCTGCTGGCTAGACTGCGCGGTCACAGCGACCGAAATGGTGCGGTTTGGATATGGAGATAGTCCGTTTTTACGCCGAATCAGCTGACCAGCGAAGGACTGGACGGAACAGGAAACCCGGGGAGAATAAATGAGCGTTTTTGCGGCGTATTTTTCACGCTTTAGACGCGGGAGAAACGGGAAACGGCTTCGTGTTTTTTTTTTTTTTTACAGGGAAAGAGGGGCTGAGAAGGAATGGGGGGATGGGGACGCTTGAAGAGCCACGGACTCCTGAGAAGTGCGCTTTTATTTGGTGCGTAATGACACGGCGCGTTTCTCCGATGGTTGTACCGACGTGCTGTTGACGAGAAACAGAGGGAGGGGGGGGGGGTCTACGTGTGAGGCTATACCGGCGAATACCGAGCACGGTTTTTATATCCAGATACTACAACAGACATGGGAGCAGAGGCTACAGCCCCATTGCGCGCAACACGACGCACATGGCACGCCCCCCCCCCAGTGCCCCCTCGCTCCCTCGTCCTCCTCCACCTCGCTGACAGGGAGGCGTTTGCTGCAGGGCGCCATTTTCAAAAGCCATTGCATATGAGATTTATTTTGCTGCAGCCGTGCTGCCGTCTCATGTTTCACATAGAACTGTCCGAGAAGAAGAAGGACCCAAGAAAAACAAAACTGGACTGAACTTTACCTTTTTTTTTGATAAGATATTTTTGATCTGAAGTTGGGACAATTCATGATTTATTAGACGTTTTTTGGTTTTTTTTTTTGGCAACTGAAGGTAAGAAGGCTAGTGTCACGGATATTTTTGTCGTTGGTTCTTTGATGAATTGCATTGAATTTAGTTTAGTTTTTAAAAATAAAAACAGAAACATTAGGCTAGTGAAACGAAACTTGAATTCATTAATGGATTCATTTATAAGCGTAACACAAATTAATGACATAAAAGTAAGATGCAATTAAAAAAACATTAAAACAAAACTATAGATCACAAAACTATCTGCAATCGACGCGTTGCATTAAATGCAATAAAGTTAATATAAAAATATTTTTTTTTAAATGAAAGTAAAATGCACATAATAATAAATGAACTAATTGATTTGTAATATGAGTAGCTTACTTATCCGGGTATTTTTTTTTACATTATTTAAAATTAAGCTTCAAAGACAGAGTGGTGCTTTCTGAGCGTAAAACTCTAAATAATAATAAATAAAAAGAATCGATGGAGGAGGGGGGGGGGGGGGGGGGCGAGCCCCAATCGCCATGTTGAGATCCTTTATGTGTGTGTGTGTGTGTGCGTGTGACTCTGACCTCTGTTTTTCCTCAAAAATAAAAATATAGCCTAAGTTGTTTAAAGCCTGCGTGTTTTATTGAAATATGTTTCATAAGTGAAAGATTACCAGATTATGTTTTAAATAAAACTACGTTTTGAACACTTACGGACTGGGTGGATTTTAGCGTGACTCAACAGTTAAAAATGGTTTCATGGATCTTAAAGATAAGAAAAAACGGGACATCTCATGTTGTAGATAAATAAAAGGGATTTTAAAAGGAACAGGCCCTGTGGCTGTTGAAGCAGGCCTACTCCCCATAATAACACACACGGTGGACTGGTCTGCTCACTTTGAAGAACACGCTTTTAGTTCTCTTAATGATCGCAGCACGAACAACAGCAGCTCATTAAAACACAAACATATTATCCTTATTATCTTATTCGCACTTTTTCTCTTTTCGGTTCAACATTTTTTACAAAATGCTGCTTTCTGATTTCTTCATGTCCGTGGGTTTCTTCCACTGTAAACACAGTCCATCACCTGCTCAGCTTTACTGGAATGATGTTTTATAATTGTAGAGGATTTATAACAAGTGCTAAGAGAAATTAGAAGGCCCTTTATTTAGAGAAACACACTGTAAGGTGTGAGAGTGTGTGTGTTAGGGCTGGGCTCATTGAGGAATTTCCAGAGTGAGTGTGTGTGTGTGTGTGTGTGTGAGGTTCATTCAAAGTGACTGCAGCAGGACGGAGAACATGTCTGTGGCAGCACATTGAGGCGATAATAGCAACAACAACAACAACAACAACAACAACAACAACAACAACAACAACACAAACTCCGAATTTAACCGTAAGGCTCACAGAGAGCACGAGCCTGAACAAGCTTCTCCGTGTTGTTATTGTTGGATTTATATATTTTTTTTATTAACGTGTCATTCCTAAAAGGCTACTGCATTGCATGCTTCATGCAACCACAACTAATGTTAATAAAATGATTAACTTAAAAGGCTATTAAAAATGAAGCTATGATATTAACGTGAGGCTATCGGTGTAAACATGTCAACGTGTGTTGTCTGTGTTTTAGCGTTTGTTATAAAGGTGTGTGTAATTGTGGTTCAATTTTACCGGCTGCATTATAAAGGGAATAATATCAAATTAATAAAATATCGTATATTTAAATAATCAAATACAATATTATTTAATTTAATTTGTTAAAACAAATATCTACAGAGATATTTTAAACAACAGGTGAATATAAATACATTTAAAGACAAAATAACATCTATAATAAATCCTGCGTATAGCCTACAAATGTGAGGATAAATGGTTTTCTTATTTTTAATTCATGTCTTACATTTTTGCAGTTTCGAAGTGTAAATATATTTTTTTACAAATAAAAAATTATCAAAAATATTGAGAATGGAGTTTTTTTTTGTTGCTGATGTCTGTGTGCTGCATGAAGCCATATGCTTTCAAACGTATCCGGACATTGCAAACTCAACATCCACAGTGTTCGCGATTTAAGTGTGCAGATCACATTGACCGTCTTGTTTAGCTTCATGACGTTATTATTATTTTTTAAATAAATTAAAGCAGCTGAAGACTTTACATTTTCAGTTGCAGCTTATTTGCCTTTTAAACGATTCTTTTGCGTGCAGTGTGTCTTGTGTGTGCACAGTGTGTAATTGTTATAGGTCCATCTGAATTATTTAGAAATTTGCAAGACAAACAAGCTGTGCACGTTTGAGTGTATCCGTGTGTGTGTGAGTGTGTGTGTGTGTGTGTGTGTGTGTGTGTGTGTGTGAGTGTGTGTGTGTGTGTGTGTGTGTGTGTGTGTGTGTGTGTGTGTGTGTGTGTGTGTGTGTGTGTGTGTGTGTGTGCTCTTGCGTGTCCACGTGTGTTATCTATGCAAACTATAGAAAATGCAGCTGCTGATTTCTTCTAGTTTATAAAGTCCACATTGATCAAATTCTTTAAAAAAATATATTTTTTTTTTATTGTCAGCAGATTTGAAAGCTTTCTGATGGGCCAGAGCAGCGGGGCATGCTGGGATATGTCCATACAGAGCTGCGAGGCGCTCGGAGTTGACTTTAGCAGCGTTTCGAGGCCACAAACAGAAAGTTTTATAACGTCTGATCCCAAACCCGGGACAGTGTGATGTGAGACGCTTGATTTACCGACCGACACGGTCCTCATGTAGACCATTCATATCTCCGTAATTACATCGCAGACAATTAAGATGAAATGAACAAAGTGCTGGGCACGAGAAGTGGAAACTAACAGAGTGCAGTGCAGTGTGTCCGATCATTCACACAGGTATTTACAAGAACTATCATATATTACACACGTTAGGTAAATGTTGTTTGTGCAACTTACTCATTGGTTTTGACTTAAAAAAAAACATTTCACATCGACTATGCGAAGAAATTGCAAATGTTGATGCTTCCCCAAAGACAGTATTAACTTTTTAAAGACTGCAGTTTATTTCCATAAGAATAGATGTTTACTTATTTGTTTATTTACACATGATTCTCATTGAGAAAAAAAAAGCCCAGAAAGTGCTTTTACATCCAAAAAAGCAGCCACTTAAGAGGACAGAATACGTGAATCTGCAGCCCCTCTTTTGCATGAAACGTGCCTATTTTTCTCTACCAGTTGATTGTTTGGAGGACAGAGGCGAGGAAGAGAGGAGGAGGAGGGGTGAGGCTGTGGAGGGAGCCCCCACTCCACCACCATCTGCACTGCTATGGCCTGAGAGAGAATCCCCCCCCACCCCCCCACTCCACCCCACCCTACAGCGAGAAAGGCACCCAGCTACGAAACACAATACAAACTCAATTAAAAGCAGTCTCCGCTGCGATTTACCGCAATGAATGATAAATTGCTCGTCGTTCTCACACTGTAGGATCCCTGAAATTGCAATAATGGGCAGAATCGTTATGTAAAATATGCATAGGGCCCCCACATTTACCAAATTTAGTCCACGAGGGGCAACTGTCTATCCGTCCGCTTTTGTTAGTAAAATTGGTGCTGAAATAACCAGGTTTGGGTCTAAAAGCGCGTGTTTAAGGTCAAACGGCGACATAGGCTAAATTGGCACATTGTTACCAGCACACAAAATAAAAATGAGTGTACGACTTTCACATATTGCGAGAATGCTGAATAATTCTGTGTCTGTCTAGCGTGAAATTAGTACAGGGAGAAAGATGGTTTAGCAGTAAACAGTGTAAACAGTAATTACTTACAGAGAGAGAGGAAGAGGAGGGAGGAGGAAGGCTCTTTACCTGCAGCAGCCTTATGCGTGTGAAGGAGAACAAAATCATACTAACACGTTAATAAGCATTTCTTCACCTTAATATTTATCATCTGTCATATTTGCTTTATATCAGAGAGTTTTGTGGTGAGACGGCAAACAAGTCAAATCCCTCACTTTTCACTTAAACATATGTGTTACATTCAAATACAACAGGAAATATGAGGATTCAAAGATTTAAATAAAGTCTAGAGTGGAAAAATAAATGCTTAAAAAATGCTTTGGGTTCATCTTGTTTAGCTGCTGAGACTTTAGAAGTTTATTCAGGCCTGGAGAGTTTTCATCTGTGCAAAACTAAACCAAACTTTGTTTTTTAAAGACAATCCTGATTTTTATCAATCAATTTTTATTTGTATAGTGCCAATTCATAACAAATGTTATCTCGAGACAGTTCACAAAAAGCAGGTAAAAGACCTTACTCTTTGTTATTCAATATTACAAAAGAGCAGGTAGAAGACCTTCATCAAAGTCATGTTACAAAATAACAAATGGGATGATGGAGATGGGTTAAGAGGCAGGAAGAAGTTATTTAGTTTAATCAACTGATTTAAACTCCTTTGAAAACAAAAGATAAATCTTCAACCTCAACCTTCAACCATTAAAGGGTTAATTTGCCCACTATGCCTTGGTACAAAACAATGACAGACATTCTTGTTGGGATCCAGCAAACCATCAGATACATGAAAGATAGAACACAGAAAATAAACATATTAATAAGCTGCTGAAATATTCACCAACAATTTCCAATGTATTGATTTTAATCGTCATGGCGATCCATACTGGATTTATTAAGAAAACAATTAACCTCTTATCCCTGATACAAACATGTTGCAAATATATTTTGAACTTAACCAGATATTTTTGATAAATGATGTAGAGATCTAATGTTTGTATATTTGCAAAGTTTCTACAGCTGCGTGGAAACATGAGGACATTTTTTAATTACAGTATATGTCTACAATTTATGTGTACACTTTGTTTTTAGGATTCTTTTTTGAAAAGAAATAATGTAGTGTGTGTGTGTATGAATTCTTGGGCTGGTATATTATTTATGACACAATAATAAATTACTATCATTCGTTTAGGATATATAAAAAGTGAAAGACACTTCGCTATGCGTTGCTGGATTTGACTCCAGCCGCTCTACAGATAAAAGCTCAAATAAAAACAGCAGCTCTAATTTCAGTCATATTATTCTAAGAATTACAACCTACTAAAGATGAAAAACAAAATGTAATATTATGTTATGCATGTTGATGTTCAAACCACTGAAACTCTTTATAAATCATAATCACACAATAATGACAGGAAGCTGATTCACACCGCTGCTGGTGAATAATCCTCTGAAGGAGAAGTGAAAAAGGTTTTTTATAAAATATAAGAGTTATTGTTGGTTTGATTGTAGCATTGGAGTCGTCCCATTCTTAAAAACTTTCAGATGTGAAAGCAGAGACTTCATGTTGTGTGTTCCCCCTCCCATCAGCCTCTGCTCCCTTTGACACACTCGACGCATAGCTCAATTCTCTCCTGACTGAGGGCATAATACAACAAGCCCACTATTCATTTGTGAACAGATCCGCACATTCCTTTTTTTTCCCTCCATCTCTCTCTCTCTCTCTCTCTCTCTTTGTCTCTCTCTCTCTACAATCACCCTGCCGTACTGAAACACACTCGTTTAAGAGAAGAGAAATTATTGCAGAATACTCAATGGACTTCATTTTTAAATTGTATGTAAAAAAAACAATACGATGGTAGCAAACGTGTTAGTACTGGGTGACAGAAGTGTGGAATGAGAGCCACTCACACACTTTGCAGGAATGTGTTACAAAAGCGTCTTGGAGCAAAAGTCACTTTGGTTTTATTTCAAAGATGTGAAACCTCACAAAAAGATTCACAAACAAATCAAATACTACAATTCCAAATAGACGTTAATAATGAACTCAGACGTCAGACTGCATCTCAGGACGGCTCATATTTAGCTTTTCGATTAAGATATCAGCACGCATTTACAGAAAACAACAGAGAGAGAGCTGGGTATCATGGAAACATATTGATTGTGTATGTTGGCCTGAGAAAGACAGACACACACTCTCTCCTCCTCCTCCTCCTCTTCCTCCTTCTTTCTCTCCTCTTTATTCCATTAATCTGTGGGAGCGGTGTTAGATACTGGAGGGTTAGTGTAACATTGTGCAGCTTTAATATATTCCAGGCCTCACTTTGCCTGTGGCATCCATATGTTTAATTCCACTACAAATGTTTTGACAGCAAATGAAACTGGCTTCTTTTTCTACTTCTTCTTCTTCTTTCTTTTTTTTTGGGGGGGGGGGGAGGAGAAACAGTTCAGAGTCTGCATCTAGAGGGCTTCTTTCTCTTTCCCTCTTGTGTGTGTGTGTGTTTCAAATAAAGCAGCACAGTGATGCTTTATTTAATTGGTTGTGGACCACCTGGAGTTTCAACATTTCCCGTGGCTGATTTCAGACTCCCTCAGGTCAAATATATGTGTGATGTCTAAAGCTGAAAAATAGACGGATGAAATGTGTCATTTGCGAAGCCGAACTGAAATAATTTGCATGGATTCTGTTTTAAACCTCTTTATGTTTCATGTAAAAAAACAAATCTGTTATTGGAGGGCTTTAAAATTGTATTAAAGAGTTTTTTTTTTTTTTTAAATGTATTTTTTGTGGATTTATTTTTTTAACTGTACTCCTCAAACTTAAAGACACAAAAAAACTCAAAGCTAGAAGTTGCAGATGTGTGCGCAACAATAGACTTCATCTGATACAATGTATTTATTTTACACATACACACACACACAGGGCACATCAGGATCTTGTGTGTGTAGGGAGGTTAGATGTATTGACCAGGAAGGAAGGAGGCTTATGAGGTCACCAGGAGTGAGAGAGAGAGACGATAGTGGACAAGACAGGGTGGGAGAGAGCAAGTGTGTGTGTGTGTGTGTGTGTGTGTGTGTGTGTGTGTGTGTGTGTGTGTGTGTGTGTGTGTGTGTGTGTGTGTGTGTGAGAGAGAGAGTGTGTGGTGGCAGGGGGTTTCCAACGTGTGCTTCCGGTGCAGGATGGCCCATTCATCATTCTCACATGGTGGGTTTACTTTGCCAGTGATAGAGAAAGAGGTGAGGAGAATTAATGTGTGTGTGTCTTCGTGTGTGTGTGTGTCCTCATGTGTGTGTGTGTGTGTGTGTGTGTGTGTGTGTGTGTGTGTCCTCATGTGTGTGTGTGTGTGTGTGTGTGTTGGAGGAGGGGTACATCAAATGAAAGCAGGACGAATGGCCAAACCAGATGTGAAGGTGTGTGTGCACGTTTCCCTTGTGTGTGTGTGCGTGTTTGTCTGTGTGTGTGTGTGTGTGTGTGTGTGTGTCTGTGTGTGTGTGTGTGTGTGCTTATGTTGCAAGGTGTGTCACAGGGTCAGATTCACTCCCCCTCCTCCTCTCCTCCTCCCTTGTAGCTGACATACATGTCATACACCACCTCCCTCCTATTCTCACCCATCCTCACCTACATAAAATCGCACACGCACACACACGCACACGCACGCACACACACACACACACACACAGACACACACACACACGAGGACACACACACGCACATGCACACACATTTTCTATATTGTGACAAAACATATTCATATGTTGAGCACATACACATAAAAACACACGAGAGCAGAAGTTGGAGTGTCATATTAGTTAAAGGTGTCTTGTTTTGGATGATGTCACTATTCAGTTGTGTGTGTGTGAGGGTGCATGTGTGGGTAGGTGTGTGTGTGTGGGTTCAGTGTAAGGTCGGGTGACATAACAGATGATCCCGTCATGCTCTCAAACAAACAGCTGCTTCCATGACAACAACTAAATATGCAACAGGCCTCAGTGAGAAAAGGGAGAAGAAGGAAGAGGAGGACAGATGAAGAGTCAAAACCTTCAAAATAAAACTTTTTCTGGGTCTTTCTCATCTATTGAATGCTCAACCTTTTTGCCTGGTGCTTTTATTTTGTAAATCCGGGCACGTCTGCTGACCTTTGACCTGCACCATCAGCTGGTTTTTTTGTTATGGGAAGTGACAGGAGGAGTCACCAAGGAGGATCCACAGCCTCCCCTACTGGCCACACACACACACACACACACACACACACACACACACACACACACACACACACACACACACACACACACACACACACACACACACACACACACACACACACACACACACACACACACACACACACACACACACACACACACACACACACACACACACACACACACACACACACACACACACACACACGTCATCTGAGTCTGATTACCTGGACCAATTAAAGGATCCATTTGATTAAAAGTCAGCGGTGGAGGTGAGAGTTGATGAAGAGTGCATTTCTTTTATTCTAAAAAGGGGAAACGGTGAGGGGTGAGAGAGGGGACAGTGAGGCGAGGTCGCCGCGGTAACTGGGAATTGGGAACACCTGTGGGATTCTGGGCTATGTCATGTCATAGACATGCATGAATAATACGCTAGTGCAGGGTAAACGTGCACACCGGGTCTCTGTCACTTTCTCTCTCATTCCGTCTTTCTTCTTCCTACAAACACACCCATTTAATTAAGCGCACACACACACAAGCAGCTATGCACACACACACACTTTCCTCTGACCTTGTTTGGGGTCACACAGAGGGGGACTGAAATGAGTTTCAAATGTTCACATTATTTATTATTGGGTATCATCTCACTGTACAAATCCCTTACAGATGTTAGCCTCTGGTGCATGTATGTGTTGGCGAGTGTGGGTGTGTGTGTGTGTGTGTGTGTGTGTGTGTGTGTGTGTGTTTGTAAGGTGTGTGAGTGTTTCAAACAGGCAACAGTGTAATTCTTTTAAAAGGAGGCTGGGCTGGTATGTTAGTGATTGTGGAGGTCAGTGTATACGCTGAGTGATGGTGAATCTTTTCTATGTGTGTGTGTGTGTGTGTGTGTGTGTGTGTGTGTGCTTATGCTCAGCAGGGGGAGGGGGAGGCTCTGAGTGACTGCAGAAGAAATGAGGGATGATCTTTATGTGGCAGCTTATTTGTTTTTAAATGCAGGAGGCTCAGAGGCCCCAAACTGAAGGCATCAAAGCGAGGGGCAAGAGGGG
This sequence comes from Labrus mixtus, assembly GCF_963584025.1. Taxonomy (NCBI): domain Eukaryota; kingdom Metazoa; phylum Chordata; class Actinopteri; order Labriformes; family Labridae; genus Labrus; species Labrus mixtus. Next base: position 21,797,684 of record NC_083632.1, read on the forward strand.
CGTCCGTCACTGTACTGTCAGCCTACAGAGACACACACACACACACACACACACACACACACACACACACACACACAGCTGTCCCGTCGACGTTGTGTTCGACATTGCTGTGTGGTTTATCTGAAGAGAAAAAAGTGTCAAGTTTTGCAGAGTCTGATCCTACATGCTGTAAAACCTGTAAAAAATAATGAGCCCGTCTAATTCTTTTCTTTGTCCTTGAACAGCGGACGTAAGGTGGCCGCGTCAGCATTTCCTAAATGAGTCATCTCAGCAAACACTTCAAATATTTTATAGATTAAATGAAGAATGTCGAAAGTAAATTTGAAGTGAAGCTTAAAAAGGAAGTCCAGCCGTATCGTTGACAACACTGAGGAAACTCAGCTTGTTGTTTTTTTTCAGATCTGGAAGTGTTGTGGACCTAAAAGGAGTTTACACTCTAATGATACGTTGACATATTGATGATGTTCAGTAAAGTTATTAACACATTTAATTTTATTTAAAAATACTAATATTAAACAATGACTGTTTTTTCTATTTTGACTAATAAATACATTTATATATTTTTTTAATTACAGACCATTTGGACATTCAAACCAAAATCTGTTTTTTCCCAGAAAATACAGATACTAATACTTTTATAATTCTTAAAAAAATAAGTAAAATAAGATAAGTAATACTTTTGTTCTCCCTGTGGGGATTTTTTTTCTTGACTCTGATCAACAGCAGTTATGAATAAAAAAGATGGAGCAAAATAAAGTGAACAAATTTACAAAAATCACAGTTCACACATGCTAATGACAGTCTGCAAAAGACAAGGGAACTATTTTACTTATTATGATTTTACAGCTTTGACTTTCATCCACATACATTGATGGTCCATACATCACTGATTTTACTAATATATATGTTATATATACGTTATATATGTACGATTGTCTGTACTCTAAAGTCTGATTGTGTGTTGTGTCTTTTGTCTGATGTGATCTTTGTTTTACGTTCTGCAGAACAGGAACCTGCTGTCTACCTGAGTCAGGCCCGTTTCACTGTAACTTCTGTAATGTTACTTTGAATCTTTTCCTGTATAATAAATGAAATTAAAATGGACACACATGGCGACAAATATTACACTGATGTACCATAATGTCCTCATGATGACCTTATATTGCACTGATAACAGCAGGATATCACATGGATGTAACATTCTGTCCTGACATAATATAAGAACTTTTTTTTTTAATTAATTTTTGTTTTGTTCTTCTCGTCTAACGTCCTGATTGAGGTGTAGCTACTTTGTTGAATTGACTCTTCTAGTTGATTATTTCTATAATCCGGGCTTCAGTCCTCGTTACGTCGCTGACATGTCGTGCATGTTTCTTTTTACACCGAAGGATTAAAGGGTTGAGAAAATTCTTGAACTGCTGGGGCCAATAAAGCCCACTTAATCTGTGAGATTATTGAAATAAGACATTATCAGAAAAACAAGGCTGTTTATTTAGTTCAAACTCCCGTGAACTTTTTGTTTGACCAACATTAAATATTACACAATGACACAAACACTAATCTCATTACAAAGTGAAAACTTAAACTCATATCAAATTTAGCATGTTAATCCTGTATGTAGTAAAAAGAGATGTTTGTTTTATTATTTGTAAAAAAAAAAGTATGTTCTTTAATTTTGTCGGGTGAAGTTGGTTGCAACCCTCTTCAAATAACTTTTTGAAGCTTCAACGATTAGTCAGAACTAAGGAATTAAATCAGAAAGCTCATACGTAATAAAATAGGAACATTTACAGATTCAGGAGTAAAGTAAAATACAGCTAAAGAAAAAAAAAACAAAGAGTCCTTATAGACGTCGTGTTGTGAGTCTGAGGTCTGGTTCTGATGAAGCTCTCTGTAAAGGTCAGCGCTGAGGAGGACCAAGAGGACACTCGGCTCGCCTCGGGACAGAGGGTCAGCTTCATCGAGGCTGGACGGGACTGCTGACCTTTCTGATGTCAGAGCAGGGGTCTAAGTGTGTGTGTGTGTGTGTGTGTGTGTGTGTGTGTGTGTGTGTGTGTGTGTGTGTGTGTATGGTGAGTGTGGCCTGGGGGAAGGATTGAAGGCAGGTCATATATAAATGTGACCACATGTTGAGACGGAGACACAAATCTCTTTCTGGATTGGGAATTTAGATTTTGCTAGTGCTTTTGATTTTTGTTAATTCATACAGAACACACACACACACACACATGCAGACGAGGAGAAGGAGGAGGGTGGTAGGTTGGGGGTCGGGGGGTAGGGGGTAGGGGGTAGGGGGGGCTTTGGTAGTTTGTAAAACACCTCGGGTTTCTGTTTTTGGCCCACACACTAGAGAGTCCTTGGCAGAAGCTAAATGGAGCAAAGTAAATAAAAGTGGCCATTATGTGCAGGCTCCAGTAAATAGCTGCTCTCTTGTCTCTCCGTGCTTCAAAAAGAGGGGCGGAAGATGCGATCACGAGGGAAGCCCGTGTCTTTTCTTCTCCAGCCATTATTGAAAGAGGAGGGGGGGGGGGGGGTGTAGTTGGCTCGCCACCTCTGCCTCCCCCTTCCTCCTCCTCTTCTTCTTCTTTACCCCCTTTTCTCTCCCCGCTTCCTGCTTCTCTCCTCTTCTTCTGCGTCCTTCTCTTCTTTGCTTTTTGCCCGCCCCAGTGTTCCTCAAACATGCAGGAAGGGAGAGATCAATGGTGTCCTCCGAGAGAGGGAGAGAGGGAATTACACAGCTGAATTTCGATGAGAACAGAAGAAAGGAAGAGGAAGGGAGAGAACAAGTAGAGGCGGGGAAGGCATGTGAAAGAGAGAGAGAGAGAGAGAGAGAGAGAAGAGGGATAGTATATCTTACGGGGGTAGGTGGGGTGGGGGGGAGGAATGTGGAAAAGTATGTAGAAGAATGGACGAGTGTGAGTGAGCCCTGAAAGACTTGATACAAAAAAGGGCCAAATTGCATTAAAACCCCTGAAAATTAATCCTCATAGGTTTAGTTTAATGTGTTTGTGTGTGTGTGTGTGTGTGTGTGTGTGTGTGTGTGTGTGTGTGTGTGTGTATGTGTGTGTGTGTGTGTGTGTGTGTGTGTATGTGTGTGTGTGAGTGTGCATGTGTGTGTGTCAGTGGGCTGAGATAACATCTACCACTGTGAGCATCGGCCTGTAATTTATGTTGACAAGTGAATGTGTGTGTCTTATTTGCTGGGATTGAAGAGATATTTCCTGTTTATTAGTGGGAGAATCTGCAATGTTTGCATCAACACACATGTACACACACACACACACACACACACACACACACACACACACACACACACACACACACACACACACACACACACACACACACACACACACACACACACACACACACACACACACACACACACACACACACAGCACGCTTAAGTAGAAAAAGAGACGAGAACGAGGAAACGGACATGAAAACAGCAGCTGTTTGTTGAGTCTTTGAACCATGAGTCAACTTTTTTTTTCTACACTGGTGTGATGTTTACATGTGTATGATGTAGATGTAACCTTTGACCTTTGCTTGAGACTAACTTCTGGCCAATGTCAGGGTGGAACTGCCCTTCATATTGCTGTCCATATAAAATGTTTGCTGAAATTGATTGAGGTGCTAAAAATATTAGAAATATACTTCAAAATTCTAAACAGTATTTCTTTGGATAAAAAAAAAGCCTATAGTCAATTTGTTAGTGACAGTTTTGATGTGTTTTGTTGTTGTTGGTACTGAGTTCAAAAAGTTCAAAATTGCCTTTTTTAGAAGAATTGTGTAAAAATAGTCCAAATTAGGAGAAAAATCCCATTCATAAATGGGACATGGTCGAATTACTCACCGCTTAAAATTGAGCAGATATGTGAACGTAGCAGGAAATATTCAGGGATATTTACTGTGAGTAAGAGGGCGGGGGTCATGACGTTTTTATCCCGTGAACTCTACACGACCTGTGAGATCTTTGTGCACGTAATAAACCTGCACCACACTCTATTTTCATTGCCAAGATGTTCTATTCAACTCTTTGGTTTGTACTGTGAATATGTCCAATTATACGTGGCATTGATATCAAGGAGAAACTGTCACCATAACATCAGACTCTGTTGCTTCATCTGCTTTCTTGGATATGTTGTTAACATTACACTGACTGCTGCGTCCTTCATACGTCTTGTCTTTCCTCAAGAGACCCCCCTGCTGTCCAACAAGGGCAAATCACAGGTGAGGGACATGTGTGAAAGGGCCACTCAGGGGCAGATTTCAGGGGCAGTCTGTCATTCAGGAGTACATGTGTGAAAAGGGCTAAGGAAACAATATTAACCATCGCAGGGTCTTCGGTAACCACTAAGTAACCACTAGATAACCACTAAGTAACCACTAAGTGACCAGTAAGTAACCAGTAAGTAACCAATAAGTAACCAGCAAGTAACCACTAAGTAACCACTACATGACCAGTAAGTAACCACTAAGTAACCACTAAGTAACCACTAGGTAACCATTAAGTAACCACTAAGTAACCACTAAGTAACCATTAAGTAACCACTAGGTAACCACTAAGTAACAACTAAGTAACCACTAAGTAACCACTAAATGACCACTAAGTAACCACTAAGTAAAACAACTAAGTAACCACTAAGTAACCATTAAGTAACCACTAAGTAACAACTAAGTAACCACTAAGTAACAACTAAGTAACCACTAAGTAACAACTAAGTAACCACTAAGTAACCACTAAGTAATCACTAAGTAACATCTAAGTAACCACTAAGTAACAACTAAGTAACCACTAAATGACCACTAAGTAACCACTAAGTAACCACTAAGTAACAACTAAGTAACCACTAAGTAACAACTAAGTAACAACTAAGTAACCACTAAGTAACAACTAAGTAACCACTAAGTAACAACTAAGTAACCACTAAATGACCACTAAGTAACCACTAAGTAATCACTAAGTAACAACTAAGTAACCACTAAGTAACCACTAAGTAACTACTAAGTAATCACTAAGTAACCACTAAGTAACATCTAAGTAACCACTAAATGACCACTAAGTAATCACTAAGTAACCACTAAGTAATCACTAAGTAACCACTAAGTAACATCTAAGTAACCACTAAATGACCACTAAGTAACCACTAAGTAACCACTAGGTAACCACTAAGTAACCACTAAGTAACCACTAGATAACCATTAAGTAACCACTAGGTAACCACTACTACATGTTTTATTCGTTTATTGTTTGTTTTATTCAACCATTTTCAAGTTCTTCATATCTTAATAAATTATTTAGTAACTGTGTCGACTTCTTTCTCTCTTTGAATCAGTTAGTCTTCCTGTTGTATTCCTAGTTATTCTGTATTTTATGTCTTAAATCACTTTGTAATACAAAGGTTTTAATGAGTGTTATATGAAAAGCTAATTATTATGATTATGACTGGTACAGACGTATGAAAGAAATTGACAAGTGAAGTTATATTTCATTGATAGAAATCCACTCTGAATACAACTAGAGCGTTCTGCGCCTCCATGTGGCAAGATAAAAGAAAAACATGAAAAACAATCCTGTTTCTTTTTTTTGGGTACTTTCTTTCTATTTATTTTCAGAGTAAATCCTGTTTCACTTTTAAAAGAAACCCCTTAATGATTATTGTCATGTGCATGCATGTTATGTTTTTGGGGTTGTATGGAGCAGATTGAATGTCCTGCAAGAGACCAACGTACAAGTATATCAGTCAGGGTTGTATGTATCACTCAGGACGGCACTATTTAGTGGGTTTGTTGGGGGAGTTCAGGCGGCTGTCTCTTCTTTCTCTGTCCATAATAAATCAGCAGAGCAATAAAGAAGCCGGACTAATCTTCATATTGCTTGTGTAAGGACCTGGCTGTTCATGTGATAAGTGCCACTCCTAAAATCCTAATGATGCTGCTGGCACCAGAGAGCTGCTCTCATGAAAGACCTGTTTTCAGAGAAAGGAGCTGTGGAGGAGTCCTGACGAGAACCTGGGAGGAAAAAAAATAAAAAAATACATCTCTCCTGGCTCTGAACTCGGTGTGTTACTTTGACACTGTCAATTACAAGGAGATATACGGGCCTGCCCCGTTTCCACCACTTTACTGAGTCCCCTTCAGTTGCAGCTCGCTCCTGCTGTAAATTATCACTCCCACAAGCTCAGGTTCGGAGTCACCACTGAGACCCTCCTCTGTATGGGTCTGAATTTGAAAGAATTCCCTCCCTCTGTGTGCCAAAACCCCCAAAGCCAGAGCGAACCTGAGGAGCATGAGGCCGCACGCCCGTGTGGACACGCTCACTCGCAAACAGAGATTTAAACACACACAAATGCACACAAATGTTCGTATACTGTGTATAAATGTCCCCTGCAGCTGTAGATCATTGGGAACAGGTAGAGAGTTTAGCACACACACACACACACTTTTGCTGGCTGTATATCACGGAGGTGGGTAAGGATGTCAGCACTCCCATACACAGTGAGCCTTATTGCAGAGTTTAATAGAGAAAAGCCAGCATGAATCCCCACAGTCATTCTGTTCCAGTCAAACACACCATTCACTACACACTCGATACGTGTGTGTGTGTGTGTGTGTGTGTGTCCTTGCATACTGTACACCATGTGCTTCAGAATGCAATGTGTGTGGTTAGATATACAATATGTAAAAGTAAATGCATTCAGTGTTTTTGTTGTTGTTTTTGTGTGTGAATGTAATACATTCTGTTTGTGTGTGGTCATGCATGAATACTGTATCTGTCACATTAGGGAAAGTTGGCTAGTGTGTGTGTGTGTGTGTGTGTGTGTGTGTGTGTGTGTGTGTGTGTGTGTCAGGATTGGGGCCATATTGACCCATCAGTGCTGCTCTGTCACCTCTTCTTTTTATGAGTCTGGCCTTTTAAAAACACTCTGGATTTATGGTCAGTTTGGGCGCTATCTGAGACGCAGTGTGTGTGTGTGTGTGTGTGTGTGTGTGTGTTAGAGAGAGCGAGAGAGCGAGAGAGAGAGAGAGAGAGTGTTTGAGTGTGTTAAGACATTTTTCCCCTAAACACAAGTCCTTATCTAGAGAATTAAAGTCAAGATGATGAGGTTTTTTTTCATGCAGTGTGACTCATATAATAATCTGAGTTGACATGCACAAAGTGAAAAGGGAAGGAAGAATAAACCTGGAAAGACCTGGAATCATTTTGGACACCTCTAATTTGTCATCTAGACATAAAAACTTACACAAAAAAACTCAATTTTAGAACTGGACCAACTGACCATAGAAGCTATTTTGCAAAGTTTGATTAAGGATTGGCATTGCTGCTTTTCTCCTTTCATACACTGAACATAAACATCCATGCAGTTTTTTTTTTGGCCTCAAGATTTTTGTTACACTTGAAATATGTTGATTATATCAGTTCCTCTATTTCTTTTGGAGTATAGCAGTTATAAAATGTGTAAGGGTTAGTATGAATAATTCACAATCTTGTGATTGCAAATACAACAGAATAAGTTGAATAAAAATCAATCAAAATGTACCCATAATGCATTGTGATTGCTCATTTATAGTCGTCTGTAAGTTAGAGTACTAAAATGTTTTCATAGTTTTACATATAAACATGTTTATATCAGTTATGATGTTTACTCGATGTCCAGCTGATGTTCATGCACTTGTTCTCTTCCTGCATGTAAACACAATGTTCATGTGCTGTATTAACACTAAAACACACACACACACACACACACACACACACACACACACACACACACACACACACACACACACACAGGCCTGAGTGGTGCAGATGGCAACTTGACGTCTCTCTTTCTCTCTGAAACTCAAAAATCCCACATCATCTTAAAAATTGATTTTCCAGAGAAAGAAGAACACCCCCCCCCCCGGAGATTAACTAAGTAAATTCTTCATTACAAAAGAAACACCCACAATTCTTCTTTGCTTAAATAAGCAGACATAGAGGATTTTCTTAAGACAGCTTTATATGTGATTCGAGGTGCTCTGTGATTGTGGATAGAGTCTAATGTGTGGTCCATTTGCTTCATTAATGGGGCAGACGCGAGACGCTCAGCCAAGAAAACGCCTATTGTTCCCTTTTACCGTCCTGTTTTTAATGTGTAGCATTAGTCCAGCAGTTGTTAGTGCTCTGCTGATGGTCAAATGACAAAGTCTTAATAGAATATAGTGGGACCGGCGGGACAAAGGTGGGCAATGTTCAGCTGGATGCAGCCAATTTCTGTGTGAGGGGCCTGCCTAAAAACCCCATTCATAGGCTGTCTAATGCTGCTGGCGTAATTAAATGTGATTACTGGAGCAGAGGGCTCCTCTCTCTCTCGCTCTCTGAGGGCCACACACAGGCCTGCAGGCAGCGTGCATGCGCTCATTAAGGAGGCGCTAACAGATGTACACAAGCGGCAACCACGGGCATACCTACAACTCTAAACTACATCTCAACAGACAAACATAAACAGAAGGAAATGTCTTCTTTTTTTCAGGCGAAAAAACTGAAAAGTGTTGGATAGTCTTTAACCAAGGGGCATGTAATCCTTCAACTTAGTTTTAAATAAGCAGTGAAGTAGCACAGTTGCTTTTTGACAGTTTTTTTTCTCCAAAAAGTCAGAATCAAGCACTAAAACAAACACATTCCAAGCACCTGGCCGTAAATAAAAATCAGGCTAAACTATGAACCTCAGCGAGCGATAATCATAAAGCAAACAGGCAGAAATATAAACAAAAATCAATTATGGTTTCCATCAACACACATTCACACAGTCGTGTACGCACACACCTCGTCTGGCCCGCTCTACGGTCCAGTTTCCTGGGCAGACACAGTCCCCCTGGTGCTCATGGGAAATAGTGAGCATGCCAGGCCCCACAAAGGCGTCCTTTCAGCCGCCCGCATGCTTGACCTGTGCAGGGTCAGCGCTCTGCTTTGTGCCCCGTGACCCTCCAGTGACCCGGGGTCACGGCAAGGGCCCCGGGGTCAAATCCAGATGCCTCCGTCTAATTTTGCCCCGACTGGGTTATCTGTCCAAATCTGCCCTAAAATTCCCCCCCCAACCCCACCTTAAAACCCACTACACATGACTGAGCCCCATAGAAACACACAGGTACTCTGCCGTCTAATTGGACTACTGTGGAGTAGTGCTCACACTCAAGCTCTCTCACACACACACACACACACACACACACACACACACACACACACACACACACACACACACACACACACACACACACACACACACACACACACACACACACACACACACACACACACACACACACACACACACACACCTGACCCCCTGTAACTGCACTAATACCCCATCCCATGGCCTTTGGTCTATCTTCAGGGATTAGGTGCAGAAAGACACACATACAAGCACAGATACATCCACACACACATTAACACACAGTCACACACACACTTATGAGCGCAGCAGGCCTGGCTGAGGGTCTACCTTGAGGGATTAGGTGCAGAGAGACAGGACCCTCCAGCCAATCAACTGGTCTGTCACATTGATTTTGAGGGGTCACTGGTGCACAATGGCCAGGGTTTTCCTGTCTTAACCTCTCTGATCATACACACATGCACACACACACACACACACACACACACACACACACACACACACTGGCACACATTCACACATGATAACAATGAACTTTATTCATATAATTTACGTAAAAAGTAGAGCTAAATAAGAGCCTTATGACTGGGTCAAATGCAAGACTTGTAAACAACTAATGGTAAAAATAGACGGCATGAGAACAAAAAACATTGGGACATCCTATAGGAATAAAAGTTTGGTCTTTAAAAGATAATTAAGTCTATAAAAGTTACATTTTAAGATGCGTAATTTCAGTATTGTATTGATAATAATGTACACATTTTACAGAAAAGACTTGACAAAGTGTCCACAAACACACATATATATGCAAACACATTCCCACACATCTGGTAACAATAAAGTTGATATCCTATAAGTAAAGAGTGGAGCTCTTATTACTGCACAGGATCCCAATTTGATTTAATTCCGGATTCGATATCGATTAATTTAGGGATATTTAAATTGCAATACCAATTCTGCTTTAATATGATTAGGATTCTCAGGGATTTTTTTTTGTTTAAAGGTCCCATATTATGCTTTTTCTGGTTTTATATGCTCTTTAGTGTGTTTTCCAAGTGTCCTGTGCATGTTTAGACACATCTATGTGCAAAAATTCAAAGTCCGCTGAAACGCGGCTTCTCCTACGTCCTCCTGTTAGCTGTAGCATTAGCTGCATGTAACGCTCGGTTCTAGCCCCCCTCGATAAAAATTTGTCAGTGCGACGTCATTGTCAGTGTGAGATCACTGATCTAAGCCCATTGGCTCGTTGTGGCAAGCCCTGCAGCTCATGTTGAAATTTCCAAGACGTGTGCTGAGCAACTGACCAATAACGACAGAGCGGATCGGCAGACCAATCAGAGCAGACTTGGCCCACGTGGGGTCTAACAGTGGGGGCTTAACAGAGTGTAACTGACGGACTCAGAGCGGAGAGGGAGCAAGGAGGAGCAGTACATGAAAACAGACACTTTTTTCAGACTTTAACTATTGTGAACGTACAAAAGTAGATACATAGATTAAATATACAAACCCCAAAAAGGGCATACTATGGGCTCTTTAAAGGCTTTATATGTTATTTTTTGATCCAGCAGATGTTGCCCTTGAGCACCAGCATGAAACCAAAACAACTGCATTGTTGTGTTAGCATGCTAATGCTAGCGATCTTTATTCTGCTCGTATCTTCACACTGCATGTAAATTTACCTGAAATGAGCGTGATCTAGAAACACAGTTAAGCAGTGAGTACAGTATGTTATTCTTCTTTTCTCTAGTCCCTCAATAAAACAACTTTTATACACGAGGGGAGGAGTCAGCCGGCCGTCCCGACGATGTAAACAAAGTGAAGATAGGACTCTGAAAACTCTGAAAACATCACACAGTGGGACTCGGGTGTTACACCCATTGTAGACAGTCATGACTCACAGAGTTATTTTCAGAGGATATACTTGATTTATATTATATGTAAGTGTGAAAAAATTGCATATAAAGCCTTTAATATGATTAGGGTTCTCAGGGATTTTTTTGGTTTAAATAGGTTGAGTTATCTAAAAAGTTATGGTTAACATTAAAAATTGACCCCAAAGCAGTTCCGTGAATGTACTTTGTATTTAGTTGCCTCTGACAACAGTTCAGCATTGACTTGTGGCTTGTTTGAATTATTACATTAATCTCCGCTCAATGTCGATAAAGTGAGAACAGTCACATATTCATTTGTTGCTCTGGTTTGTCCAGCTGTCACAGGTTAGGGCGACTTTTCTCTGCCAGCTTTAAGAGAAGTTGCAACGCTGTGTGTAACCTCTGTTTTGGTGTGGCCTCTTCACCCAAATGTTTGCTTGTTGGTTACACGTAGCATGGCGCAAGTATATCAACCCTCTAAGGTCGACGTTGTCATAAACGACATAAAGAAAGTTGTCTTCACACTATAATATAATTTCTTTAAAAAACTAGAAAACTTACTATAAAATCCAGTTGCTTCGTCAGGTCAGCTGCTTTCCGATGATAAACTCTGTGCCCCTGCAACATCCAGAGGCTTTTCTGTCCCACTGAGAAGATCCGTGTATATTCAGTGACTGTCCGGGTCTAATTCTCCCAAATATGAACATAATCCGTGATGTTTTATGTATTAATTCGAGTGAAACAATGTAACTTCTGTTAGCACGCTGTGCTAACGCGGACGCAGCCATCTTGTTTTTCTTGTTTATGTCGGTCGACCAATCAGAGGCCGAATCTGCGATCAACTGACATCTAAGGGCCAATGAGATGCTAGCGCAGTCTGAAACAGACGCCGCAACTTGATTACGTCACATAGGCCTATATACGAACTTTTTTTTACAACTTTATTGTAATCAATAGACAATAGGTTGGTAGATTTACGAACAAACATGCCAGGGGTTGACAAAGACTAAGATAAAGTGAAAGGAAGGATACAAATCTATACATCATAAGTTTATAAAATTTAAGTGATCACTAATTTTAAGGACCTTCGGGTTCTCAGTGTTGAATGATTTTTTATGCAGTTCATTAGAATAAAGTTTGAATGTCGGTTTTCTGCCTATTAAAAGATTGATCTGTGGATTGTATGAATCTATATCAGTTAATTCAAATGAAAAAAACTTCAAACCCATTTCTGAAGATGTGTAAACAATTAAAAGTAAAAATGGACATTATGGGAACACACAAGACTTAAAAAGTTTGATGAAAATAAATCCTTTAAAGATACAAACATATGGGTTAAAATCGACCACTTATGAGGTCTGTAAAGTGTGTTTTTAAATATTGAAAGAATGTAAAAAAAATCCTTTAAAAAATTGCAACAAAGGCACACACATGTTGACACAATCCCGAAACCCCCAGTCCTCTCAAATCTCCATCACATCCCTCCTTCTCTAAATCCTCCATCCCCATGGGGAAAGCACACCCGGCTGGGGGGAAATCTCCCATTACTCCCACCACCAGCATCCAGCCCCTTGCTCCTTCTCCTCTTTCCTGGTCAAACAAAACAATAGTTGTCCATCACAGAGGGCACTAGGCAGGGGGTTTTCATGACGGAAATAATCCTAGCTATACTGCCAGCAACATTTTCAGGTGCTCGGCCTGGTTACTTTCTCTGACGTCATTGTGCGCATTATGCCCATGCTGTTTTAGTCTGTGTTGTTCCCCCCCCCCCTCACACCTTTAGCCCTTGCATCCCTCTTTGCCTGTTTCCCTTTCCTGGAGGGAATCTCTGAGGCATCTGGAAAAACAGGATTCATGCATGTCTGTTGTTATTGTTATAACAGAGCAGGCAAGCGTTGAAAAGCTAGTCAGGTCCCATAGAGTAAAAGTTTCAATACAACAATGTAATACTTAATGATTGGAGAAGTCTTTCAATTACAATCCTGAAGCAAATGTATGGAGTGTTAGTTTCAAAATCTAACAACGTTAAGAACAAATTCATCAGAAGAAAAAAAAAAAGGCCAGTGTGACTGACAGATTATGAGACTGTCAGCTTGTCCTCTCCCTTTTAGTAACTTGATAATTTACAACTTTACTGTTTAGATTAGGCTAATATTATCCCTTGATTGAACTGACAACAAATCACAGACATCTGAAACATGACCTTGTCCTACAGGTGTAGACTGTTTGAAAGTGGTCTATCGACAGAAGCATCAGAGACTTAAAAAATCTTTATTAGTCAATTTTTATTTGACTATTTAACACTTTTTTATGATAAATTAGAGTCTGAAGAGAAACTTGTAGCCACAGCTGCCAAAAAAATAATAACACAGTAGGCCTACAGTAAAAAAGTGAAAAAATGTCCTGCAGGAATATAGTGGATGATAAGTAAAAAAAAGAAAGAAGGGAAAACAAAAGTAAATTAGATCAATCAATCAAACTTTATTTATATATTACCTTTCAGACAAATTAAATTGCAGTTCAAAGTGCTTTACAAGAGTGCAGAAAAGTTATTGACGAAAAAGTAGTTTATAAAATCATCGATAAAATCATTGAGAGACTAATGCACACCAATAAGAATTAAAAAAATATGTATAAAAATGAAAAAATTTAATACAACACATAAAAACAATAAGATATTAAAATTAATACATAGGAGAAGAATATTTAAAATTGTAGTTGGATAAAAAAGACAATAGAATAATGTTAAGATTTGAATTGATATAAAGCACTATATAAAAGCCAGACTGAATAAATGAGTTTTAAGACTGCATTTAAAAATCTCAATATTCTGGGCTCCTCTCAGACCCTCAGGAAGGTTGTTCCACAGTCTTGGAGTGAAACAGCTGAAAGCAGCATCACCAAATGTTTTTGTCCTGCTCTGTGGAACAACTAAAAGAGAGGAACTGGAGGATCTGAGGGGCCCCCCTGGTTCATAAACTAAAATCATATCTGATAGGTAGTCTGGTGCAAGGCCATGTAATGCTTTTTAGATGACAAAAACATTTTCCTATGGGGTGATAAAACTCTTGATGTGATTTAATTTGGTTAAGAAAGAGGGATTTATTTCAGGTACTTCTTAACCTCCATGTTCACCCTAATATGGCAGTGGTTCTCATCTGGTGGGTCGGGACCCAAAAGTGGGTTGTGGAGTCATTTTCAGTGGATCACGAAAGTGTGCCTGAGGGAAAAAAGTGTCAAATAGTCTCAAAATCACTTTTAAAACATTTTTGTTTCGCTTCATCTGTTTGTTCTGTTCCATCTGAGGTACAAACAGCACACTTTTTCATAAAACAAATCTCATTGGTCGAAAAATATCTATAACTTGGGTCTCGATTTCTTATTAAGGAGTGGGGTTAGAGACTAGACCAGTTGAGAAACCCTATGGAACCAAATGCATTACTTCAATGTGAACACTAGTGGGCGCTCATGTATTTCCACAGTGATGAAACCTGCAGGCGGTGTTGTCTTCTCTGACCTCATCGACTGTAATCTCTACTTCCTGGATACGCGTTCAGAAAAACAGTCAGGTTGGATTTGCAGTTATCATATTAAAGTGAGTTTCCACCAACTTGTAGCTAACACACACAGTAAAGCGTCATTTTCTAAATATAAATAACATCTTAATGCCACGAAATCACCGATGATAACGTAGACGGGTGAGTGAGGCGGTGGGCGCAGAAAGTTGCAGAGGAAGGTGAGTTAACTAAAGTAATAACGGTAGTGTTTGTTTGCTTTACTTTTAACCTCCTGTTACTTTTTATTTTAATATATTTTGTTTTAAGGGGAGGCTTTGTTGGGAGTTTTCATTAACAAGGTTACTTGTAATTGTGTCAAATGCAAACTAAGTTGTGTCTGTGTTTTCTCCCAGAGCGCCACGTCACTTAAAAAAGCGAGAGAGAAAAACACACCCGGAAACAGCTGCGACCACCGGGCTCTGTGACAGTCTCTTAACGGAGAAGGACCAGTGAATAAACAGGTCAAAATGACGGCGTCCAACTGGGGTCTCATCATGAATGTGGTGAACAGCATCGTGGGAGTCAGTGTGCTCACCATGCCCTTCTGCTTCAAACAGGTGCGTCACCTGAAGCTGCACGCGCACGTGTGTGTGCAGGTGCTGAGATAAAATCCATCCCAGAAACACGAGCCTTTGGTTTTTTTATAAACATATTTTTATTGACTTTCACATTTACCAGGACGTGTACAGTATATGCATGTAACAAAAGTATGACATAAAACAACCCTCCCAAAGTAGAACATGTGGCAGTACATCAATAACACAAGAATAATAAAAGTGATTAGTACAATACAAATGACAAAATAAATAAGTGAAATAATAAACATAAACAGTCACATTTGACACATATTTCTCGTACTAGTAACAGTTCACCATCATGCTTTCAATACATTGTCCAAGTCAGCATTTTTAACAAATTCCAAAAAAAACTCCCCAATTTTACCAAATTCTGAAGCTTTCTTCCTGACTATGTAAGTTTTTCAAGAGCCAGACTTGCTGATAATTCTTTTAACCAATGTCCAAGAGAGGGACTACATACATTTTTCCAACAGAGCGCAATTGAACGCCTCGCCTGTAATAAACATAGGTCCACCATTACCCTCTCTCTTTTAGAAAGAGTACATTCATCAGGAAACAGACCAAATATGCACAGCTTAGGACTTAACGTTATATGTGAGAGGTAAGAGATAACACAGACCTCCAACATTTTTAGATCTCTGCACATTCCCACAAGCGGTGAAATAGAGTGCCACGGTGTGAACTGCACTTATAACATAGGTCAGGAATATGAGGATCAAACTTGTTCAATTTTACTGGAGGGATGTAAGTCCTCATACGAGCCTTTGTTTTGACCGTAAACTGTGGCGAAGCAGATATTTGGTTGAGTTATTTTATTGTAAAATATTTAAATCATTTACGACAGCAGAGTTAAAAGAAGTAAAATGCACGTGAACAAGCTAAATTGCTCGTTATGGAGAATAACCAATTAGTTGTATTATTTGGCTTTTATCAATGTTGTTTTTTATGTAAGAATTCCAATTTTAATATAAAAGTTTGTCAAGCCTAGGTCCTTTTATGTTGTTTTTCTTAAAGGGTACATATAAGTAATTAACTAATGTATTTTGAGTCTTAGTTTGAAAACTTTTTACAACTTTAAAATGAATGTATTTAAATATAAGAAGCTGTATTTCCCTCTAAGTATACAGTTTAAAGTAATAGGATGTTAATGGTGAGGTGCAGTGAACTGTTTGTATGTACACTTCTTATGTCAATATATTTAACATTTCAGTTCAAACATTTACAGTATATACAGTTGGCTGAAATGCATATATGGTCATACTTTCTAAGTGTGGCAAAATTGTTTTAACATTAATTTAAGCTTTTGTTTAATTCCATTTATCAAAGGTTTTTAAACATGTTAAGATAAAATGTGTTTCTTAGAACAACCTCAATGATTAAACATGGCTGGGACAAAATGATGTGTAACTTGCTTTAGAAGCTACTTATTCAGTTTGAACTATTTTATATTTTGGATATCTTGTGAATGATAGGTGGTCTTTCCTTCAGTGGTATCAGGAAGTGTGTGTTTTCTCTCTCAGACCTTTTCCTTTATATCTACCTTCTTGTCCAATTAATTTAAAGTTTGTGAATCTGTTGTTTCCTCTATGGACTCCTGGTGTTATGAGTGTTAAAGTGTCACTCTGTCCTCTTCCAGTGTGGGATAGTGCTGGGGACTCTCCTGTTGTTCTCCTGTTCGTGGATGACCCACAAGTCCTGCATGTTTCTGGTCCACACAGCGAGTAACACAAAAAGAAGGACCTATGCGGGACTGGGTGAGTTTCAATCGAAATAAGTGACATTTTTACGTTTGTTTATGTTAAGATGGCGCTTGCATTTCTTGTTGAATGTAAAAAAGTTATTCAGAATTCAGTTAATGAAAGGTTTTGCATTACTGTTTCACAGTAGTTTACAGCAGGATGTATGTAACAACCCAGTTCAAGATTACATTTTTGGTGCTTTTATACATTTATTGGAGAGACAGGACAGTGGATAGAGTCAGATATCAGGGAGAGAGAGAGAAGGGAATGCCATTGGGGAATGGAGCCACAAGTCAGATTCAAACTCTGGTTGCCCCCTTCGAGGAGTTCAGCCGCTGTACATGGTGCAGGCTAACTAACCACTAGGCCACTGTCGCCCCTGTAACCACCCCATTTAATGTAAAGGAAACAAAGTTAGTATTTAGCAGTAGCAACAAAAGCTATCATGACTATGTGACTTTACTTACAGAAAACCCACATCATCCCCCGCAATGATCCAGAATCTTTCAGATGCTTAGTTCTGTTCTGTAGTACAAAAAGTCAAAACACATCACTTAGGTATTCCGGGTTTATCTTAGGCATTCTTTATACTTAAACTATTTTTAGGACACTGCCATCTGTTTGTCCACATGTTGTTCACACTGACGTCACGCTCTCTCTCTCTGCAGCTTTCCATGCTTACGGAAAACCAGGAAAAGCTCTGGTGGAGATGAGGCAAGTCTAGTCATGAATTCACTTTTCACATCATGCTGTATATGAAGCATAAATTATGTAGATTTCTTTTGTACAAATAACTTAAAAGATCTATAACAATTAAATAGATTTATTCCAAAAACATAAACTCCAATAATAATCTCAGCTGTCTTCTCTCTCTCTCTCTCCCTGCAGTATGATCGGTTTGATGTTGGGGACCTGCATTGCCTTCTACGTCGTGATAGCTGATCTGGGCTCCAATTTCTTTGCTCAGCTGTTAGGTTTACAGGTTTGAAATAAATGATTTCCTATCTACTTATCTCAGTCATTTAACATTTCCTAACACTTTATATGATATCAAATCATTGTTTTCCACTGCTCTCTTCTGCACTGCCTTTTTACTCTTGAAACCAAGTCACAACGTCCAAGTCACAACGTCTCTTGAATCACGTCTTTGAGTAAGCTTGTGAAGAGACAATGTTTTATTTTTAATAATTTATATTTTATTGATTTTTATAACAACATTATAATGGAAAACGCTTATAAAAACAGACTAAAAGGGAACAACAAAACAGGCAGGAAACATAATAGACAATAAATGGATGACAGAAATTAGATACAACGATGCAGAAAGTATCAACAGTGCATCACCAGAAGGAGAGCATATGATATGTGCTCACAAACAAACAAAAGTCAATCAACACCCTGGCAGTGATGTGTTGCGTTCTCCTGATATAAACTGGCTAAAATTGTCCCATTGCTCCTTAGAAATGTCATTTTTCCAGTTCAGCTTTCCAAGCATATTTTCACAAGCCGCTATTGTTGTCATTTCTTCTTTCCACATTTTCAGTTTCAAAGTTCTTGGTTCTTTCCAAAATCTAAGAATCACCCAAATTAATATTTGCTTAAATAGGGTACTACACCTTTATCCCCCAGGAGACAAAGCTGAGGTGATAGGGGAAGTTGGCATCCCAACCAGTCCTCCATAAGTGGTGAAGAAACAATGTTGTACTTTTCATCTCCCTCTCTCTTCTGAAGGTGACCTTTGGTTTCCGCGTGCTGCTGCTGTTTGCCGTGTCCCTGTTCATCGTCCTCCCTCTGAGTCTGCAGAGGAACATGATGTCCTCCATCCAGTCCTTCTCCGCCATGGCTCTCATGTTCTACACCCTTTTCATGTTCACGGTGAGCTCAACTACACACACACAAACACACGCACACACACACTCAAAGTGCATGAGATAAACTGCCTGTGTAGAAGATGAAACACCATACAGCTAACCAGCACAAAGCTTCATATAAAGTTTATCAAACAGTGCATTTCTTTTTTACTAACTAATTTAAAGGGCATTTTTTCTTATTCGATATTATTCACATTTTGTTTAATTTGAATGATTTCTTGGTTTTTGTTGATGCATTCATGTGTTCTATATGTTCTGTGTTTTCCTTAACTTTGAAGAGTTTATTCAGAAGTTCACTTCTAAAGTCTTTGGTGTTGTCGTCCTCCACAAAAGAAGAAGTACATTAATATACTACCTGCTTCTTGAAATGTAATCTTAATATTGTTTAGTAATGTTATCTAGCGTTATTATGTGTCAGTTCTTTCCTATGTGCTCCATTGTACAGAACTGTGTTTACCTTTTACCTTTTCTCTTTTTTTTTTTTCTTTTTTTTTTTTTTAAAGAGTAAATTGGAACTTAATCACATCAGGCAGAAAACAATTGCTGCACTGCTCTTTATAGCCTGAAACAAAGCCTCTCCCCTGGGAAAGCCAAACCACTGGGGAATGGCCACAAGAGAAATGTAAGCTCTGCAAGTGCAAAGTAAATGGAGGTCAGAAATTCTACTCCACTTAATCGTAAACTCTTTCAACTGGAAGGAATTACAAGTCTCTATTTTACCATTTGTTACTACATACATATATTAATGAAAAAACATCTTCATATTCTCTGATTATAAGTCAAACAACATCCCTATTTCCATTTGCCACAGTGGGACATTATTGATCTGTATATAATAAGAAAGAAATTCTGCTTGTGAATTTTCTCTTTTTCTAGTAACAACATGCATTGTCTCTCCACCGTAGAGATGTGTTTGTTAGGTAAAAAACAAAACATCTGCTGACTAAACAAGGGCTACAAGTAACGTTTAACTTGAAACTTAACTAAAGATGTCCTTTAAATTAAGTAATCATCTATCTGTCTCTAAAGTGTGAGGGAAATGTTTGTGCTCCCAAGATGTAGCAGTGATGCTTTCATGTTTTTATTTTTATTTTTATTTCAGTTTAAGCTTAATTTAAATAATTGTTTAACCCTTGATTGATTGCCAATTGTTTTTGGGCAAGACCCAAAGGGCCAGAAAATGCATTTTGTAACTAACTCTAAAAACATAATAGCATTAGAAAAAGATTGATAAGTGTCAGTCAGTGTTTGGATTTAATATGCAACCAAATGCTCAGCATATATATGAGATACATCGACAGGGACGAACACAAAAGACATTTTCTCTACAGTTATATTTGATTTAAGTTACTTTTGTAAACATACATTAATTTCATTATGGTTTATTTGTAAAGTCCAGTTTTTTTTTTATTTCAGTTAAAACAAATATTTTTGACAATCTAGTTTTTGTTATTATGTTTGAGATAATAACCTTGGGCATCCAAATTGCTGTTTTTGTCTTGCATAAGGTAAAAAATATATATATATATTCCAACGACTCGTGTTATTTCAGTGACTTCCAGCAGTAGTTTTCTGCCTCACTTGATTCAGCTCGTTTACTCTTTAAAGTCACACTCACACTGTGTGTGTGTGTTTCTGTTTCGGTCATGTTTAGTGCTGCTTCCCAACGTTTTACTGCTCATCACAGTCTCTCTGTGCAAAGTGACCTGTAGATCTTGTAGCATGGCGATTACATGGACAGTTGGTGTGGTGTGTGTCTGGCTTCAGATCCAGACCCGGCTCAGCCCAGTCCAGACCCCTAACCCTTTTAACAGTGATGTCATTTTCCCTCCTTTTCCTCTTTGCTCATTACACCACCTTACCTCTCTTTCTCCCTTGTGTCTTTCTGCTCTCCCTCACTCTCCTCGACTATCTCATCTGCACCCTTTTGTTTGCTCCCCTCTGTCCCACTGCCCTCTCCTCCTCCTCCTCCTCCTCCTCCTGATGCTGATGCTATAGATAGTGTTGTCGTCACTGCGCTATGGCATAATCTCGGGCTCCTGGATGGAGCGTGTTCACCTGTGGCGATTGAAGGGCGTCATTCAGTGCCTGCCCATTATCGCCACAACCTTCTGCTGTCACCCGTAAGTAAAACCATTGAATACCCACCCCCCCCAAAATAACACCACTGTAAGGGCAGTGTGGGGGGAAGATGGAGAGTGAAGGTAGCCTGCTGTTTCTCCTGCAACTTTACACTCCTTTAAAAACTTCTCTCCCACCGACCTGATCCTTCCGCCCATTCCTCTAAGTCATCCCTGTTTTCACCTTTAATTTGGGTTTGGTCTGAGCTGTTAGTGCTCTATGAGTGTGTGTGTGTGAGTGTTGGGGGCAGTAGAAATAAGGCAGAGAGGGGTGAAACATGCTGCAGTGAAAGTTTTGGCTGACTCCACACCCAGGATGAGCAGCCTGGGTGTGGGTGCGGAGGCTGAAGGACTGTGGAGTATTCTGCTGTTTTTAATCAGGTAAACAAATGAGCAGGACAGAAACACAAGCTGATCGATTAAAAAAACCTGTTAAGTACTTTTTGCATAGATTACTCATTCAAATTTGTGTTTTTTTTTTAAATATCACCTTCATTACTCAGCAGGTTTTTTTGTTCAGTTTTGGTTTTCTGGTCATGTGTCTTTCTGGTTTCCCTTTCTTCATTTCGTCATTCATTCCTTTCATTATCTGTCTGT
Organism: Labrus mixtus; assembly: GCF_963584025.1. NCBI lineage: Eukaryota > Metazoa > Chordata > Actinopteri > Labriformes > Labridae > Labrus > Labrus mixtus. The sequence continues at coordinate 21,819,172 of NC_083632.1, forward strand.
GAGCCGTCGGCATGGGTGCAGCCCCCCCCTCGCCTCCTCCTCTTCGTGCTCTTCACACACTTTTCTTCATTTTGGTCTGGGCCGTAACCCCCTCCTTCCCCTCAGATGGTGCTGTCCTCGTTCAAACATGGCCTGCTCAGCGGTTGGTGGCTAGAGCAGGTCAATGTGGTGCGCTGGGAGGGTGTGTTTCGCTGTCTCCCCATCTGTGGGATGGCCTTCGCCTGTCAGTCGTAAGTACTCCTCCTGCCCTCCACCTGCATAGGACCAGTAAAATAATACTAATTACAAAGAAAAACCCCACTCAGAGTAGAATAAATCTGACTGTAGACCTTAAAACATGTTTTTTTGTACACTGTCTAACTCCTACAGCTGCAACATGAATTATGTTTTTCATTGCTGCATGTAGAAATGATGCATGTTTACTTGCATCATCACTTTAAGCCACAGTGGAGGGATCAGGGTGAATTTGTCACACAAAGAGACACACACATTTGTGGTGGAGATAATTGGTTGTTAAGGGATTTGTCGTCCTAATTAAGGCAGGCTGCTAATTTTTTTGCTAATGTGCTCTTCACAGTCAGCTCATCTGTTGCTGCCCTGCTTAGAATTAACCTGAGAACTAAAACTGCTTTTTTGTCCACACTTTTGCTTCTTTTATTATTTTACAAGAATAAAACTACTTGGCCTTTACTGGTTAAAAAAAAAAAATGGATGGAAAAGATTTACAGTTTTTAAGTGGCACCAAACATGGGACCAGTTTTAAAGTAAAGATGAAAAGTTCCTGTCCATTTAAAATCATCTTTATGATCTGAAAAAAAATCTTAAAATGTTCAAATTGTTCAAGGAAACAAAATTAGTGTGGCAACCATTGCCCATACATTTGATACTATTATATTCCTTCAACTTTCCTCACATTGACAACAGAGATTACTCCTCCTGACGTCAGCTCAGTTAGAGCTTCTTAGGGAGAACATATTCATCCTTTTTCTACATTTTCATCCACCTGCATGCTCTTTCACTGCTTCTTTTGTCCTGTCCTCTATGCTATAGCGCTTTGCTTCAGGTTTTAAGAGAGTGAAGGGTGATTATTGAAGGCCTAATTGGGATCTTGATGTACAAATTCCTACCTTTTGATTGCTGCACTGCACTTGGGTGTAGGGTGTGTTACAGTGAGGTCATCAGAGGCATGATGTTTGGTCGGTGGTAGTGTATGGGTTTGCTTGTGTTAGAGAGAGAGTGAGGTAAGTGATGGGAGTGGGTGACTGTAGCTTTGAGACTGAAACAACACTTTAATTAATAGAATTGCAAAAAGCCAGCAGAACATTTTGGTATGGCGGGTGTTTTCAAGGAGTAAGGTGTGCGTTTATTAGAAGAAAAAAAGTGTTGGGGGGGGGGGGGGGGGGGCAGGGTGGGGGGCTTCCACTAGCAGCACTGAATGATATTTGGCAGGGTGATTTCTTGGCCTGCGGTCAGGCAGAGAGAGGTGGGCGCCCCGTTAAAGCCAAACCACTAATCAACACATTGGACCGCGGCCATCTTACAGACACGTACTGATGTATTCACGGGCTGATTAACCAGCTCTCAGCACATTGGACTTTTATTACGTTCATGAAATGTGTTTACTTTCAGTTAAAACATTACTTAACATCACCATTATGGCGCGACAGGAGCTGGCCGTGTTGTCTTTTGGCTGCACGCTTTGAATAGCGAGGTGCAGTTAGCTCATAATAGAGGGACATAAGAAAAACATGTGTGGCCAAATTGTCCCTCTGTGATGCTTCTGTCAGCATGTTTCAACTCTGAGCTAACGATAATATCTACAGCACACACTCGAGCCCTCCAAACACTTCTCCATGTAAGACCTTCTCCGTCATATTTCCTCTACTTAAGGGCAGAAAAAAATGCACATTAGCCCCCGATCAGGACTTTTGTGTGACCATTAGATGATTTAGCTCCCAGTTTACAATATGCAGTTTTACTTAACCTTGGCTATCAGATTTACTGGTTTGCGGATTAAATAAGCATCAAGGAATAGCGCCACGGGACAGCACTTGGTCATAAAACCACAGCATGTGAAAGAGAGAGAACAAGAGGTGGAGAAAGTTATTGTTTCTTTCTTTCTCTGGTTGTCTCCATTTCTTACTTTCACATATATATACGATGGTGTTGGAGAAAGAGACGAGAGTCTGGGAAGTTTACAATGCTCTGAAAACCACCAGGGTCTCAGAGTCTGTATATAAAACCTGTAAATATTCTGGTTAATGTTCCAACAGTCCTCTCTACACTCACAGAGACAGTCTCAGGTTCAACCTCAGCCAGCCTTCACTACTGTCACCCATTCTGTGTCACACACACATGCACACACTCATGTGTCGACAAAGTCTTCCCCACATACTCCGCCCACACTGCCATGACATTACTTCCATCTCCTGCCTAATTATACCGGCAATTCTTTTATTGTTATGATCACTGTGTGAAACGATACGATTGGGGGAAAAATGTGATGCGTTCATGTGCATGTCGGATGTTCTCATCAACACAACTTGTTTGGTCTGATGTGCTGTACGTCCTGATTTACAGGCATCTTGATTACATTTGGCTACAGTATGTAATGACGGGCCTTTTTCTGCAGGTGATCATCAATTAATAAATGTTCTGATAGTTTAATGATTCATTAATATACTTGTAAAAAATGGATAAGCAATCCTGATGAATGGAAAAGAAGAAGGGCATTAGCTAGAAACTATTCCATTTTATAGAAATGTATGATCAACATTAGACTTTTTTCCAATCAGGTGGGGAGGTGAAACATTTGCATAGTTAAATATTGCTTGCCTGTTTCTTGCAACTTATAAGCTCAAGCAGCACCATTAAACTTTTTTTTTTTTTAACCAGAAACATGTGTAGCAAGATGTATCAGGCTTTTTATTTGCTTGATTGATTGACTGTAAAAAGGTCATTTTAAGCTGATTTTCTACATTTTTTTTTTTTTTTTTAAATCTGCATATTTATGTTATTAGAAGTTAGCATAAAGTACTTTTCAACCAGTCAAAAATGAAATCTGTCTAAAGTTAAGAAGAAAAGCTAAAAACAGAGATCTTTCCTGTCTTATCATCTCTGCCTGGGCTACTTTCCCACTCCTCCCAGCTCTTACTTCCAAACACAAGTTGCATTATCTGATCTTTTCCGACAGCACATGAATGCACCACAGCAGTAGACGTAGCGTGGTCTTTTGTCATGTAGCCCACAAAAAGTGTGTTGTTGCTGTGCGGCTACCGTCTCTCACAGGCAGGTGCTGCCGACGTACGACAGCCTGGACGAGCCGTCCGTCAAACGCATGAGCACCATCTTCACCTCAGCCCTCAATGTAGTCACCATCTTCTACATCACTGTGAGTGGAAACACACACACCATCCAAACACCATTAACACTGCTGCTGTTTGTCATGTCAGCCTGAAGATGTTGTGATATTACAGCGTGTCTGATATCATCTTCTTTATTAGTGATAATGTTTCATATTTGTATCAGTGGTAAAAATGGACCTTTCATTCCTTTTTTTCTCATAGTCCACTGCACAGCTCCTACATTGCACCTTTTTGTACATTTTGTGTTTTTTATTTTTACATTTTTAAATTCTATTTTATATATTGTAATCTCTTCTTATACTGTATTATTTAAGTTGTTGTTAGTTCTGCTTTATTTCCTTGTTAATTGTTTAGCACCAATACACCAAGTCAAATTCCTTGTATGTGTAAATGTACTTGGCAATAAACTCCGATTCTGATTCTGATAGTAACCCCAGTTCTTTTTCTGTCCCTCCGCCTCGTTGTGAACCAGGTGGGTTTCTTTGGCTACGTCAGTTTCACAGACAACATCGCCGGCAATGTTCTGATGAACTTCCCATCTAACCTGGTGACGGAGATGATCCGTGTTGGCTTCATGATGTCTGTGGCCGTCGGGTTCCCCATGATGATCCTGCCCTGCCGTCAGGCCATCAACACCATGCTGTTTGAGCAGCAGGTGAGCATGAATGATGCTAATAACTAGCTTTGTAGCAAACACAAATGGTTCAGATGTCTTGATACATTGTTACAGAAATACAGACATGAATGTTCAATGTTATGTGGTAACAGAAACCATCGATTAAATCAAACCTCAATGACCTCAACCATTGCTTTCTGAAGAGGTATTTTGAAGCCCACATTTGGGAATGGCAAACTCTGGCTTCAGGCAGAGAATAAGGCAGGAGGGGGAGTTGAGTTTTCCCCAGTAAAGAAATTAGCTATCGAGGCCAAAACTTATTTTTTATCCTGGCTGTAAACATTTCTGCTGTTTACAGCCAGAAAAAAATATGAGCTTCAATGGGGCTCCCTTGGTTTTGCAGCCAGCCTCATGTGGACACTTGAGGAACTTCAGTTGGTTTGCACTTTTACATTTGCTTTATTTTTCAATACTGGAGGTTGCTTCTTGATGCTATCAAACATTGTAGGCATACAAACACCTCTGCCTTGTACTCCTCTCACATTTTCTTCAAATCAAACAACTTAAAAAGCTTCTTTTTTTTTTTCATTTCTTATGTGTTCAAGCTGCACCATAAGATAACATCCTGCTTGTGTTTATAGTGAAAACCAGACCAGTAGTACTTATTCTGATTCCTGTATAACCAGCCTTACTGGCATTTTTTCCGCCGCCCTGGTGGACACTTTGTGTATCGCTTGTGTTTTCTTAAAGAGCCCATATTATGCCCTTTTTGGGGTTCGTATATTTAATCTATGTATCTACTTTTGTACGTTCACAATAGTTAAAGTCTGAAAAAAATGTCTGTTTTCATGTACTGCTCCTCCTTGCTCCCTCTACGCTCTGAGTCCGTCAGCTACACTCTGCTGAGCCCCCACTGTTAGACCCCACGTGGGCCAAGTCTGCTCTGATTGGTCTGCCGATCAAATTTTTATCGAGGGGGGCTAGAACCGAGCGTTACATGCAGCTAATGCTACAGCTAACAGGAGGACGTAGGAGAAGCCGCGTTTCCGCGGACTTTGAATTTTTTCACATAGATGTGTCTAAACATGCACAGGACACTTGGAAAACACACTAAAGGGCATATAAAACCAGAAAAAGCATAATATGGGACCTTTAAGTTTCATTTTCACCCTCAGTTTAGTTTCATTTACACAAAGAGCAGACTACAGTGTGCATGCAGCTCAGTTATCTCCTTACGTTTAAACCTTGGAGTTGATATGTCCGTTAGCAACATGTCATATATTGTTTGAATGCATTTTTATGAAGAGATATTTCTGTTTATGAAGATTACATTAAGCCTCCAGTTGTGAGTAAACACGGAGATCTGTTTTGCTAACAGCTAAATAGCTAACATTGAAGCATTGTGTCATGTATTTCCGGAGTTGTTTAGCTGCTGAATAAATGTGTGTAAGAATGTTATACAGCAATGTTACATGTGAATACATGGGGTTACAATTCATAGGGATTTAAAAAGTAGTTTAATTCATATTTTCATCTCAAGCTATTAATGTACATCATACATTTAACTATTTACAGTTTCATTTCATGTGTGTATGCTTTACATGTGCAGTATATTGACACAATATTTGTACTGTATTTTCAGTTTTACAGAAACGACCATCACTAAAGCCACTTAGTTCAAGAAAACGGTTTTATTGGAGTTTTTGTTCGCTATCTGTGTAGCCTTGCTCAGAAATGCAATCATGAGGACAGAATAGTACTAACTGTTGGTAATGTGATGATGAGAAATAAGACATTATTAAGCACAAGAACTGGTGTGGCCACAACAGAGAACTGTATGTTGTATGTTGTATGTATGTAATGTACTGTAAACACTGAAAGCTTCCTAGAAAACACGTTTTATTATTGTAAGCTTAAAAATAGAAAATGCAGTTTCATAATGTTGAGATGATCCTCCTTTTGTGTTTCCGTCTTATAGCAGAAGGATGGGACGTTTGCTGCGGGAGGATACATGCCTCCTGTGCGCTTTAAGATGATCACCCTCTGCATCGTGTTTGGAACCATGCTGGGAGGCATCCTCATCCCCAACGGTACATCCTGTGTGTTAGAACAGTAGTGCACTGTATGTATATGTGTGTGTTTGTGTACAGCTCGCCGACTGGAGGTCTTTAAGGTGTGTGTGTGTTCCTTTATGTGGGCGGGGTAGCTGTGGAGCTTTACGACATGTGTGAATGTGACTTTACGAGTCAGTGACTGTCACACTCTAACACAGTCCTTAAATCAGGACCCTAACTTTTATCTCCTTTTAGACGGGCAGACGGGAAGATAGGGCTATTATTCTCCCTGACTCTCACTGCACACACACACACACACACACACACACACACACATCCATGTAAACACTTTCATTGGCTCTCTGTCAGGTTTTCTGAGTCTCTCCGTCTCTCTCACAAACGGCTCCAAAATGGTGGAGATGTAAAGGTTAGCGTGAGTTTATGTATTATTCATTCTTTTATACAGCCGCTGTTTGTTAAACTTTTGATCGGCTGGACACACACACACACACACACACACACACAGCAGGTTTGGCCAGCTCTTTGTGTGTCTAATCAGACTAATAGACTGAGGAGAAGGGAGGTAAGGACCCTGGAGAGAATGGACACTAAATCTGAGGGAGACAATATGGTGTCCGTCCTCCGGATGAACTATGGAGTTCCAGGCCAGACGCCCAGCCAGCCCGGTCTTCAGGGACGGGGGCGGGGCCAGGGCTCAGTGCTGCCAGGAAATAGGGCTCCATTGTTGGTAGAGTAGGGCTGAGCGGGTATGAGGGGCAGAGGTGGTTGTGAATGGAGCCGGTGATAAAGAGCAAAGATATCAGGAGATGCTGTGAGGTTTTTAGAACAAGGTAGGAAACAGTACGATTCGCTGGAAACTTTTAATCGTTAACTTGATGCTAACTTTTTAAACTCTGCTCTTTAACTATAAGTGAACAATTTTAACTCTTTATCATTAACTTTAATCTAACTGTTACGTGTATAACCACTCCTTTCAGCTAGCTTTGTTAATCAGATATTTTATTAAATCATTTCAACTTTTTGAAGACTATAATCTTACTCTTTGAACTATACTGTTACTCTTTCATTTAACAGTATATCTGTAACAGTCATTTTTGAACAAACGGGACAAAGAAACATACACATGACAGCAGGCAAGACTTTAACTATATCAACTCTTAATCACTCACTTCAAGCTAACTATTGAAGCTGTATATCCGTTATATTTAGCTTTTTTAAGAATTACACAATTTAAAGTGGTCAACTGTTTATTCGTGACTTTTAGCTTGCCTTGGATAACTACTTTAATTGTTAATCCATTACATCATGCTGATCATTTCAACACTTTATACATTTCTTTAAGCTAACTAGTTTAGCTGTACATTCAAGGCTAAATGTGATTTTTCACACTTAAATATAATATAAATCAAGTATATCCTCTGAAAATAACTCTGTGAGTCATGACTGTCTACAATGGGTGTAACACCTGAGTCCCACTGTCTGTGATGTTTTCAGAGTCCTATCTTCACTTTGTTTACATCGCCTGGACGGCCGGCTGACTCCTCCCCTCGTGTATAAAAGTTGTTTAATTGAGGGACTAGAGAAAAGAAGAATAACATACTGTACTCACTGCTTAACTGTGTTTCTAGATCACACTCATTTCAGGTAAATTTACATGCAGTGTGAAGATACGAGCATAATAAAGATCACTAGCATTAGCATGCTAACACAACAATGCAACGCGAGTTGTTTTGGTTTCATGCTGGTGCTCAAGGGCGACATCTGCTGGATCAAAACATCACATATAAAGACTTTAAAGTGTGCCAACTACACTTTGGATGCATGTTGGTTTGAAATCCCTTCTCTATGGGCCGACAAGGTAATCGCTGTGTTTGTCTTTCCCTTTCTTTCTTCAGTGGAAACCATTCTGGGTCTAACTGGAGCCACCATGGGCAGCCTCATCTGCTTCATATGCCCTGCCCTGATCTTCAGAAAGATCCAGAAAAATGGCATCATCGCTCAGGTGACAGAGCAAAAAAAGGAACTCTCTTCAACTCTCCAATCATTAATTAGTCGAGTCATTCATCGCCTCTGACCTCATGTGCTTCTCCTCTTTCTCTCTTTCTCTCCACCTTGTTAGCTGGTGCTCTTTGTGGGTCTGGGCATCCTGCTGATCAGCACCTTTACCACCCTCTCCATTTCGGCCAGCAGTCCCCCCACCAAAACCATAGGTCCTCCTCCACCAGCACCTGTCAAGAACAACCGGCTCGTACCAGACCTTCCACAAATTCCAGGTAAAGATCACGACATACACTAATGGCATGCAATCACTTATCTACTTGATGAGATGTAGATTAAAGTGGTAAACTAATGAGCCATGCAAACATTTACCTCAACGGTCCTCAGCCAGGTAGACATGCAATAGTTTCATAGAAAAAGCACCAGAAGCATGAGACACATGGTTATTTCTTTGTTTTATTTTGTAAATTTGTGCACTGTTTGCAGCATCCTACGACAGCAATGTATAGAGAAGGAATTTGAGGCCGCAAAGATTAAAACAAAAGCACAAAGCCACGGGAAAAAGTAAAGCTTCCTTTCATGTGTGTGAGAAGAAAAGGAGGAGACAGACAGGGTGACTGATGGATAGACAGGAAGGGTGAGAAGATAACCTCTTGATAATATCTGAGAGCAGCACTGAGTGCTTGACATTGATGGAGCGAGAATGATGCCCTTCAAACTCGAGTAATCCCCGTCCCCCCGTCCCCCCCTCCCAGCCCTCTACCTCTGTTCATTTCTCCTGCCGTCCCCTCCCCCCAAAAAATACATCGTCTCCCCCTCTCTCCCTCATGTCTCCAGTGGCAGCTTAAAATGCCTGCGAGCTCCAGAATCCAAAAAGGGTGATACAGGTACAGGGGGAAGACAAAAAAAACAAATAGAGATGAACCTTAATGTTCTAATTTTGAAATTAATTAGGTGGCTTTTAGTTTCACTTCCTCTCATTTTCATACCTTCCTCTGGTGTGGTGCAACCTCCTGACCGGTTTCTCACTTTCCTTTCTTTTCATGCACCCCCTCACTCTTCTCTTCTCTCTGTTCCTCATTTATTTTACAGCACCAATTGTGTTCGTTCTGCCATTGTCAACAGTGGCTGCCACCTAGTGGACCAACCTACTCATTAGCACCGGTCGGCTTAAAATCCATGATTACTGGGTGGATCATAGTCATAATTGTAATGTGCTACACCCAGGTGTTAATTTATTTTGGTGCCAGCTGTTAATGTGTGTAATAAACACAACTGTGCAATACTCTAACGAGAGCTTGTCTGGACCAGCATTAAATACTGTTGACTTACCACAACACAGTCATTTCACTTTTCTCAGATAGTAGTGGAATAAATGAGGTGTCACATTTGTGGTTTCTTAATTTAGTCACATTTTTTATAGAGTTAGGGATTCAGTTGCAGCAATAACTCTGTGTTGTATGTGTCTGCATGTAGAAATTTCTCTTAACAAGAAGCCAGTGGAGATAGAAGAGCCAGCTCCTCCAGTTGTGGAGGTGGTAAAATCCGTAGAGAGGGTCCAGCCTGAGCCCCCCCAAATTATCGGACCAGTGGATGTACCTGAGAGGAAAAAGAAGAAGGAGGAGGAGGAGGTGCAGCTGGACCGCCCTGATGCTGGTAAGGACACTAAACCATGGTTCCAATGTAAAAGAAATGTGTATGAATAGTGATGATTTGGATATTTACTTAGGTGTTGCTGTGCCAGAGGTAGAGGCCCATCGCCATGAACCTCCCATCCCTCGAGACGAGGTCGTGGTGGACGCCAGGAAGAACAAAGCAGAGCTGGAGGATGACAAAAAACAACCGTTTGTAGGAGAAAAGGAACTTAAGAGACATAATGGTTTAAGCAATGAAATTAAGGTAGAGGACCAGAAAGACGAGAAAGAGGAACAAAAGCCTGCAGAGGTTGTGAAGAAAGAAGTCGTGGATTTGGGTGGAGGTGAAGTTCTTTCTAACGAGGTGCTGGAGAAGCAGGGTGAAGCAGTAGGAAAAGAGCAGGAAGTTCCTAAGCTAAAGACTGATGAAATAATTGATGCTGTGAAAGATTCCAGGAATGTAGATGTGTTGGAAAATAAGGCTCCGGCTGCACAGGTGGAAAATGAGGCCCAAGCACCAGATACTGCAGGGAAACGTGAGTATCACTTTTCTCCTACTTCTGTCATTTAAACGATGTGGAAGAGAGGACAATACTACATCGATCTGGTGACATTTCAGCTCCACTTCCTGAAGGAGAACATCAACCTGCTGCCGACAGCAAGGACGTGGCAGACGAGAAGTTGGAAGGTGAGTGGGATAGAAATATTCTGTGTATTCCCAAGATACCTATTTATAAACAAAACATGCTGCGCTGCCAACCTATCATTGGTTGGTACATCATTTGTCTTTGAATTTCCACAGTTAATCATATGTGATAAAATGTAAAATAAAGCTGCTACAACAGTCAGTATCATACAGTAGAAGTGGTGGGGATACAAGTCTATGTAACCATAGTTCGCCTTCATTGACCAGGATGCTTTGCAGCTTCAGCTTTGTGACATACAGGGGTCCTGTGACAGACACAGCTCTTTGTGTACACACTGTGCAGAAAAGTGAACTACATGATTACTCCAAGGACACTGTAAAGTTTTTGAACTTTTAGTACAAGATGATAAAGGCAAGTTTCAAAACATAAAGTGTAACACTTTGTTACTTATTACGTTTTCACAGATGACCCCATACATTTCCCTGAAAGGTTAAACAAATTTCCATTTAATTTTACATAAAAAATTAAAAAATAAAAAGATTTAACTTTCTGAAAATTTCCATGAAACATGATAGAATATAATGACTTTATTGATCCAAAACTGGGAAATTGTGGCGTTACAGCAGCAGGTTGTCCAAACACACAATATGAGCAAAAAACACAATGTTAGCAAATTTAAACACAATATAATATTAAATACAAAGTAAATAAGCACTAAAAATATCAAAACTAAGAATGGGAATATATACAACCAGGATTTGACTTAGCATTACTAGTCTTAAATATGAAAGATTAAATACAACATACTTTGCAGGAGGTGGATGTAAATGTTATAATTGAACAGTATTGACATAGGGAGATGTGAAATCAGTATTGACATAAGTTAAAGTGCAGGAGTGTAGACATATTATCAGTAGAAAATATTCAATATAACGGCGAGTAGACAGACCTTTTAGTACAAGATGATAAAGGCAAGTTGAAAAACAAAGTGGAACTTCCAGATAGTCTTCTGCTTTATGCTGTTTATGCTGCTGCCTCTTCCTTCCTTATCTCTATTTGTTTGTTTTGTCTTCCATTGTTTCATGTCTTTGAGATTTTGGGCCTTTTGCCTTATTTCAACGAAACAAAGTAAAGCACTGCAGGGGCTTAATTCTCATCCATTTCTTCCTCTGCCTGTTTTGGCTTTTGCTGACTTTTTCTTTCTGTTTACTTTTGCCCTTTCTCTCTCTCTCTCTCTCTCTCTCTCTCTCTCTCTCTCTCTCTCTCTCTCTCTCTCTCTCTCTCTCTCTCTCTCTCTCTCTCTCTCTCTCTCTCTCCCCCCATCTTTTCTCCTTCTTCTTCCTTTCTCTGCCGGACTCCTGTCACAGTGATAAAAAAGCTGGTTGCAGGTATGAATTCCCTCTCTCCTCTATTCTTAATCTCCCTCTGTTTCCCTGCCATTCACTCAGCGGACTATTTATCAATTAAGTAAATAGGAATTAGCTTATACTTCTACTACTTTATGATGTCATATCACTAAACAATCTGTTGATGTAGAACCCACCCACTCACTTCCCCCCATAACATAGTTTGTGTATGTCTACAGCTGCCCATTCCAGTTTATCTCAGTTTGGACCAATGAGACGGTCTGATGCTAGTGGAAAGAAAAAAATGTCTGCCCCACCTCCCATCTAGATAATGGTCCTGCATCAATCTAACTAAACCTCTCAGCTAATTAAAACATGTTTTGGAGCACTGTGTGACTTATTTTAATTCAGTGTCTTTGTCATGTAGAGGGCCAGCTGGACCACGCCGTCCTACTGCAGGTGATCAAGGAGCAGCAGGTGCAATCGAAGAGACTCCTGGACCAGCAGGAGAAACTTTTAGCTGTGATAGAAGAGCAACACAAGGAGATGCACCAGAAACAGCCTGCTGGTATGTATGCATGGGATGTTTTACAGACAGTACAGGTAACAAAGCATGTTGTTTAAGTTAAAAAAAAATGAATGTGTTTTATAATTCAGGGGCTGGAGAAGGCGAGGCAGAGAAAGGAGTCCAGGAACCCTTGGAGGTGGTGGTGGAAGGAGGAGCAACAAAGGTGAAAGAGTCCGGCTTGGCGTCAGACATGAAGCAGACAAAGGAGGAGGCTGGAGCTGCACAGGGTGTAGAAGACCAGCCTAATGCTTTATCCCCGAATCAAGCCCAGGCTGCTGATCAGGGTGCTGTGGCCGGGGATCCTAAAGCAGCTTATAAAGAGGACGGCCATGAAGCAGCAGGGGGAGAGCCCCATAAGCAGAGCGAGCTAGGGGCAAGGGGTGTGCCACTGAGAAAGAAAGGACCCGTTGACCATCAACCTGAACCTCAAAATGATCAGGTAGCCCAACTCAAGGATGAAGAAAGAAGTGTAGATAAGGAAAAGGAAAGAATGGAGAAAGAGGCGAGGCTTGAAAAAGAAAAGCACGAGATGGAGACAAAGGAAAAACTGAATCGAGAACTGGAGTTGGAGAAGGCGCGAGCTGAAAAAGAGAGAATTGAGAAAGAAGTGCAGGCGAGAGTGGAGACGCAGCGACTGGAAAGGGAAAGACGGGAGAGGCTGGCGAAAGAACAGGAGCTGGAGAGAGCGGCAAAGGAGAAGCTCGCACAGGAGAAAGCAGCAGCAGCAGCAGCAGAAGAGAGACTTAAGCAGAAGATGCAGCAGGCAGACAATGAAATATTTGAGAGAAAGAAAGAGATAAAAGTTGAGGAGGCTCAGGAGAAGCTGGCCCAGGTGGATGGAGATATAGCAGTCAGAGTTGTTGCACAGGGGGCTGAAGGAGAAGATGGAGGAGCTTTGAAGAGTGGAGGAAGAGACCTCAAAGAGAAAGCTGCAGCTCAGGCCGACCCCAGAGAAAGAGGAGAAGACTTGGCCGTCAAAGCCAACGCTCAGCCTCAGGGCTCCCACGAGAAGGTCAGGGACCAGGGAGAGATGGATCTAAGGAGGAGGCGCAGGGCACTGGGACCCGGCGAGGCTGAGGGGGTCTCAGAGGAGACCGGCATGTCCAGGGGGGTGCCTGGGCTGGAACCCCTGCTGGAGCTGGGGGGCTCAGACTTGCACGCTGCCCTTGAGGAGCGGCTACTGGCCGGGGCAATAGTGCACTCACGTCAGATTAAAGAGGCCTCAGAGGACGAGGGGGTGAAATAGATACATACCATACACCTGCAAGAACCAGTCAAACTGTGGACTATGAAACAGTTGCCTTTACATCCCTTCTCGACTTCAGAAATGTTCTGGACTAAAAGGAACACATTCTCCTTGATACTGTGTAGTTCAAAAATAACCCAAAGTCTTTGTTAAAGAGCAAAGTGTCTGTAAATGTTAACTTATTTTTGTCTATACTGGAGAGAATTTTAAGAGGTTACTGTTGAAATGTAAATAAATCTATGCAAATCTGTGTGAAATGTTTTGACAGGATGAGTGTAAAAATGTTTGTTTGAATCAACTCAGTTCCGTTTCATTTAGCAGCTCTGTGGCTTCTGTCTCTGTAGGTTCTGTGTCTTTTTAATCATCACCTGTGTGGATGTGTGTGTTTAACGCTGCGGCCAGTTAGGTTCATCTGTTACTTTAAAGTGTAAATAATGTACATGTGTTGTGTGGTTATTCTTTAGGCCTTCAATTGACCACATATTGGATGTATTGTGGGGGTAAAGCACCTTTAGTTTATTGTTGCTTCTCTATACTTTCAAATGAATGTAACTGCATTCAGCCTCATTCTGGAGCTCCGAGGGTTATAATAGTGTAGCCTTACTGTTTGAGAAACTGTGGATCCATGACTGTAGTAACAATCATTCCATCTTCAAAAGCTCCCTTGATTCATCGTGCCTTTCAATCAACATGCTGCATTGGGTGACTCTTTAAAAAAATGTGGCAGTTTTTCTCTATTTTATTTTTCATCTCTCTTTGAGAACTTTGAATCTACAAATCACTAAGATTAAGAACATTGTGTTAAGGAAATTGGAGAAATGAATGATCCATGTTTGGAGTGGTTTTTTAAATTATTATTTTATCCAGAAATCCAACTCTTCTAACTCCATCTGTTAGCACTTCAACACATGCTGGACCCTTTCTTCATACAAGAGACGTATTTTCATGACTATTTTTCTATGTGCATCAAGTTTCTGTACATTTTGCTGATAAGAATAAATAAAAACATCTTTATTACATCCACGGCTGTTCTTCTGTTTTTACACAGTGGATTCATAATTCTTTATTCACCTTCTGTATATTCCAGAAATGTATGCATACACTGAACAGTACTACCATGTATCACAAGATCGTCAGTTCATTTAGAGTGTCCTATAGATATTATCACATCCATTAGAGTGTCTTCTCCCACTGCACCGAGCACGTCATGTGACAGGTGAGTCCAGTATGCAGCTCCAACAAGGCAGGCAGAGTCCTCACTTGGGTTTTTTCTTGGCCTGTAATTAAAAAAATAAAATCTATTTTTGGACCACGATGGTGTGTCCCCACTACATAACAATGGAAGCTTGATCACTGACTTTGTCACTTACTGCATTCATAAAGCAGCTCTTCAGTGCTTCAAACTCCTTGGCACAAAGGTCTTTCTTCAGCTCGTGTCTGCCTGTTGTAGTCGCTGCCACACACTTCCCATACACCGCAGCCTGAATCAAAAACGGTGACATCCCGTAAAAAGTAAGTAACACGACTTTGTAACTTTATAATATGAAAAGTTTAAGATACAAAATTAGTAAATATTCTATTCTATTGTATAATCCATTGATTCATGATTCATCTTTTTTTAAATGTACATTTTGATTTATACACATTTCCACTGTTTCATTGTGCCAAATATGTATGCTACACCAATCTTCGTCTAATGTGTGAATAAAATGAGAAGCACAAAGTGGTTCATTCTTATCATTGAATAATCCAGCTGTAAGTAATAACAGTGGAGACTAAAGACTCTGAGCTAGATAACCTGTATTTTTGACCATCTATTACCAGGGGCCTTTATTTATCTCAACAGCAGAAGGCTCCAGACCTTCATATAAATACGTTTAATATTAGTGACAGACATTGCTGATTTGCTGTTTGATCAGTATTAATGGTCCTCTCTTAGTGCACATATATTGTGCTGCGTATTGACTGCTCTCCAGTTTGCTGTTAAAAGTAATCTGACTGAGATAATGTCTAATGTAAATTAAATTGTTTCTTGCATCAGTGGACAGATTACCTTTAGTTTTATTTTTTAAAAACAAAGCTTTTATTCTATTGTGAAACAATTACAGTGACGTGGAAAATTCAGTGGGTATACAGTACTCTACTGTTCCTGTAAAGCACCTGAAATGAAACTTCTGCCATCTTGTGGAATATATGGAAGCCCATTTCCACCAGTTAAAAAAATAAAAATGAAAACTTGGCTTTGTTGAGATTTATTTTTTTTTGACCATGAAAAAAAATCGAAATTATGAGATAATAAAGTCATAATTATGACATTCAAGGATGCATCTCGGTCACATTGAAGACTACATGAATGTACATACAGGCCCCTGGAGCAGAAGTCACGGAATAAACCACTTGAGCAAGGGACAAAATAAACAATTTTTATCTTTATCTCATAATTATGACTTTATTATCTCATAATTTCGATTTTTGATGGTCAAAAAAAAATCTCAACAAAGCCAAATTTTCAATTTTTATTTTTTTAACTGGCGGAAATGGGCTTCAATAGAAAGAGGCAGACTACTACAAAATACAGTTTGACATAATATCATAGACTGTAAATATTACGCATAATATACATTGCCAACTGACATTATCAATTGTTGAATTAAACAAAATGAGGCAATAGAAATGTACAATGTGCTTTGTTGGCAGCGCAAAAGACAGGAGGTTTAAGCACCCAATGTGTCGCCTGTATTACTTCAGAAATGTTTTCGTAACCTGCATTAAATATGCTTTTTGAAGGAGTCTATAAGAAATGTCCTTCCTTAACTCTCTTACAGCAAAATGTATGTTGTGTTTCTGTGTCTGTGAGGTTTAGACAGTTAAACATGCTAGGAGTTGTCTTTCACAGGAAAGCAACACAGCTGCAGCCTCATGCTAAGCTATGACAACAATAGAATAACTGTGTGTACT
This sequence comes from Labrus mixtus, assembly GCF_963584025.1. NCBI lineage: Eukaryota > Metazoa > Chordata > Actinopteri > Labriformes > Labridae > Labrus > Labrus mixtus. The sequence goes on from NC_083632.1 coordinate 21,835,625, forward strand.
CATCGCTTACCTCTGCAGAACACTGTGCCAAAAGTTCAGGGAAAAGTCTTAATTTCTCTCGGTTACGACTCCAAACATTTGACCCAGACATGGCAGCTGTTTAGGCGTTAAAAGAGGTTTTTTTACACTACACACAACAGACGAGCACGATAGGATAGGAACGATCATGTGGTTACACTCGGCGTTTCACAATCATTAAAATATACAGACAAAAACAACTTGTGATACATTTTAAAGAAAGCTGCACATCAAGCAGACAACACTGTGCACCAGGGGCAGCGCCATATTGTTGACCCTGTCATCAGGGAAACCTCCAGCACAATATGCGGCGATACCATTCGCTGCTGTCCCTGTCAATCAATGTAGCTGCTTTAGCGTTCCTGAAGCTGATTCGCTAGTTGTAAACCATGGGCGTAACCAGAACGCCAATAGACTGTTTGCTGTTCCGTGATTGGTTAGCTGTCACCTCGAAGCTCCACCTCCCGCTCTCACCCCTCGGAGGAAGATGAGTAACCCGCAGCCTGGACTGCTAAATCATGGCAACATTTATGGAGCGATTAGCCTTCCTTCAGAAGGTAAGTGTTGTTTGCAGTCTTTACTTGTTGTGAAACATATTAGCTAAGAGATGAAAGAAGAATGTTTAACATGACGTACGTATACGTGCCTGTTTGAATCTGTTTAAGAGGTGACATCAGTAGCATGTTAGCTGCCCTGTAGCTAACAGTATGAAGAAACAAAAGTAGACATTGCCAAATGCTTTCATATTCTTTTTTCATTAAACCTGCTATCTTGTTTTATTACAAACGCAGACATTAAGGCACTTGTATTTGAAACTGATTTAACTGCCTGTTTGGCCTAAAGTAATGTGACTTAGACCCTGGTGTGATGCCTACTTGGTGTTGATTTCAGAGCTGCAAAGTAAACAAGTTGGATTCTTTTCAGATTGTTTATGAACCATGCATCCCCTCACTATCATCTTTAATCTTTCCTTTCTTTATTTTTCTCCATGTCTCGTCTGTTATCCAAAGGTCCCGACTCTGATGAAGGCTACAGCAGATGATGAAAACCCCTGTCCTGGATACCTTTTCCAAGAGATCGGGAGTATCCTTATTAAGATTAAGATTAAGATTTACTTCATTGATCCCCGCAAGGGGAAATGTCAGTTTTTACACTCTGTTAATCCTATATCACACACATGCACAAACAGGATCCTATGGACATGCACTAATGGAGAGATGTCAGAGTGACGGAGCAGCCCACTGCGGGCGCACCTGAGCTGATGGTGGGGGGGATCAGTGCCTTGCTCAGGGGCACCTCGGCATTGCTCAGGGAGTGATCTGGCACCTCTCCAGCTAGCAGACCAACTTCCATATTTGGTCCGCACCGGGACCCTACAGACTGAGCTACTGCAGCCTCTGTTTCGGTTCAGCCACTAGCTTCCACTTCTGAAGATGATTTGGATTTGATGTTGGATGGCAATAAATCAATTTAGTAATTTAGTAAACTAATAGCTGCTGGATTTCATCTACATTTTTAAAAATCAATTGTGTACCCTTACAATTATAATGTAAGGGTATGACTGTCGACATAACAGATCAAAGTTTGACTTAGCTTGTCATATCAGTTTAGTGAATCCCTTTTTAATGCAATGGATTGTAAAGCAATCAATTGAAAAACATTAATCATAAATGTTTCCAGAAAAGCTAATAAGTGAATTTCCACACAGGAGTTAAGTTGGAGAGATATTTCTCATAGTTATTTTATTCATCTCCTACTATTTTATTCAGTGAAGATTCACTTTCTGACGATCAGACACACCGAGTGCATAAAGCTAGGGAAATATCCTTAACCATCATCACTCTGTAGAAATCTCCCATGAGTCTTCAGGGAGCGGTCAGTGTTTGTTGGAGTACCTTCTGGAAAGGCTGCAGGTGGAGTCCTGTCACGTCAAACTCAAGGTGTGTGAACAGTATTATTTTTGACATGACTGATATGTTGGTAGATTTCCTTCTTTTCCTCTCTGTGTGTCAAATTAACGCTCTTGTTTGTGGACATTGTGTTTCAGGTGCTGAAGATATTTGTCCATCTTTGCGGTCATGGCTCAAACCATTTCCTCACAGAGCTCCGAAGGAACTCCACCTTCATCCAACAAGCATCAGGTTAGACATTGGCGGTTTGTAAACTGAGCTCCATTTATCTCTCATCGCTCATCAACTTAATTCTCACTTGCTGTTTGGCTTCTTCTTTTTTTAAGTGTACAGTGGCCCTCCTGATCCTATCCATGGCACAGCATTGTACCAGAAGGTTAGAAATACAGCACAGGTGAGACACAGGAGTCGTTACTTACTATGTCAATCAAATATCCCTGATTGACAGATTGAACACTCTTACATGTTTCCTCTTTCTATTCACAGGAAGTGGCCAGGTTGCTTTTCACAGATACATTAAAAAGTGATGCATCCCCACTCAGCCTAGCCACCCCGACAATGGGTGAGTATTCAATTAACCATTTGATGTAGTAATAAGGGCAGAAATCCACACATGCCACTTAATGACTACAAAAAAGTACAACAAATTTTATTGGTGTTACCAATCAGAATCGTTGAAAGCCATTCTTACCTTCAAATAAACGTTCCAAAATAAACTTTCTTATTGACACACAAGTGACTTTTGAGACTTTGGCTGTTTTAATCCCAAGTATATGTTTATTTGTTTTTTAAATCCCTGAATGCAATAGGTGTTATTTGTGTTTCTGTCTAGGTATGGGCTCAGGAACTAACCACAGATCAGGGATGCAGGGTTTTGGATACAGTCCGGGGAAGCAGGGGACAGGTAAGTGTCACACACACACACACACACACACACACACACACACACACACACACACACACACACACACACACACACACACACACACACACACACACACACACACACACACACACACACACACACACACACACACACACACACACACACACACACACACACACACACACACACACACACACACACACACACACACACACACACACAAACATCCAACCGATCTTCTGTCATATGAAAAGAGTCTGTCTGAACTTTTCTGTCTGTTCATCTTCCTCCCAGCAGGCAGTGACTCACTGCTGGATAAGATCCAGAAAGCTGCAGAGGTCGTGGCCAGCGCTGTGCTTCCCCCCACGGAACAACAGGGCATCCGTCTCCATGACAACCATTACCGGGCTGTAGTTGCGCCCTCTGCCCCCATCGAGGTGGCTGTTCCTGCATGCGCCTACAACCTGCCTGCCAGCAGGTCAAAAGGTTAAAACATTTTTGTTGTTATGGATGGATTAGTTAGGTTTAAAAGAAAATGAGGTTTAGGATTTCTGCAGTTTTCAAATCATGAACAATATACTTTATTTATTGTCTTCACCTGAGAATATCTTTTGTGTTCACCCCAGGGTTGACCCAGCGGTGCCCGGGACAGGTGGGAGGTGGCTGGGAGGAGACGGACAGTGGCACCAGCTCCTCTCACAACTCCTCTCAGGACATGGCAGCAAACAGCAGAGCCTCTGTGGGCAGCAAGTCAGCCGGTACTGGGAGCCAATCGGGGGCCAGCAGAGAGAGCAGCGGGGACCTATCAGAACGGTAAGCAGCCTGTCTAAATGGTAATGTAGTCACATATGTCAGCTTGGAGATGATTCTTTAAATGTTAAGTGGGGATTTTATGTTGCATATTTTTTTTTTCCGTCTGGTCTGCAGGGTGGAAGCGCTGCAGTTGGGGGACTGTGGCCAGGAGATGGCGCTCATCAACAGACTAACTGAAGGATCAAGAGTTTTCCTGTCCAGAGAGGAGACCCAGCACTTCATCAAAGAGTCAGTCCATTTAAATAAACCCATTATGAACATGAGTATTAGTTCTGTTGTATTGTATTTGGGACTGTATTTTCTGTTTAATCCCTCAGGTGCTCCATCCTCAACTGTGAGGTGGTGGTGGAGTTGCTCTCGAGCAAGCTTCAAGATCCGTCAAACACAGTAAAGATGGTAACAACTCTTAGGACTCACCAAATATCCAGATATATTTTTATGTAGGGCAACACTTCTATTCTTGTCTTTGTTTTCCTCCAATTCCTCAGCGTGCGATGTGTGCCGTATCATGCCTCATGACCTCCGACCTCCTCTCTCTGGAGCAAATGTTTGGAGCGACTCAAAGAAGGCTCTTCCAGCTGAGTGAGGGGGCTCCAGGGCCTGTGGCCAACAAAGCCACCAAGGTAAGGAGACAGAATCAGAGAGCCTGTTTTACACCTGGTGACGAGTGGACAGTTCTGAGTGGGTGTGTTCAAATCTGACTCCAATGACCAATTGTGATTGGTTCTCACTTTCTCACTCAATTTGTGAATAAACAGGAAGCCTGTGTCATCTTTATTAAGATTAAAAAACATCAACCCATAAAAGATGTTGATGCAGATGCACAGCAGAAAGAGAGAGAGAGAGCGAGAGAGCTTATATGGACGAGTAAGGCAAAAGAAGCAGAAAAAAAGTGACAAAGTGTGATCAAACTTTTCTGACTCTAAGCCTGATTTGATGTTAACAGTTATGTGATGTAACTGTAATTTATAGAGTAGACTGAAGTCTACAGTGACAAACACATCTCCTTTTTGAAATCACTGTGTCTTCCACTCTACATTATAATAAACTATGATGAATTGCTCGTGGGTCACATCAGTCACCCACATCCAGGCGGCATTTTACCATCCTCCCTTGTCCTTCTTCTGGTGAATGCACTGCTGTTATGACCAGCTCGTCTAGGCCCTAACATTCAGTGGCGGTCCACACAGTCAACTTGCTTCTAAAGTCTAGTTTATTTCAAAACAACACAAAAATACAAGGGCAGAGGGAAATGAGTCTACTCTGTCCAGAGGAAGAGAGACAGAAAGCTGTGGCAGCCTGGCTTATATTGCCCTTCCACTCAGGTGAAGCCCATCTGAAATCATCAGGTAGGTGGGCGGGTCTCCCAACAACCAGCAGGCATTCCACCACTGACCACCAGATGACGCCAAACCCTGAAACACAAAAGATGATGGTTACACTTTCGCTGCAACCATCTCGCCTCTGTAACGCCTCTGTTACTACCTCCAGAGGGGGGGGGGGGGGGTCACTTCATTCACCTATTACGCCTCTGTGACCTTCATTTAAGGCGTCACAGGGGCGTAAATATCGCGGCTTTAAACGGCAGCCTGAAAAGGGCCTTGTGTAACCATCAGATCCTCTCTGAAGGCTAACAGGATTTTAGACTTTTGGCAGGAGTGAATTTTCACCATCAGGACATCGTTATGTTTGACATGTTTGTAAAGGTTCCCCTCAGCAATAACATAAAACATGCTCCTTAACCCTCAGGCATCAGTTTAATTTACTACCCTCTTAAGTCACTAAGGACAAAAATGTCCACTTCAAAAAAACTGATATAAAAATAGAACAGATTGATATTTTTATCTACTTTTTTCTGCATAAATCTCTTAAACAACTTCAGCCCTGCTCAAAACTACCAAACAATCAATCATTTTTAGGAATTTAACCCTTTAAATGCCAGTTTGATTACTTGATGTCACTGTTATTTATGAAAAAAAACACAAGAGCTATTTTCCATATAACAAATATTTGTTGGCTGGGGGATTTTTTTCAAATCAGTCTTGGATATGTCAAAGATTATCCAAAATATTGACTTTGATGCATTGTTAGTTTTTGTGTAGCATCAGATTTAAAATGTAGTTCCCTGTTTGGACATTGGAGGGATGAAAATGTCCAATTTACAAAAAACTGCTATAAAAATAGAACAGATTGATATTTCTTTCTGCATAAATCTCTTAAAAACTCCAGCCCTGCTCAAAATGATCAAATATTGAGTAATTATCAGGAAATTAACCCTTTAAATGCCAGTTTGATCACATGATTATGGCAGGGAACAATCAAACAGGGAACTACATTTTAAATCTGATGCTACACAAAAACTAACAATGCATCAAAGTCAATATTTTGGATAATCTTTGACAATCTTTTTTTAAAAATTGATAATTTTACTGTTGTATTCAGTTGTTTATGAGTCTGTTTAACATCAGTATCCTTTTTTGATTTGATCTAATATTTAATCCCTCTTATGTATAGTTAGTTGTTTTTTGTATGTCCCTGTGTTCATTATGTGTTTTATGTACTATCTGTTTTTCTTAATAGTCCCTAGAGGGATTATTAAAGTTTAGGGGAAATAATTGTACACTGTACTGAAAAGCTGTGGCTAACTGCACTTACAAATGTCAGATCAGATCTGGATGCCACACAGAACACAATTTAATATCAGGTGTTAACAAGGCCATAGAGAAAGCTTCAAATAACAAAGACTGATGGGACAAACTGAAAGTATTCTAGTATTTAAGGGTGTATGTTTCTGTTCTTATCTCCTCTTACCAGATCCTGCGCCAGTTTGATGCTCTCATGGGTGGAGGTCTACACGCTCCCAGGCAGGAAAACAGCAACCACCAGACAACAACCAATCAGCTACCGACATCTACACACTCGGACCCTTTACTACCAACCCACTCTGCTGACAACACCAACCTTATGCATTGTGTCACCAAACCCCCGAACCATCCAGCTTCCCCTTCTGGTCTTGCCTTGGACCAGAGAGACTCCTCGGTGGAGATGAATGACTGTGATCTGGATTCTCCCGTTCAGAAGGAGTTGGTTCACGACCAGGTGGAGCCGGTCAGGACTGCTGAGGATGAATCAGAGCTGGACACAGAGAGGAGCTCTTCCCCTCCAGCTCACAGTGAGACGCCCCGTCTGAGCGGACTGTCCCTGTTCAGCGGTATGGAGCTGGTGACCAAGTTGAGGCCACTGTGCGAAAAGGAACCGTCCCAGACAGAGAGGAACATCTTCAGGGAGAATCTGTCTGTGCTTAACGGCAACAGCGACGATGCTCCTACAGTTTGTAACTCATTAGCTGATAGCAGCCAACCAGTGTCTGCCTTCTCATTTCTCAACTTTTGACCAATGTTTTACAGCTGGGACTGTATCAGTTAATCCAATGATGTCATCATGTATATCCTTTCAGAAATCTATTTATTTTTTAAGCTACGATTTAGATCTGTACGGTTTTAACTATATAAACGAAGCAAATAATGGTTGGGTGTTTAAACCTATATGGTGCCTCATTGGAAGTTGTCTTTAACATGTAGAGAGATCGGGTTGTGAGACTTGAGATTAAAGAATCTAATAATTGTAACATGTCAGATTATGGATGTGTGTGAGCCACAGTTGGTACAAGAAAGCCCTCACATGTATTTAGACTGTTTGCTGTTTAGCTGAGGTCTGATTTCCCTAAAGTATTACCCTGAGAATGGTTGTTTTTGAATTACAGGATATGATCGACAGTTGCTTTACCTCAGGATTCTTTTTAGCCAACTGAAACAACTCGTACACCTCCGCAGCACGTCCTACACCTCTGAGGGAGAACCCCCCCTCTATTTGTGATTTGCACTACTGTTGCTTTTCTTACAGACTCTACAAGTGAGAGGTGTATACCCTTATTTTTTTTTGGTACTAAGCTATTGTTTTAATGTGAGTGTTAGTTTACAAATTATTTATTCTGTCTGCCCGTTATTGTTCAAAGCATATCTATGAGAGTGGTCGAAGAGTGCATGTCTCTGATTTAAAGCTGTTTGGAGAACTAATGGAGGAATACATTGAGATTGTGTGTGCATAGGTGAAGTGCGAAATTATGTGTGTGTGTGTGGGGGGGGGGACAACAAGCAATCAGCATAATGCAAATATATCCGGTTGCTCATGTAACCAAATAAAGGCAGATTATGTTCACTATTACACCATTGTCAATTCTGCTGCTTACTGAGCTGTGGGACGTAGTACAGGCTACATGCACAGAGGAGGAATACTATGTAAGCTGCTGATGTTTTCAGTGGACACAAGCTATCCTGAAAAATAATAAAACATGCTGTATTTTTGTTACAGCGCTAACGACTACATAAAGGAGTCTTGTCTTAACAGAACTCTACTTGGCATCACTTTCAGCAGCACTTTACTCCAATGCCAAATGATTTGGAAGATTACATAAAATATGAATCACTTCAACATTTCCCATTTTGTTCGCAACACAGTGTGCTGGTCTCCAGGAACAAGCATGGCCGACAAGCTTACGCCACACATACGTGCACCTTTTTCTAAAAATGTTGAGGGAGTAAACAAACGGATTCAGAAAGCATTTCCTCGAGGCTGTTTTTATGTACTAGAGAACTGAGCCGAGTGTGACGTCGGAGCCGCAAACTGCAGCACTGCACTCTCTCACAGCTCTATAATTAGCCAAGAGTCTAATCTGAGGTTGGACATTGGTGGTAAGGCACATGATATATCTCTGTTGCATTACCTTCAATTCACTCACCTGCAACACTACAAACATTAGAGATTCATTTAGAAAGTTAAATTGAAAGTACACAATCATTCCTGTCCTGGTTTGTTTTCCAAGAAAACGAAAGCCTTTATATTTTGAGAATGCTTCCCTGTGGTGAAGAACTTGTGAAAGGGAACACTACATCAGACAAGTTTCCAGTTGAAAGTAAACAGAAAGTAGAGTTATTGATAAAGTGCGTAGCTTTATTTATTTTTGCGAGCACTTTGGATCATCACACTTTCCTTGTGATTAGCACCAATGGAAATGTCCACGCATCGACACACGCATGTAAAGAGAATGATTCCTCTCTATAAAGTGCAAGGAGTGCGTGCACGCACACACACACACACAGAAACACACACACATCAATACTGCACAGAAAACCACAGTGGCTGGGCCATGGAAAGGCGGATGTGCTTATGGTCTCGACAAATGGTACATGGCAAGGTGGGGATGAGGCTTTTATGCCTGAAAATCTGTAAACCTCCCCACAAATAGTCCCCTCCCCCCCGACCCGAGGGTGATATTTGAGGCTTTCAAACAGGAGCCACTGTGCCAGTGATGTCAGCACTGATAGCAGAGGGGCAAAAGGTCAGGATGGGGAAAGAGGTCATGTGGAGCCCGGGCGCCCTCTGGTCTGCAGACTACTGAAGTGCGCCTCCCTCAGGACTCTGTTGATGTGGTCGTAGGAGACACTACTGCTGTCGCCATGGATACGGTGCTGCAAGGAACCTGCAGAATCTCCAGGCTTTGGGCTGAGGGAGTTGTGGGTGATGCAGTTGTTCTGGCTGTGTATGCAGGGCCTGGTGGTGACCACTATTGCTCTCTCTGGACTACTGATCCCATTACTGCTGTCGCTGCTGGAAGACTGCAAACAGAGAGCAGAGATAAGCTCTGAAGTGAAGCTTCATGGATGGATGGATGCAAATGATAAATAAAACATGTTAGGCAGTTATGACTGTGGTGCATTGCATATGCATTGCAGAGTCACGTGTATTTCAATGCATGACGCCTGGTAGCAGGCTTTTTTTTCATAAATGTCAATTGGTTCTACACTATAAGCTTATAATAAAAACAAAACTACTTTAGCAGAAATGTTTATCCTCAAACAACACATGACTGCCATCACAGAATCACAGAAAGACATCTTGGTAAACCTACAGTACGTCCATGTGATGCTCTTAAGATAAATGTCAAGATCAAATCAGCCTCACCTCTGAATCTAAATCTGACACAAGCAGGCTTGGACCCCCTCCTGACTTTTTGGCCTGAGGACTGAGCTGCTGGTCCTCCTCACTGTCACAGCTACGGTGCCGTTTCCTGTGCAAAACAGAAAAGAGTATTTTCCCTCAGAAACATAAGAACATAAGGGAAAGAGACTAAGAAAGAAAGAATGCAGGCAGGGTGGGAGAGAGATTGGGCGGAGAAAGACAGAACATGAAGGGAGACCAAAAATAGCATCTCACACTCAGGCAGTTATATGACTAGACTTGAGGCGGTCCTATTATGAGAGCACATTGATTAGCATACCTTCAGTTTGGTCTAAATAGAAACTAAAAGTGAGGATTGTAACATTTACATTGTACAGTCAGACTGAATTATCTAGGATGATGTCCTGGATTCTGGTTATTGTAATATTTGACTTAGCTACTTTGTTTCATTACAATGAAGATGCACTTTAATATTAACATTATGTGGTAGGATCAGCCAATTAAAAACCAATACATGTCAAATATCCGTTACCTGCTGTCAGTCAGCATGTCTGCAGTCCTGGTGGTGTTGGGTTTTTGGCAATGAGAAAGGTTGTGAGCTGGACTGGGTGATCTTATTCTGAAGCTTTTGGCTTTGTTACCCCACGACCATCAGTGTGGCTCAGCTCAGTGTCATCACATCAGAAAGATTTAAGCAATCCAAATGGCTGAAGCACAAACCTGTGCTGCGGGTTAATTCAGACCTGTCACTGCTTCACAAGTCCAGTCCGCCCTGTCTGCTCCTCGGTGTTAGTACAAACTGCTTCCAGGCGTCTGAACACTAACCAGCTGATGAAGACAGCTATCTAATATCTATTCTCGTTAAACTCGGGGAAGCTAGCCCACACTCACTGCTAACCTCACAACGTTAATCAGCAAATTGTCAAGCTAACTTCTTTAGCTAACTACTGCTGCACTGTGCTAACTCAAAGTTCTTCCGCTTACGTATTCCGTCCACTTGCACGTTAACCGTGATTAACTGTTCCCTGGACTCGCAAGAAACAAAATTAAGTTACCGGTAAGTGAACATTAACATTATTTTAATGATGTCCGTCGTAGAATAACGCGTACTCCTGCTCCTTCAGGTATTCCATCGTAGTAGGCTTCTCCTTTTGCGGGTAAGTCGCAGCGACTGAGAGGCTCCGCCCACCTGTTTACCGGACGTCATCAGAAAAAAACGGGCGTTCAATTGGTAAGGGAATAATCAGGAAAAAAGAGCTTTCGGTAGGGAAATTTCCCGTAAAGGCTCCTGCAAGTGGGAACAACAACTTGAGTGGAAGAACATTTTGGTGCTCGAATTTGCTGAATTGACATACCAGAATTCATTATGCCAAAAAAAAATGGCGGAAATAAAACAAATTGTGACTTGATTATTAAGAGTTCTCATGTCGTGTTAGGCTCTTATAATTTGTTGTTGTAAACGTAGAGTGGTTTAGGTTCCTTTGAGCAAATAAATATAACACATCCTCTCATTGGCTTCAAATGTTTCCTTATTTTAAACGACTATAAAGTTAGAGGAACGAGTTGACATCACGGAAATTACGAGCATCCGAGGGGTACCTGAACGTTGCATATGTGCTCAGTGGAAACGGTTTCCGGTGTCAACATAATGGTGAAAAAAAACAAACAGTGAACTACTTGTCTTGTTCGTTGGTACTTATTGTAAAATTTTATAATAATATTTATTTTCTTTGCCGCCAAGCGAATTTGTATGGAGTGTCGAGAATAGACCTTTGCTGAAAACGAGATTGTTGCCTTATTGACATTTCTCAAGTAGACCTATCATTTAGCTTTATGGACAGGTAGGCTGTCTGTCTATTATACAATTAACTTAACAGAAATACCATGCCATATCTGTAAGTTTTATGAGGCTTTTATTGGTTTTGGTCAATTAAGATTGTAGAAAATAGACATTTTACATGCTGTATATTATAAGAGGAGCTGTTTTGTAAATATTAAACTATTTGTTTGTTTAGCTGCTGTTAGTGAGTTAGCATGGATAGTGTGCAGACTTTTTTATATACATTTAAGTGTAAGATATACAGTACATTTTACATATGTGGTTCGACGACATCTGTGCTTTTTTTCCTTACCTCAGTTTTTGTGATAATAATTTAGTTTGTAAGACGATCAATGTTTAAGAGCCTGTATTCATTTATACTTAATTAAACTATTAGTGAATTCATGTCCCTCAGTAAACTTAAGGACAATGCAACCTTTTCGGTCTAAGAGTCTTCTCTGAGCATGTTTGACTAGTTTGACAAGCTGGATAAACTGCTTCAAGCATGAAGAGAGAGGCCAGCATAAAATCAGTATATTGAAAATGTCCACCTGTCTTAATCTGTTTCCATGTTAATTCTTTATGTCTTTCTTGCAGATGAAGGTGATCCAGCACTCTGTGGTGACCCTGCAAACAGCTTTGATCTCTAATCGTCAGGACCTGGCAGAAATTTACAGCAAGTACACTGAGCAAGAGCGGTGTCTTCTGGAGGAAGGATTTCACTCGGGGCAGCCGGGGTCACTTTTCCTGCCCATCACGGTGCATTCTGACGCCGACTGGATCCCTGCTCACCCTGAGGAGCCTCAAGACTTCGAGAGCTTCTTCAGAGACCCTTACCGCAAGACCCCTGATGCCAGCCACAATACTATTTATATTCAAACCATAGGTGAGTGTGTTTGTGGGTGAAGTAATGAGACCTGCAAGAAATGATATACAGACTGACAGGTTTTTCTACACCATGTTTCTTGTAGGTTCCTTCGGCGAGGTGGGGGCCCAGACAGACCAGTATGTGGAGTGGCTCAGAGAATACTGCCAAGCCTTCTTCTATGGACTTTCTGTCACGCTGCTGCCGGCGGTTACTGTGGCTGAAACAGGATGTTCTTTCAGGGTTAACAGTAACTCAAACAACCTCCAGATCCTCACTGGTTAGTGAGCACCAGCTTGTATTGTATCATCTCCTGGCAGGTTTTGCCACTTTTACTGTAAGAAATGTAAAATAATAAGTGGTAAATGTGGTGAACATTGTCTTGAAAATGCACATTATTGTTTTATCCTGGATTGAAGGTGACCTGCTAAGATTTCTGGAGAAAAAGAAACCAAAAGATGCTTTTTGTATCGTTGGATTAACAATGATAGACCTCTACCCCAGTGACTCTTGGAACTTTGTCTTTGGGCAGGCTTCACTCAGTATGGGTAAGATTTAACACAAATCCTTAGCTAAGTATCTCAATATACTATAAATAGACTGCTAAATTACACTGCTTATTACCAGGAAACAACTACTTCAGTCATTACCATATGAAGCCTTTGGCATGCGATGTGGTTGAACTGTCACTAGATGGTGCAAAAGTAGTTTTGTTGGCAATATTCTCGTCTCACTCTTGGTTCTCCATTGTGATTGCAGGAATGGGTGTTTTTAGCTTTGCCAGGTATGATGACAACTTCTACACCAGCACTTATGCCGGGAGGCTAAAAAAAAGCCTTCAGCCAAAGCAGGGGGACTACTCAGTGTTTGACGGTTATTACACTCCTCCCATCAGTAGCACTCTGCTGCTTCGATCCTGCAAGGTTTCTGGCAAACATGCTCCTCTGATTACAAACTTTTCTGCACCCTGAACCTTTGAATGATTTTTTTTTCAAAGGTCCACAAACCCTTTAATCAGTACTGCTGATAAAAAAAAATCCTGCTTGTTGTTTTTTGTCTGTGCGTGTTTGCCTTTTTTTTGTGGTCATCAGCAAACCCCTCGTGTTACTTTCTTTCCAGACCATGACCCATGAAATTGGCCACATGTTTGGGATAAAGCATTGCCAGTGGTTGAACTGTGTCATGCAGGGCTCCAACCACCTGGAGGAGTCTGATCGTCGACCCCTGGATCTCTGTCCAGTCTGCCTTCGCAAGCTACAAGCCTCAATCAGCTTCAAAATAGCTGAAAGATACCAGGTACAAATCAGTGTTTCCCCGACCATTATATTAGGGGGCTGCTCACACCACTTGAAGGTCAAGTTTATTTTTTATTTTTTTGTATTTTTTTTGGGGGGGGGGGGCTTTTTGTGCCTTTATTGTAGGGATAGGATAATGGATAGAGTCGGAAATCAGGGAAAGAAGTAATTTAAGGATACCTTTCCGATAGAACAGGACAGCTGTCATTAAAAGTAACACATGAACACCAAGATTCCTTCAAGTGTTTGTGTCTATTGTAGAGTTCTGCTTGGGTGTTACAATAAAAACAGCATATTCGTGAAATACAAGTTAATTTGGTTGCACAACTACTTGGTCCTGGGTCAGGGAGTTCAGTCACACACATGCCAGAGTAATCCTGATTATTTCAACCCACTACACAGCGAATTTTCACACAGGAAGTTAAGTTTTAGGTCAGGTTTGGAGCTAATACATTCATACTGACAGAAATATTTCACAACCAGATTTATTAAAAATAAAAATAAATTATTTTAGAGAACTCATCTCTAAACTTTACTCTGCACATCATGAGGTAAACAAAAATATGTTTCCCTCATGATGTGCAGAGTAAAGCTTAGAGATGAGTTCTCTAAAATATATATATATATTTTTTTTAATAGATTTATACATTCCCAGCTGATTTCCATGTTTTATTTGAGATGTGGGACCATGTCAGTTTTAGAGGGAACAAAAATATGAACCGGGATATTTCTTTGAACATAACTGATGATGTAGCTCCATATCTATATGAAATAGGTCTTAATTTGTCAGCATGGAAAATGGAATAAAAAAACAGAAGTGTTTCACTACAATAGATTGGATTTTGACCTTCATAATCAACATTTAAGTTTCAGAAGTGACCCTAACTTTTTTTTTTCTCAGAACTTCTCTTGCTAGAACAAGTAACGTAAGAGAAGAAAAAGAAGATAAATACTTCAAAAAGATAACACCTTATTAGAGGGAGTAAAGAGACAGAAATAGTCATGTAATCATTTTTCTGTTTAACAGGCTTTGCTGCACTGGGTGGAGGACGATGACAGTCAGACATCCTGTCAGCCTGTTTCCTACCTTTCCAAACCCACCGAAGCGTTTCAAACATCCAGACTGTGGCTCCGCAGGTGTCTCGACATACTGAAGAGTACATGACCTGTAGACGGAAGTCGAGATAAGATCAGTGAAGCAGCTCTTATCTACTCTTGCTGAAGTTTCCCTGCAAGACATTTTTCGGTTTCCTGATCACAAAGTTCACTCTGATTTTTTTACGACTGTATTGGCGGCTGTGACTCAGTGGTAGTTCGTCTCTTAACTGGAAGGTTGGGGGTTCAATCCCAAGCTCTTGCACATGGGCGGTTCTAGGCAGGGGCCAACAGGGGCCAGTGAGCTTGGTCCCCCCTGTGGCTACCCCTCCAAAAGGAAGACCCCCCCCCCTCATAACACATACATAGTGTAGAGGCCATATTAATCATGGTAACTTTAGTTTCAGAAGTATGGTTTAAGTTTGTGTTATTTTATTTTTTGTGTTGTTAGAAATAAGTATTCATTTATGAGAAGTAATTGATTTGACATGGAAACCTTTATGGTGAATAATGGATTTATTTTGGCAGGTATTTTGTTTTATGGGTGGAGCCGAGTTAAATAATTGGAGTGCGATGGCACAGGTGGTGAGGAAAAAATCAGATCGTCTTTGTTTGTGGACTGTGGTGGAGGTATAGGAGCCACACAGCAAATGTTTTTTGATGGTGACCTTTTGTTATGAGTTTTGATATATTCATTTTGGATCTGTTCTGGAAACAAGTGGAATTATGAATAAAATAAGAAACCAAGTGAAACAACGTGTCTGTGAGTATATTTAAGTGGACAGGCATCAGGAACGAACAGGTTGGCTCCTATGACACAAGTGACAATTTTTATATGACACACAAGAAGAAATTGCCACTACACACAGTATGTGACTCAACAACCAGACTCACAATCTATAAATACTGTTACTGAAACAAATATAAATCATGGTATTTAATGATGTGCGCTATTATTTGGCACAATATATATATTTTTAAAGTGATCATCTTTGTCTATTTTTGACCTGGGTTTAATGTTCCCCTCTGACAAAACAACTGGCCCCAGTTTGGCCCCCTCAGTAAAAGTGGTCTAGAACCACCACTGCTCCTGCAGTCACATGTCCGATGTGTTCTTGGGCAAGACACTTACTCACGCTGCTTCGTCGCCCGTCGGTGGTGTATGAATGTGTATTAATGGGATTAGTTAATACTGATGGTCACTACTCAGCAGCCTCTACCATCAGTGTGTGAATGTGTAGATGTGACCTGCGGTGTAAAAGTACTTTGAGTAGTCAGTAGACTAGAAAAGCACTTTACAAGCTCAAGTCACTTTACGGTATTTGTTGGAGCTATTTAATTGTTGTTAGAATTAGTTTTTGGTATTTAGTTTACTCATTTGGGTGTTGTTGTTTATTTAATTATTCTACATGTTTTTTTTATTTAGAATAGATTTGGGTAATATTTTCTTTTGTTAGTTATTTGTTTAGTAAATTTAGTTTTGTATTAGTATTTTTGTTAGGTGTTTTGGTAACACTGTGGGCAACAGAGGTTATTTAGGTAAGAGGCAGGTAGAGGACCAGCATGCACCTGGGTGGGCCTATGTTTTTTTTTTTACCAGCACAAGAGAGGCAGCAGGAGTCATGATTTTCTTTGTTCTTTTGTTTGCTTTCTTTCAATAAACCACCAAAAACCCGCAGATCTCTTGCATGGACATTGGACTTCTTTTACCTGCGTACATCACATACCCATGGTGCATCAGTGGTCATTTGATTATGTTTGATATTAGTTTATTTAGATTTTTTTGTTTTTGGACAAATAGCCACTACAGTACTATTTACCATATTTGGTTTGGTGGAAATGGCTTCCTGTAGAGATAACTCTGCGAGAGACTCTTTAAAGTCGGACTGTCATATTTTTAGAGTTTTATGTTTTTGAAAACCCAAGAAGCAGCAGTGCAGACCGGTTCTTTGTGTTTCCAGGTGAAATGTTTCATTTTAGATTTTATTATCTGAAAGAAAGATGCAATATGAGCATTAAAAATGTTTTGATGTGAGGTCACAGTCCGTCCATCCTTTAGCTATACTGCTTATCCCCCCCGTTCAGGGTCACAGGGACGATCCAGTGTGAGCTGCGTTTGTCTGTATTGTTGAACCTTTTCCATCATTTGAACTGAATGATAGAAATACAAGAGCAGTCAATGAAGTTTGAGGTTTATATATAAAAAAAACAAAAAAAAAACATTACACATTATTTAAAGGTTCAAATCACTTGTTTTATTGTGATTGAACACATTTTCATTACAAAAATAGTTTCCAGTCTGACATTTCATATCAAATAATAAAGCAGTGTCAGCTTTGAAATAGTTTCATATAAAAAAAAGGAAGACAAAAACAGAGATACTTCTAGTCACGTGTGATCACCTGAGCTCTTTCTATAACACATGTTACAGAATTTGTGCAATTTGTTAGTTTCTGCAGTTTCATTTGCATCACAGTTTTATGATTATTATTATTATTATTATTAATGCATTGATTCCCAGCAGGTAATGAGGTGAAGCACCAGTATGATGTAATGGAATAACTTGTGGTTCATTAAGAACATGTCCATACTAACCCAGCTATAACTAACACCTCTGTCCCTAAAAAAGGTATTTATTGCAATTTACAGTGGAAAAACACTGTGTGGTACATCAAGTATGTAAGGCACACTTACTACGTACATATTGTGACCTTAACATTCTCAATATTGCTCTTCATAGCAGATCAGAAACACATATTATTGGTCTTTCTCTTCTTTGTATTTATGCCACTTGAGCACTTTCCAGCAGTCATCTTTTGCCATTTACCCTTAAACGGTTACCGTAGTAACCCTTACACCACATTAACAGCTCAAGCAAAACTGATAACCTCCTGGTCGTGGATTGAGATGGCCTCTACTTCAGCACTGTCACTTCTTATGTTGGGTGGCTGTGCTGCACCCTTCTCCTCTGAGTCCTTGTTTGAGTCATGTTTGTCTTCAGGGCATTTTGATTTTCTCCCACAGAGTATTCCTCTTTTAGCTGGCCTTACCAAACCGAGGAACACTGCGCTGATTGCCATGCCTACAGCACAGGAGTAGAAAGCTGACCCGTAGTTCTGAGTCAGATCCACCAACACACCTGCAGGAAGAGTTAAGAGTGGGTTTAAAGCAGCACTCCGATCATTTCAGATGTTCATTTCACTTCATTTGTCATTAAGGGAAGTAGAGTTCAGTTTCAACTCTGCCTGGGGCTGTGACAATAACACTTATGATGTCATAGTGATGTCATCAAGGTTATTTTCGTAGAGCTACGTAAAGAATATCTATATATTTTTTCACAGGCTGTGTAGTGTATCAGGTTTATTTATAAAGATGGTCTAATGAAAAAGCAGTACCCATTGGCATTATGGGAAATGTAGGATTCTGTTTGTGAGTTTACTTTTATTATTTTGTAAGATTTTATGGCCATTTTTGACTTTTGACCAGAGTTAGCCAAAATACTAATTGTCATGACTAGTCCCTTTGAATGAAGTGCTTTAGCGTCATAGAATTAAATATAACCCATTAACATAGATTCAGTAGTTTGGAACAATACAGACACATACGAAACAGTTTGGGTAACGAGAATAAATAATATCCAACAGGACATGATACAGTTAAAGTGGGTAGCTACAGCTACATTGTTGGTTCTCAATAAACCATTTTTAACATTGTATTAAACTGAATGATGGGATGTTGAGTCTCTGATTGATTGCTGTATTAAATTCCACTCGTGATGCTCTGAAGGAAAAAACAGCCTGGCTAAATGTGGTTTTCCTGAATGGGATTGTGCAGGTTTCCCAAACTTAACAGACTGTACTTCTACAGGATATGGCAATGATGAAAACTGAGTGGCTGTCTGTCTACAGTTTTGAGTGCTTTTTTTATCTAATGATTCCAGTGTTTTTAGGGCTGTGGAGTGTGTATTTGATGATACAAGAGAGAATCATTGAGTGTCCTTCATTCGATGGGATAAAAAGATAGATCAGAGATGTGGGGAGGAGAGAGTTTACATCTAAACCTGTAAACATGTCTGATTGCTATCATTGCTGTATGGCCTGCTCAGTACATGGTAGAACTATGTTAGTAGCCGCTCAGCTAGCAGCCCCTACTGATAGCTGTGTACAACAAAGAGAACAACAGACAAAAGACTTGTCTTATTTCTTTGTATTATTTTGACTTTTACATTTTAAATAGTGACAGTTAAACAATGATATTAACATTATGGATTTTTTAATTAAGTTATTCCTGTGTAGGATACTGTTTCAGAGAAAGAAAGAAGAAGAAGAAAGTAAGACTAGATTACATAACTACAGCTTTAATCCCATCGACCCTCAAACAGCATCATTACCTGTCAGGCTTAAGTCATTCTTTATCCCAATCTTACATTTGATCTTTTTAGCTTTGATTTGTACAAGGCATACAATCATTTGCTTCCCAACAGTATTCAGAGGTTTGTTTTAAACTAGAGAGAGCCGGTATGAACTAAGGGGAACAGGTGTGTATAAAAAAAGCAAAGGTAAGGACAAACATAAAGAACAGGTGTATTTTGGTAAAAGGGGTTAACTTGTGAAATTAAGAATGTGTAGTTCACTTTCCAGATTTAAATTGTTGTTTAAAAAAAATGGTGTTTAACAAATATAAAAGGTCTGTTTGATTATTTTTTTGTGAGTGTGACTTCTGTTTTGTTTTTTGTTTGTTTCATTTGTTTTGTTTTGAAATGAATTCTTGGAACAAATTTTGTTCTGATACGTTTTGTTTTTGTAACCAAACTAGTAGTGTCTTAAATAATGAGATTTGTAACAAGGGTCGGTGTAATAAGATAAAGCTTCAGCCTACACCTTTTCACTCAAAATGTTTTTTTCTTGTGACCGAAATAAATGATTACTACTACTATATACTATACTTACATTTTAACTGCATTAAATCAATGAAATGTTATCACAGAGAATATACCATCCTTGTGTTTTCCAAAGAGGAGTTATGTAGATGTGGTGAAGTGAAACCATGGGCAGTATTTACAGTAAACTTCTCACTACAAGATAAGACTTACCGCCGAGTGGTGGTCCAGCCAGCCCAGCAAAACTGTGTATGAACACATAAACTCCAGCAGCTGAAGACATCCTCTCTATGCCGACCACATCATCTTCAGCCAGCATGGGGATGTGTGTGCAAGCCAGGGTTCCCATAAAGAACCCGTACACCGCACAGCACACAGCCAGGCCGTAGAACTCCGTAGCAAACGTGAATCCCACCAGATCGGCAGCCATCAAAACCACACACACCAGAATCACGAGCAGCTTCTTGTTCACGATGCGCCTCCGCGACAGGATCCACCCGATGGTGAAGCGGCCAAAGACTTCGGCCGCGGCCATGATGGAGAGCATGTAGGTTGCGTGCTCCCGCTCCACTCCTCGACTCACGCACAGCTCGATGACGTAGAGAGGGGGGGCGAAGAAGCCGAGCGTGGCGAACAGTCCGAACAGAGAATAAAAGATGAAGCTGCACTCTTTGAGGATGGAGAAATCCAAAAGTTTTGTGTTTTTTAAAGAACCATCACCTGGTTCCTTTTCCTCTTTCACGACTTGTTTCTCAGCATTTCTGTGGTTCTTCTCCTCCGTTTCAGACTCTTTCATTTCTTCTGTGTTGTTTTCCACTGATGGCCATGCGTCTTCTTTTTGCAGTGAAGTCTTCTCCTCTGGGCTGCTGAGTTCTGCGTCCTTCAGAGACAGGACGCCAGAGTCTCCGGTGCTCACAGAGCCTCTGCTGAGCTCATTGTCCTGACTGTAGGAGTTCGCTTGTGCTTCTGAGGTATTGTTTATGATATAGTTTTCTGGGTTTGTGTCCTCCACCGTCTTCTGTGCTCTGAGGGCTTCCACTTCCTTTAGGGGCAACGCGTCCGTCTCTCCCTCCTGCACTGCGCTGGGTTTGATGACAATTGGCCGAAGAAGAGCGCCGCAGATGATGAGGCTGCTTTGCATGGCTCCTATCACAACCATGGTGTGCCGCCAGCCAATACGGTCCCTCAGTGCAGAAAAGGCTGAGGGACAAGAAGAGAAAATACTGTAATAAAAAACTATAAAGCACATATCCTACTTCAATTTAAGCCACAGAGAAGAGCTGATATGTCAGTGGAAAATATTATTATTATTATTTTTTTTTTTCTGTCTTTATTGACAAATTTAAAACATATAAAAAATGTTTCTACAAAATCTTAAAGAGGATGAACATACAACAGCAAAATACACAGGAACAAGTTAATTCAAACATAAATCAAGACTAGGGGGGATTATATATAAAAATAAATAATTAAAACTTTTCCAAAAGCATACATCAGGCAAATGTAATCACCTTTGGTGATGCTGCTTTCAGCTGTTACGCTCCGAGACTGTGGAACAACCTTCCTGAGGGTCTGAGAGGAGCCCAGAATATCGAGATTTTTAAACGCAGTCTTAAAACTCATTTATTCAGTCTGGCTTAAATTCAAATCTTAACATTATTCTATTGTCTTTTTATCCAACTACAATTTTAAATATTCTTCTCCTATGTATTTATTTTAATATCTTATTGCTTTTATGTGTCGTATTTTATTTTTTCGTTTTTATATATATATTTTAATTTTTATTGGTGTGCATTATTCTCTCAATGATTATAAACTACTTTTTCATCAATAACTTTTCTGCACTCTTGTAAAGCACTTTGAACTGCAATTTAATTTGTCTGAAATGTGCTATATAAATAAAGTTTGATTGATTGATTGATAAGCAGACAGCAATCTGGAGCAAGGACAAAAACATTCAACAAGGGCGAGAAATCAAAACAACAAGAATTTCATCTTAAGTCAGCACTAATCTTTCTAGCCATCCTGCTGATGTCAGTGGAACATTTAGCTCCAGGGTTTAAGTATAAGGCCAGCAATGTTCCATATTTATGTAATTGTCAACAAGTCTAAAATAAAACTCAACTCATGTTTTCTCTTTACCTGTCTGTGGCTCTTGGCAGAAGCTCATTGTTTTTCCAATATGAGTATATATTTTTTTAATGGTCACAAATGTACAGAAATGTTTTCATACAGTAGATCAGCTGTGCACTGAGATGTTTATCAAACATTCACCGGACAACACAGTGAATTTGTGCAGGATTATTTCACACTTCAGGGAGTATTTTTGGCAGCTGGGTGGTCCATGTTGGTTTGACTCAAACTATTCATGTTAAATGGACTTGAGTTTGTGGTGCGATTTTCTAGTCGTCTGACTACTCAAAGCGCTTTATTTACACCGCAGGTCACACCTACACATTCTTTCATACCTGTTCACACCCTGATGGCAGAGGCTGCTAATGAGCCCATCTTTCTTTTGAGAAATAAACATGCCTACAAGTGCAGCCTTGATGGACGTTTTAAAAGAATATGTAGAATATTATCAGAGAATCTTTTAATGGAGGTCTTTATTTAAACATTTTAAGTCATCGGTCCTAGAGCTTACAGTTCACTAACTAGGTTTTTTACCGTGACTATTTCTCGACTGTGTAATCTGTTGAAAACTGGACAATATTTATACATCAAACATGCCATCTATACATGAACCGTGCAATATCTACGCTGTTGATCCAGCAATGTATATTCATATTTGTAAATATTGTTTATATTCTCAATTACCTGTGCTTGAACATAGCTTATTACTTATACTACTTTATTATTGCTTTCACTTGGTACTTATTATATTGTTATTATTTTTTTATTTTATATTGTGAAACTTCCTACTGATTTTTGGTGTTATGAGCAACTGTAGCAAACAAATTTCCCCCTGGGATTAATAAAGTTTTTCTTGATTCTGATTCTGATTTACCGTTATTCTAAACAGTCGCAAACTCAAGATCAAACAGTAAAAACATCACACTGTTTTCCTAAAGCCCCTACAGTCTCTTGTCTTCTTTAATTGTTTATATTAAACACTTAGTGGAAGCTCGTGCACTCACCTGGTGCCAGGGCAAACATCGACAGGGACTCTCCAGTTGAGGCCACAGCTATGACCAAAGAGCGTCGTCGGTTAAAGTACTGGGTGAGGATGGTCAACGTGGGCAGGAAAGTCAGACAGTAGCCAATACCTGCACAATGGAAACAACACTTTTTTTTAAACTCTTAAAACAAAAAATAATTGAAAATTAAAATATGAAAATAAATTATAAGGTCTCTCTAAAAAGGGAGAAAATTAAAAAAGAAAGAAATACAAAACCTGCGACTAATCCATATGTGATGTACATTTGATTGATGGAGCTGGTGAAGCTGGTTGTGATCGAGCCAGTGGCCATGAGAAATCCTCCCAACATCACAACAAGCTGGAACCCAAAGCGGTTAGTCATCACAGCAGAGAGCGGAGCTGAGGACCAGAGGAGAACAAACGGATGTTAAGTGAAAACTAATTCTCTGAGGTCCATAGTTATTCCAACACATAAGATCTCTTTAGCTCTGCTCACCGTTAAACGTCATGACAAACAGACAGATTGAAACGATCCAGGAGACCCGACTGTTGGTCTCTCCAAACTCGTCCATCAGGTCCTGGAGGAAGATGCCAAAGCTCTTGATGGTGCCATAGGTGCAGACCCCCACCAAGAAGAAGGCTGCAGCCACAACCCATCCCCAGCCTCCGTCAGGGGCCTCTGGGTACACGTTGGGCCCCAGGAATCGTGGTCTCTTAACTCGAGACAGCGCCATGGCCTTTAGAGAGGAAAGACAGATTTAGGGACTGGACTGCTGTGGGGGGGGGGGGACCTGTGAAACTTTTGTTGGAAGGAAAACTGATGCATGTAGAGGGAAAAATCACTTCTTCTTCCCCACATCATTATGTAAAGTTTGTTAGACAATAAGAATAGAATTCACCAGTCACTGTTTATCACCAATATGACCAGATGTTGTATCAGTTGAAAAATCTTGCAGATGTACTGCTTGAGGCGGCTGCTTGTCGACAGGCAAGGCAGGTAGCTGCTTGGGGCCCCAGGCCATTAATAATAATATGATCTGGTTTACCAACTTCTTATCATTATTAAGTCCTGCAGTGTGCTTACTCAAACATGAACGTGTAACACGCTGAAAATGCTTTATCTTATTTCTTTCTATCATTTTGTTATATCAGTGTGTCTAGTTAAACTAATTTAATTTCCATAAGTATTTCAGTTAATTTAAATTTCTAAGAGTAAACCGTAAATACTGTGTGTTTTAACTACCTTTTAAGATTCAGACACTGGCCCTTTAAGAGAGGCGCAGTGAAGAAGACAGAGGTGTGTGTAGGCTGAAAACAAACCTTGGCTGTATCCGAATTGCCTAGTACCTACTCAATCTTTCAGTAGGCAGTACGTACTATCCGTGCTGCATACTGTTTAGTACCTACTATTCAGTAGGCGCGCACAGTAGGCAGATATTTGTTCCTACTTCTTCTGATTCGTTCAGTAATGAAGTGACGTCATTTACGTTACCCGAACAGGCCGCATCCACCCGTTTTTTGTTTTTTTTTGTTTAGCTTTATTCAAGAAGAGTAATGCTCATATACAGTCAGGTAAACAAAAAACAATATCACAATGTAAATCAAGTAAAAGGCAGATTAAATAACTAAATAACATACAGTACATAAAGGAAAGTACAAATGAAAGACAGTAATATACAGAATATAAAATAAACCAATAAAGACGCACTTAAATAGTGAAATCATTATTTAAATAGAGGGAGAAAGGTTTTATAATAATGTAGATATTTGTTATATTTTCTGTTGTTAATTAAAAGTAGTGATTTCAGTCGGGACTTTAACTCTAGATTAAAAATTGATTCTATTAATCCATGCTCATTTGTTTTGATTTGGATGCGCACGTGACGTGACGATTTACGTTTAATTTCGCACAGCATTAGTGATGTGAAAAGCAGTTCTTTTCAGTGTACTGAATCAGTAGAATCAGTTCAGTAAAGTGATTCGTTCAAAAGATTCGTTCACCGAATCGTTCAGTACTTCTCTGCAGCTCTGTCTGTGAATCAGAATTTAATAAGCTGAAACACGGCCGAACGTTTAGTTCTGCTCGCGATCGTACTGAGAACAGCCGGTGGTGAATAATAAACCAATGAGCTGAGAATTTAGTTTGCAAACTGAAAGCTGCTAAAACAATCACATTCATTTTCCCCGACCGTTCTGCTCAGTACGTTCAGTTCGTTCACTGAACGAGAGCTCCGCTCTTCCTCTCAGTTCGTTCAGTGATTCATGTCGGAGCTCCCGTTCAGTTCGTTGAGAGGAAGAGCGGAACTGAACAAGAGCTCACACACGAGAACGAGAGCACACACACACACACACACACACACACACACACACACACACACACACACACACACACACACACACACACACACACACACACACACACACACACACACACACACACACACACACACACACACACACACACACACACACACACACACACACACACACACACACACACACACACACACACACACACACACACACACACACACACACACACACACACACACACACACACACACACTGTACTGACTGAGGAGAGGAGGGAGGGCGGGCTTTGAGCGACTCTTACAGTCTGGAGAGAGAGACACGAGACGGGAGAGAGGAGAGCGCAACTGAAGTTGAGAAATGAACGACTCTTTTCAGTAAGTGATTCAGTTCAGTTCGTTCACCCAGATGATTCGTTCGTTTTGAACGAATCGTTCACGAACTACACATCACTACACATCACTACACAGCATTGTGGGTGGTAAAACACAATTCATTTCCTGTAAGCACGCATCCGATCCATACTGCATGAAACCAGGAAGTTAGTATCCATACTGAAATGTTCAGTATACTGAGGTGGACACAAAAAATGCATACTGAATGACCATGAAAGTTCAGTCTACTGAAACTCCCTACTGAAAAGTACATACTGCATACTGAACTGTGACTATTCGGAAAGAGCCCAGGTGTAAAGCTGTGGGCATTTTTCTTTAATAAAAGTTGCTAAAAGTGAAGATGGATGAGTTCTGACCTCTTCATTTCAAGGGTGCAACAAACACACTCTGACCACACGTGCGTCAACTTCAAAATCAAAGCCACTTCCAGACACCACAAACATGCTGACAGATTTGTTACATTAGGACAGGTACCTTTTTTTTTTACATTCAGCCACAGTGTCCACAACATTTAACAAGATGAGTTGACATCTCAGGTCAGTCCTAACAACAACAAACCCAAAAGACTGCCCGGATCCTGTGGCACACAAGTGTCCTCAGCAGCTATGTTGAATGTTAATGTGTTAATGTTATCTTTGATTGCACAGCCATGAATTTGCACAGCTGTGGAGAACCCTCTATATTGTTATTACATAAGTACCACTGTCATCACTGTTTTTGCAAACTTCCATCTCTTACCTCCAGCAAGTATTTTTACATTCAGTTGACAAGCCTGAATAAATGTTGTATTTCATTTTTCATTTTTTTTAACCAGTAAGAATGTTAAGTTAAATCCTTAATGTATAGATCTCTTCTTATTCTTATTTTTTATATTCTAAGTGCTTATTTACTATGTATCTATTCTTATATTGTTTTATTTGCTCTGATAACCTGCAGCTGTAACACCACAATTTCCCAGTTTGGGATCAATAAAGTAATTCTATTCTATATTCTATTCTATGACTAAGATGGACTCATTGTGCGTTGGGGTTGGTTAGGGGAGGGTGGGGTAAGATGAGCCAGTTTTTACTTATGTGCTTCTCCAGGCAAGGAGAAAGGAGTACCATGAAAACATCTACTCTTAATTTGAGATGTTGCCTCAACTGAAAATCTAAGAATGCATCTTTGACAAAGGGCCTTAAAAAACAACTTCAGGAAAAGAAAGTGTTCCTGCGGGTTCAAATGACCCCAGACCAGGGGTAAGTTCATCTGAGTCAGTGGGTAGAAGGAGCCATCTGGGGGTAATTCCACCATCCTATTTTCAAGGTTTAATGAAGTCATGAAATAAATAAAAAAATCTTGTTTTAAAAAATCGATTCAATGATGCATTTACCTTTCCAAACAGTCGTTATTTGTTTTGTTTATAGTTACGTCAAACAACAAAAACAACCAAGTGAAGTTTTAATAATCTGTTTTCTTTCATTGTTGAACAATAGTTTTAAACATTTCTGTAAAGTGAGGGTATGTGCACTTGTCCAGATCAACCATCAGCATAGTTTGAGGAGCAGAAACCATCTAAACCAAAGACGGTGATGATTCAGTGAATGAAAATAAATAAATTAAACAGATGTTTAATTTATGTTTGGCAGAAGAAAACAAAGTTATTCCCTCCCGTAGTTTCAATCAAAATTGATGTGATCAGTTTCACTTTTTTTGACCTTGAGGAGAACAAGAGAAACGTTTGAGCTCCAAGTCCACTGCGTCATGAAAAACGACCGTCTGATGTTTTGTCTATCACAGTTGTTGCTCCCTACTTTCAGTTCTTTCAACATTTTTTACATACATCAGCATTTTCCTAAAATTCAAAGTTAAGTTGAACCACTGGTTCAATTGACCCCACAGCACACTGCCGGACTCAGGATGTTTGAGGGACAGGGCCGAAAACAATAATAAAAAAGGGCACGTTAGAAACGCTGGTTAATATAAAATATAATTTATTACATGATTTGAACTACTACACATCTGTGATAAAACACAAAAGCAACTATGAACTAAACTCCTCAAAAAAAGTTTGGAAATGTTATTTTGGTCACTTATTTCACCACTTTAATAATACTAATTGGTGTTGTATTTTATATCGTTGGAAAGCCTGATTAGTCACCTTTACAACGAGGTACAACTTGAAAGGAATGTGCAATCATAGAACGAGCTAACACAGCTAAACGTGTATGGAAGCGATTAGTGATCAGAATTCAAATGATAAAGCTAATTTGAAAATTCAAATGCATTAACAGAAATTCTTTTTAACTTTCAGAATATGGGTGTATTATTTGACTCAAAAATAAAATTCTGATTAATTTATCTAATTTGAATTTTATCATAATTCAAATGAAAAAGCTAATTTTAAAATGAAAATACAGTAACAGAAACATGTTTTAATTTTCAGATTATAGGTGCATTATAGACTGTAAACATTACGTTCACCTGCCTGAGAGCTGGAGTCTGACGTCACTTTCCTGCGTCGTCCACTTTGCCAATTCGTTTTCGAGTTTGAATTATGATCACTTTTTAGCACTGCAAGTTTGAAAACGAAAAGCCAAAGACCTTTTTGTTTTCATTTGAATTATGTCATACAATATGCATACATAGAGAGTAAAAGTATAATGCAAACTGGATGACTGAATATTCATTTTAAATATAGGTCAAATAATTATAAAAATATTAAATAAAATTAGCTTTTTCATTTGAATTATGATACAGATTAAGCGGGGAATTTTTTGAAAATGATAAAGCAAATGTAATTTTCTTGAATTTTCAAATTAGCTTTATCATTTGAATTCTGATCACTAGTCGCTTCCATAAACGTGTGGGTAGCGCTCCCCTGTAATATTCTTCTGTCACATTGTCCATGAAGAGGGTCACCCTGGAGGACACGACTTCCATCATGTTTTATTCTCCATGAGGACACTTTGGCGGCACTTGAGATGAATGACTTTTCCAGAGGGGACATCTCGAAACCCTCCACGAGCTCCGAGGATCAAACTGGCAGAAATCACTCCAAGAAGTGTAACAGGATCAGACAAAGGCTACTTCGACCCCTGTGGGTAAGGCATATGTTGTGTTGGGCGGGGAGGGGGGGGTGTGCTCATGTAGTAGCCTGTAAGAACACCACCCACACTTTCAAAGTTTCTGCTCACCCCACTCTCTCCTGTCGTTCAACACACAGGGAACATGTGTGTGACAGTTTTGCCGGGGACCCTTTTTTTCATTCATTCAGATGATTTGAGTGGGTGGTGGTAGTGGGTGGTGGTAGTGGGTGGTCGTGTAAAATAGTAGGAGCCATTTGTCCGAAGCTCGTGCGGCTGACGCAACGCACCCGGTCCGGCTGTGGACAATGTGACTCTAATATAACTGCTACACACACTTTGTAAGTACTGGAACACCGCCTGTATTTCAATATGACCTAGTTCATTTAAGAAGTGCTCACTATTATATGTTTCGCCCTATTAAAGATTTGTTGCACAATTACACTCCGTGTGCCGAAGTGTCCGCGCGTAAAGTGTAAAGCCGTGGACTGTCAATATTAGACTAAGTAGTGTTGAGTCTGTCTCACCTGTGTGTAGTCTCAGACGGAAGTCCTTCCTTCGCTTGTCCTCTGCAGCGGTGATGAGACACTGAACTTTACAAACACATATGTCCACGTATATGTCCTCTCAAACTCACGGACACGTCGAAACACACACACAACCAAACACACATACTACCATGCCCTGTTGGAAAGAGGCTCGTATTCATAACCCCCCCGGGTTAAATATAAATCTGGATCCAGCCAGTTCTCTCTCTCTCTCCACACCCACAGGCATTTAACTGTGGTGACATGGCCACTGATTGGATGATCGGGGAGTGAATAAGTCATTATCTGTTGTTGTGGCTCCGCTCGTTTAATTGTGGGGGACATATTGCTCCTAAATCACTGAATTTTCCCTCGTTGACTCACAATATTTTCTGTGAGTCTTTTGATTTGAAGTTTCTTTTCATTGATCTTTGTCAACTTCGCGCAGACATTCGTTTCTAGCAGATTCATAATATTCAGTGTGTTGTGAGGTGACATGGGGCTATGTTTGAATTTTTTCGTTTCGTGTCCTTTGCCCAGTACAGTACTTGTAGAGCTTCTTCTTTTAATCTATAACTGCTGTATAAGCCTTAGTTAAAAAAAAACAACAGTTCAATTATATAATGTGAAAATAATAATAAAAAAACAATAGACAAATAAATAAATCTGTGTGCAGAAATCTCATGTGCAATTACAGATTGACAAGATTTGCAGAACAAGGAAACATGTTTTTTTTATTTGATTATATAGTGTCAAAAGTCATGCAGTTTTTCTGCACAGTTTATATTTATTGTGTAGCCTACTTGTACTTATTTTTATTTATATATATATATATATATATATATATATATATATATATTTATATTTTTTTGGGGTAACTTTGGGGTAACTAACTCCAGGAGAAATGTATAACAATTCCAGTGTACCCGTGCCGTCCTGTACCATGTGCAGAAGGCAATACAAATGTAATATGAATTTTTATCTAATCTGTTGTTGACTTTTATTCACTGCTGAACCTTTGGAAGTGAAGCAACCTTTCCTATTGCCACACCATCGCCTCACATAAACTTTCTGATTGCACCTGACAAATATAGACTTTGTTTCTTTGGAAGTTTGTTTTCAACCAGAAATGCTGCAGCAGTGGTTGTTACTGTGCTCTGTTTTGACTGTGCTAAAGCAGCCTTTAAAACTTAAGACTTTGATCTGCAGCACAATAATATGATGATGTACATGTTCAGCTTGTTATTCTGGTGTGGTGAAGAGGGGGAAAATTGGTTAATGGCAACAACTTCACGCCAAGAGTCTTCACCAAACCCGTTGGACATAATCAAAGGAAATGTATTTACATGCGTTTAAGGAAACAGTTTTTGTTTAGGCACCAGAGGCTTTACTCGTTGATCTCTTTTCATTGTGCACCACAGTGTCTGGTTAAGTGGAGAAGATTGCATTACAGATCCAAAAACTAAGAGATTCATTTCCTTTGTGTGGTACAGACAGAACTTGTTCTGAAAGAGAACATTTAACATTCAGCTTGTTTAAAACTAAAAGATGAAATCAACATTGTTGCTGCTGTATAAACTCAATGATGAAACAGACTGTGGATTATAATGCAGATTAATTGGCCGAGGTCAGACAGTTACAACACAACACAAATTGTTAACAATCACGGACAGACAATGTACTGACAAAGTTAACAGACTTGCTTATATTCTGCTAGAAGGTACATCCTACAAATTCTTGGCTCCTTTGGTACATCTCTATAAGAAAGAAGACCTCAGCTTGACTCGTAAATCTCAGACACATAACATTTCATTCTTAACAAACCTTTGTTTACAACAGACAGTTGGCTCCAAACCAAATATAACTCTGCTGCTATGAGATGTCAGTGTTTACCCTACCATTATATTAGGGGGCGGCCCGCCCCCCCAACGGCCCCTCCCACCCCCCCTTGAAGGTCAAATTAATTATTGTTTTATTTTTTTGATTTATTTTTGGGCTTTTTGTGCCTTTATTGTAGAGATATGATAGTGGATAGAGTCAGAAATCAGGGAAAGAAGTCATTTAAGGATACCTTTCCAATAGAACAGGGCAGCTGTCATTAAAAGTAACACATGAACACCAAGATTCCTTGTGTGTGTTTGTGTCGTCTCCTCGCACCCCCCCCCCCCCCCCCCAAGCTGTAAACCTAGGGGAAACACTGGATGTTTTACATAGATATGGTTATAGCTTCAACCTGAGAGAAGAGTTATTCTTAGAAGGGAGACAGATTTAAATGGTTCATTCACAAAGTTACCAAAATGTATGAAATCATGAAAATTCGTTCTATCAATTCTCCTTGCATTAAAACAACCCTTGTCCATTGTTTAGCAATGCTGTGAGGAAACAAACCCATGTTACCTTTTTTGCAGATTTTGATCCAAAATGGCCGAGGCAGTCACGTGGCTCCTTCTGTCTGGGATCCTGGTGTGTGGTCTGTTGCTCCACACTGCGTCCAAACAAGAAGAGGATGTTAATCATCCCAATGCAAAACCTAACTTCATCATCATACTGGCAGATGATATAGGCTGGGGTGACCTGGACGCTAATCAGCCTGAAGAGAAGGCGAACAACACACCTTACCTCAACCTGATGGCTGAACAAGGACTTAGGTAAACAATCAGTAAATCAGTTCTTTGTTATGTAGAACTACATTTGATGTAATATTACTAATGTTTAATGTAAACTATATAACCTAACCTCTGAAATGTTTTTTCCATACTCCCTTTGTGACGTTCAAGAAGCTTTAGTGTTCTTTCTCCATAAGTGTCCTTACTTTCCCCAGATTGACAGACTTTCACTCTCCTGCGTCGACCTGTTCCCCGTCCCGCGCTGCTCTCCTGACAGGCCGCTATGGCCTCAGAAACGGGGTGACCCATAACTTCGCTGTGGGCTCTGTGGCCGGTCTGCCTCTGTCTGAAGTGACCTTCCCCCAGCTGCTGCAGAAGGCGGGGTATTACACTGCCATGATCGGGAAATGGCATCTTGGTCATAATGGACCGTACAGTCCTACTAACAGAGGTGAGGAAGCTTAACATGAATCCTCCAAAACCCCATGGGAACTCAAGTATACATTATCTGCATCAGGCTGTGTGTGTGAGGTGTGACGAGGTGTGGGAATTTTGGTTGAACTTATTTCCTCATCTTGAGAGCATTAAACATCAATTTGGCACAAAAAAAGATTTAAAAACGAGAGCATCTTTGCCTACTTGAAAGCATTGATCAAACTTTAAGAGCTTCAAAAAAACATTTTTCGATCTACTGTTTGCTATGCTTTGCTTCTGTCAACTCCTTGGCAAACAAACTGTAAACAATGGATAATTCAAGTAAGAGTTGTGTGGTTTATAGATATTTTTATATAAATTCTGTATATAGTATAAAAAGTTTCAAAGGAGAAACTGTTTAAAGGTTACACTCCAAAATGGCAGCCCCACTGTCAGTAACAGGAGAACTGCTGAGGATTACATACACAGTGTAAAAAAGACTAGGATTTAACCTAGGACACATAAACAAATGAGATAGGAGCTATGGCACCGACCTCTCTCAGAACTACTATCTATCTTTCCTGTTCAGTGTTGTGGCGTCAGTCACTTTCTCTAGGTCACTGCAGCCACACGGAGTGTGTGAGCGAACTCTCTGGCTTCGCTGCAGGGAGGATAGATTACACAGCAAACAACTGTCTGCAGCTGTGTCCTGTGAGAAGACACACTCGGTCCCTGACTTTAAGCCTGCAGCTGATTCAACACCCAGCCCCCACTGGCACTTACCCATCAACCAAGCCCCTTTAACCCAAACTCACTCCATCACTTCAAACAGCCTTGTGACCTTTCCACATTTAACCAAAGGTCATGCAGCACAGTGTTTCCCCTAGGTTTACAGCTTTGGGGGGGTGTGGGCAGACAGACGGTGACACAAACAGTTGAAGGAATCTTGGTGTTCATGTGTTACTTTTAATGACAGCTGTCCTTTTCTATTGGAAAGGTATCCTTAAATGACTTCTTTCCCTGATTTCTGACTCTATCCACTATCCTATCCCTACAATAATGGCACAAAAAGCCCAAAAAATTAAAAAAAAAATTTATTAACTTGACCTTCAAGGGGGGCGGGCCCCCCCCCCCCCTAATATAATGGTCGGGAAAACACTGCAGCAAGATACCAACAGGTTACATAGCAAGCAGTTTAAACATTTAAAGCAAACACACTCATTTCACGTTATTATCCTAGACAAAACTGTCATCTCACTTTGTAATAATTTAACCAAAGACATCACAATGACACCTCCTATCCAAAATAGTCATTTTAGGTATCCACAAGGTCATCTCCCCTAGGACAAATGATGCCCTCTTGACATTCTTGTGTATTGGGCTTTTAATTTTAGAAATCCATCAGGTCATTTTTCCTACCTACATTAAACATTCTGGATACAATAGAATTCTTCCGAAGACAAAAATCTAATTTTTGATATCTACAATCCAGATATTTATTTTCCTTATTTGAATCTTACACTAGACATTAAATTGTGAAGATCTGGATTTTTCTTCCCCTTCATTTTGGATATCCAAAATTAAATGCACGACTAGTGAGATGTGGACTGTAGATATCTAAAATGGTAATTTTTCCAGGAAGTTTTCTACTGCAGCTGTCCAGTAAGTTCATCAGAAATGCACATTTTGACATTTATTCAAACATGATTAACACCAATTGATGAACCAGAGATGGCCTTCAGGTGCTCGTAGAGAAACACAGGAACTGGTTTTTAAGGTTTGGTTATTGGGAGCTGCTGTCAGTGAGGGTTAGGCCACAGATAGAATAGAATCAGATTTATTGGCTATGTATGCTTACACTCACACACAAGGAATTTGTCTTCAGTAACTGCTCTCAATGTACAAAGTTAAACATTAAACATAAGCAAGAAAAACACACTAATATAAGGCTAAATAAGACAGTAGTGCAGTGGTGAGTAGTGCAAAAAACAGATGAACATGATAATAAATATATAGTTATGTAACAGATGTTTAACCCTCAGGCATCAGTTTAATTTACTACCCTCTTAAGTCACTAAGGACAAAAATGTCCACTTACAAAAAACTGCCATAAAAATAGAACAGATTGATATTTCTTTCTACTTTTTTTCTGCATAAATCTCTTAAACAACTTCAGCCCTGCTCAAAACTACCAAATATTGAGTAATTATCAGGAATTTAACCCTTTAAATGCCAGTTATTCTCTACAAACACCAAATTAAAGTATTTTGTTGTTGAGAAGAGCCTGGTAAACTGTGAATCAGGCTCCAAAACATACAGGTATGAGACATTTACACACTATACTTTTTACTTTTACACAGCATACTGAGGCACAGAATTTGTTCTGCCTCAGAAATGTTTGGAGAAAAAAGTGACAACTTGGCTAAACAAATATACAACTCCTGTTAAGGTCGAGAAGAAGCTTTTACACACATTCCTAACTTATATGTATAAAACCTTCCATTTTCTAGTTCAAGAAGGTTTTTTTTTTCATAGTGCAGATTTGTGTTTGTGTATGAGTATTAGCTTATGGCACAGTCCAAACATTATTCAGCTCTCTCTGTCAAATGTTCTCATGCTTTCAACAAGTAACTATAGTTGTGTTGATGAATATGCACATCATGTTTATTTTCTCTTGAACAGGTTTTGACTACTACTTGGGTATCCCTTACAGTAACGACATGGGCTGTACCGACACACCAGGATACGATTTGCCTCACTGCCTTCCATGTGTAACATATGGGCCGCAGGTGATGAGGTGTGGCTCCTAATATATATGACCTTTTCATGCTGTTGTCAGAGTTGCTCTATTTACATATCCAAGGGATTCACTAGTTTACCTTTGTAAACATCTCACCTTGGTACTTATTTAGTATTTTAATATAAACTCACTTACTTGATCCCAAAGTAAAACTCTGTATGGTGAATGGCTGCATGTTTAATATTTATGTGTAAAGGGAGCCCTAACCAAACACAAATCATCTGGAAACTACTCGGCACCAATAAAAGATTTTAACGTTTTGATGCTCTGTTATTCTCGTGCTCTAGATTTCAAAGGCGCGCACATGCAGGCTGTTACTCCAAAGTGGGCCTTCCTCTGATTGAAAACAGAAGTATTGTGGAGCAGCCGCTTGACCTGTGGACACTGACCGAGCAATACCAATCTGCTGCAACCAAGATGATACGCAATGCAAGGTATACAATACATCTGTAAACACAAACCGTATTCAAAGTACAATCAGTGATTTTAAACAGGCTGTTGTTAACATATATATTTTTTAAATTCCTCTGCTACACTAATAGAACAAAATTGTGTTTGCATGTTTGAATTCATTTTATGTCAAGGAGCTGCTCTGGCTGTAAGTCATATGTCTAAGTCTGTGGTTCTCAACTGGTGGGACTTGGATCTGTTTTCAGTGGGTCTCAGACGAGTACCTGGGAAAAAAAGTTGTGGCAAAGGACATTTAATTCCTATGATGCATTCGAGTGCAGTAGTGAGGTCATTTATTCACACTTCAGCGCAGTAGGTTGCGGTAATCAAGGTCAAGGTTTCTTTATTCTAAGGAGAAATTTGTCTAGGATGCTGGGAAATCGCTGCATGGACAATACATCAAAGACAACATAAAAACAGTAATTACAATGTAAAACATTTAACTTCTCCGTGCTACAGTACACACACACTCACTCCTACAGTCACAGACGCATGCACACTGTGCACATGTACACATGCCACTCCAGACAGTTTCAACATGTCTACAGTTATCGGTACATTGGGGGCCTCCTGGTTTTCCGTTCCTCTTCTATTTTTTGCTCATTAATGAGCTTAACTGAAAAAGGAACTAGTGAGTTTTTAAAGCGGTTGTATTTACACAGAGGAACCCTGTACCTTCTCCCTGAGTTCAATAAAACATATTCAGAGTGCAATACATGGGACGTGTCCAATAAAATACCCTTAGCCTGTGTGATGGTAGCCTGCTCAAAAAGATCCACCCTAATGCTGGTTGCTAACCGCCATTAAATGACAAAAGAAGAAGAGAGAGTGTACATTTTGTTCTGCTGGTTTAGAATAGGGGAAAACAAATACAAAGCTGTATATGTTAAATATATGGGTTATCATCTGTTGTGTGCAGAGAGGTGCTGTTTGTTTGACTACCTTCTATGTTGTGTTTTGTGATGCCAGGGTTTGAGCAGTTGAAAACAATGGTCTAAGTCATTGTACAACTGACAACATACCACATTTGGTACTTGTATCCATATGCATTTGAAGATTTTAAGTTGCATTTCTGCATGAGATCAGAGGAAAGCGTGTTGGTTAAAGGGGAACGGTTCTGTTTGACTTCTCTATAGTTGACGTTTACAGACCACAGCAATGCAAATACTCTGAGAATGCATACAGATGGTCCTAAAGCTTTGGGGCATAAGCACAGCTTTATCAAGTCAAACAGTGTGTTCGCATCAAACGGGTGCTGTTAATATAGTGGGGAAAAAAACATCTCTTTTGTGTAAGTGTGTTGTTTCTCTCGTCAAGTAACGTTGGTAATTTTAATTTTGCATTTTAATTTTAAGCAAAATGAAAAATGCAACTAAAAGTCAAGTCAGCCTTCCCCTGAAGGAGTCGTGCCTCAACCTTGTAGAACACCAACAGTAAACATAGTCTGTTACTGTGCAATCTGTAACAGCCTAAGTTAGCACTGATACAAAGAAATATACAGCAAACATAATGCCAGTTGGATCCAGTACAGGAGGGTTTCATTTGGCATATTTTGTGGTTTTAACCAGTTAGAACACATTTCATGAACTTTCCAAATCTTCACACAGGCTTTCTTTGAGGCAGAGGAGGACAGCTCTTTGCATCTCACTGAAAATCAGACCTTCGTGTTATAGCACAGGGTCATGTGAACTGTTGCAGCGGTTATCAGTCATGTGATCTGTCAAGACCCAGAAGTATGCAGACTGAAGCCGTTTCAAAGCTGTGGTTAAGAAAGTTCCTACTAATACAAAAGAAATGGGAGCATGAAGCACAAACGTTCCTATGTGCACTTTCATACCCAGTGAATACCACACAGAAACCTTAACATTAATATAAATACATTTATGCCCACACTTTAGCTTCAAAAATACATCATAGTCATGTTTTTCCCTTTGACATGTAATGTAGGTAGATAAGATTGTATCTGATATGATATATGTTATTGCGACCCATGTATGTTATTGTTTTTTTTTTTGTTTTTTTTTAATATATATATATTTTTCCTTCAGTAATTTGGTTACGTCTGTGCTGTCTTGTTCTGTGTTTGTTATGTGAAGAATTAATATAACATATATGTATAAACATTTTTTTTTACAGCTGTGAAAAACTTTAAAACCAGCCAATCCAGCGCTGCATGCTCGCAAGCCAACCAATGAGCAGTTAAGAAAGATAGAGTTGTTTATTTTGTTATTTTAATCACTGTGAGACATGTGTGCTTCTGTGTTTTGTTTTTTGTTGTTTTTTTGGGTCGTTGTGACGGGGTCCTCTGGCAATCCACCCGAAACTTAAAAACAGGCGTAGTCGCAGACTGTAAGTGAAGTGTTTTTATTTTCTGCCGGCCTCCCAAAGTGCAGTGATAGCTATTTACAAACATGAAAAAATGCAAAAACAGAAAAACAAACAAAAACAAACAAACGGTACTTCCAAAAAAAAATGAACTCTCGCTGTAACATGTTACCTTCCCTGTAACCATCCTCAACTGCCTGAAAGCAGTAAGCAGCCATCTTTTAAAAGCAAGAAGCCCCTCCCACTGGGCGTTATGAATTGCATAACATTTTACACAAAACACACTTTCTCACGAATGAGCAATTTATAACTGGTTAAATTCATATGGTCTACTCATCGCTAAATTACCCATTTTCATCCATATTTTATTAACACCTCGCTAATGTATCTGTGGCGATACATTGCAACCAAACATTTAATTACCCGATCAATCACGTGATTACCAATGTGCGCCCCATCCGCCTATTTAGAATGCGGAACTGGGCCCACTCTGTTTGGCACCCAAACGGGACACAGCGGCGCGCATGAAACGCACCAACGGTAATACCGCTATGACTATATATATATATATGTATGAAACCAAAAATAGAGCTCTCAAGTGTGCACCCTTAATCGCGCTATGAAACTGAGAGGGAAAGGAGGATGATGGTGTGATTGAC
Organism: Labrus mixtus; assembly: GCF_963584025.1. Lineage (NCBI taxonomy): Eukaryota > Metazoa > Chordata > Actinopteri > Labriformes > Labridae > Labrus > Labrus mixtus. Next base: position 21,873,913 of record NC_083632.1, read on the forward strand.
TGTATGATTATAGGCGCACTGGCAGAGGGAAAAGTTTGGCGGATGTGTGTGTGTCAGCGTGTGTGAGTGTGTGTCAGCGTGTGTCAGCGTGTGTGCGCTGACTGCAGTCAGTGACGGAGCCGCTCCGTCACATCATCCCCCTCCTCCCGGAGGTTGACGATGTGCGGCAACCTGGAAAGGTAGTCAGCCACCACATTGGACGTTCCCGATCGGTGTCGGATGGTGAACTTGAACGGCTGGAGTGAAAGATACCATCTGGTCAGGCGACTGTTGTGGTCCTTCATTGAGTTGATCCAGGTCAGAGCTCTGTGGTCCGTTTCAAGATCAAACTCCCGTCCAAGTAGATAGTACCGCAGACTTTCCAATCCCCACTTAATGGCCAGGCCCTCCTTCTCCACCGTGGAATACCTGGTCTCCCGTGGCTGAAGCTTGCGGCTCAGGTACAGAATTGGATGCTCTTCTCCTGGATCTCCTTGGGCCAGAACTGCTCCAAGACCAACTGCAGAGGCATCCACCTGTACCAGGAATCGTCGGTTGAAGTCTGGACTTTTGAGAACAGGGGAAGAGCACAGGTGGGCTTTCAGGGTGCTGAAAGCTGTTTCGCAGTCATCTGACCAGGTAACAGGATTTCTCTGGTCCTTGCTGGTGAGTGCCGTGATCGGTGCAGCAATCGTTGCAAATTGGGGCACAAATCTCCTGTACCAGCCAGCCAAACCCAGGAAAGACCGTACCTCCTTCTTGGTGCGAGGTCGAGGGCATTTCTGGATAGCTTCAACCTTATCCACTTGAGGTCGCACCTCTCCTCGGCCCAGTAGGTAACCCAGGTACCTTGTCTCTTGCCGTGCCCACTCACACTTTGAGGGATTGAGGGTCAGCCCAGCCTGCTGGATTTTCCCAAGAACCAGGGACAGATGCTGTATATGATCTTCCCAGGTATTGCTGTAGATGACCACATCGTCCAGATAGGCGGCGCTGCAATGTCCACAATCCTGGAGGACTCTGTCCATCAGTCTCTGGAAGGTGGCGGGAGCTCCATGAAGACCGAAGGGCATCACCGTGAACTGGAAGAGACCAGCTGGTGTTCGGAACGCTGTGTACGGTCGGCTCGACTCTTCAAGGGGCACTTGCCAGTACCCTTTACACAGGTCCAACGTGGTGATGAACTTTGCTGCTCCAATCTGTTCCAGCAGGTCATCGATCCTTGGCATTGGGTAGGCATCAAACTGAGAGATGGAATTGAGTTTCCTGAAGTCAATGCAGATGCGGAGGGACCCGTCCTTTTTGAAGACGATGACCACCGGACTGCACCACTCGGAGTTGGATGGCTCGATCACACCCAGTCTGAGCATTTCTTCTACCTCTTGTTTCAGTTTCTCCACCAGATTTTGCGGGACTCGGTAGGGACGTTGGCGAATTGCTTGTCCCTCTTTCAGTCGGATGACATGCTCAACCACAGTGGTTTTCCCTGGATTGGCAGCAAACAGAGAAGAAGCCTCCTGGAAGACCTGCAGCAGCTGTGATGCTCGTTCTGGGGCCAGGTGTACCAATACAGGAGAGACAGGCGTTGCTTGAGTTTCTGGACCCGTCTGTTCTTCTTCCTCAAGGTCCACTTCTCTTACCAGCAAAGCCATCCCTGTAGAAGCCACTGGTCGCTCCTTCCACTCTTTGAGAAGGTTGACATGGTAGGTCTGTTTCGGTCGTTTCTTCTCAGGATGGTAAACCTCATAGGTGACCGGGCCCATCTTGCGGGAGATGGTGTATGGGCCTTGCCATTTTGCCAGGAGCTTGCTGTTGGATGAAGGAAGAAGCAGCAGAACTTTCTGGTCAGGCTGGAACTCCCGATGTCGAGCCTGTTGGTCGTACCAAGTCTTCTGACTCTTCTGGGCCTCTCGCAGATTGACCTCTGCCTCCTCCTGGTATTTAACGAGTCGCTCCCTCATCTCCAGCACAAACTGGATCACCCCTCTGTCGTTAGTAGTGGTTGATGGAGCCTCCCAACCCTTACGAAGTAGATCCAAGGGTCCTTGTATATCCCAGCCATACAGGAGCTCAAATGGAGAAAAACCTGTCGAAGCTTGAGGAACCTCCCGGTATGCAAACAGCAGGAATGGCAGCCAGCGATCCCAGTCCTTCCCTGTGTCGTCAACAAACTTCCGGAGCATCCTCTTCAGCGTCTGGTTAAACCTCTCAACCAAACCGTCTGTCTGTGGGTGGTATGGCGTGGTCTTGATTGCATTAATGCCCAGCTGCTTACAGAGGAGCTGCATGAGTCTGGAGGTAAAGTTGGTCCCCTGATCAGTGAGGATCTCGTCTGGTATTCCCACCCTGGAGAAAAGCTGGACCAACGCACGCACTACCGCTGGAGCAGTGATGGTGCGAAGGGGAAAAGCCTCTGGAAACCGCGTTGCATAATCACAGATGACCAGGATGTACTGATGACCTCCGCTGCTTTTCACCAGAGGGCCCACGATGTCCATGGCAATCCTGCGGAATGGTGTGGAGATGACAGGGAGAGGCTGCAGAAAAGCTCGGTCAGATTTGCGGGCAGTGCATGTTTTCTGGCATGTAGGGCATGTGGTGCAATATTTCTGAATGTCGGTGTACATGGAAGGCCAAAAAAAACGTGAACTGACACGGATGTAGGTTTTGTGGCGACCAAGGTGTCCTGCCCATGGGAGTGTGTGTGCTAGGTGCATGACAAGGACCCTACAACTAGCTGGGATCACAAGACGTTTGTCTTCATTACAAACACAATACAGCACATCATTGTCAACAATGAACATCTCCTTCCCCACACAATCCCCACTGGTGTCCTTGACTACTTTGGCAAACAATGGTTGCAAAGTAGCATCTTCCCTTTGTAACACTGAAATATTGTCAGGCACATTCCACATGTCATCACACAGCACAATCTGTCGGTCTGGTTGAGCTAGCTTTAGCTGTTTCTCAAAGCGTCGCTGGCGACGGGATTTTCTTGGCCCCTTAGTGCCACCCTCACACAGACTACTGTCGAGGTCTGGGAGTGGTTGGACACCAGCTTTCGCTTGGGCTCTGGTGATTACAGGACAAGACAATTGCACATTCAGTTCTCCCTTTTTTCCAGAGTCACTTTGCTCTGACAGTTCTTTATCCTGTAACAAGTCCATTAACACAGGCAAGTCCCAACCCAAGATGGCATCAACAGGCAGATGCTCTACAACCCCAACAGTCAGTAGGTAAGATTGTTCATCAATGATCACCATTAGTTCAGTTTTGGGATAGAGGTGCCTGTCTCCATGAACACACAAAATGTCCGCCTGCCTGCGGTAGTCCACACTGCCTACTGGCACCAGAGCACTTTTAACCAGTGACATGTAGCTACCTGAGTCTAACAGGGCTGTCACGCGTTGACCACTGATGGTAACAGTTTTATGTCGCGTTTTCACCTCCAGGTCCGCCTCGGGGCCCATTTCTGACCGGGGTGCATAACAAGCGCCGGTGACCTTAGCTTTGCGTACGGGACACACAGAAGCTTTGTGGCCTGGCTGCTGGCAATAGAAGCAAACAAGGTCCTTACCCGATCCTCGTTGGTTTGGGGCAGAGATAGTGTCACCTGAAGGTTCTTGGTGTCTCTCTCCCCTTGTAGGTCGTGACTGCGGATGCTGGAAAGCTGGTCGGGGGGGTAGACTGGTGAAACGTGGCACTGGTGCATTGGAGACACGTGGAGCTGGTACACCTCTCCGGGCATTCAGGTACTGTAGCGCCAGCCGGGCAGCTGAGAGTCCCTCGACTGGCTCGTGCTCCTTCACCCAGGTCCTCACCTCCGTCGGAAGTACCCGGAGTAGCTGCTCCAAGACGACGGCTTCCCCAATCTCCTCCTTGGTGTGCTGCTCGGGCCGGATCCAGCGTCGGTAGAGTCCCTTCAGGCGGTGGTAGGTCTCGGTGGGGTTCTCACCAGAGGGCACAGCGGTGGCACGGAACTGCTGCCGATACGTCTCTGGAGAGATGTCAAATTTTATGAGCAGGGCTGCTCTTAAGTCAGTGTAGCAGTGAGCCATCTCCTCATCCATCGCAGTGTAGGCCTCCAGTGCCTTACCAGTCAGCAGTGGAACGAGGCGGCAGGCCCACTCACTCTCTGGCCATTTCCAGGTCTTGGCAATTCGCTCAAATCTCAGCAGATAGTTCTCAATGTCTTCCCCCATCTGATATTGTGGAATTTTGGGGTCTTGGTAGGGCCTCCACTCTGGCCTCGGCTGTTCAGGTCGACTGCTGGTATCCTGCGACGGAAAAGAAGGATACTCAGCTGCTGAATCCTGATGTCCTCGCCGGGGTGCTGGGGTAGGCAGCTCGAATCTTGGGCTGCTCGCAGTGGCTGTACTTGGAGTTGTGACATGGGCTGGCCTGTTCTGCCCCCGTGGTGCAAGAGTCTGTCGGGACTGGGGCCCTGGTTGATAAGGCTGCTCGGGCCCTGGAAGAGAAGCCCTCAGGCCTTGGATCTCTGCCAACAGGCCCTCCTCTCTCCTTTGCTGTGATGCCAAAAAGTCTCTCATCATAGCCACCAGTTCTCCTCCTGCTTCACCTGCAGACACTGGGCCTTTAGGAGCTGCTGGGACCTGCCAAGGCCTGTACTCCTCATCGTCCTCCTCTGTCGAAGTTGCCACTGTGTCCCAAGCCGGGTCAGCCTTGGCAGCTGCTTCCTCCAACTGCTCTCGCCGCTGGGACTGTAGTCCTGTGCGCTGCTTTTGGGGCCGGATTAGCTTCTTGCGACTAGCCATCCCACTTCTGACACCATATGTGACGGGGTCCTCTGGCAATCCACCCGAAACTTAAAAACAGGCGTAGTCGTAGACTGTAAGTGAAGTGTTTTTATTTTCTGCCGGCCTCCCAAAGTGCAGTGATAGCTATTTACAAACATGAAAAAATGCAAAAACAGAAAACCAAACAAAAACAAACAAACGGTACTTCCAAAAAAAAATGAACTCTCGCTGTAACATGTTACCTTCCCTGTAACCATAAGCAGTAAGCAGCCATCTTTTAAAAGCAAGAAGCCCCTCCCACTGGGCGTTATGAATTGCATAACATTTTACACAAAACACACTTTCTCACGAATGAGCAATTTATAACTGGTTAAATTCATATGGTCTACTCATCGCTAAATTACCCATTTTCATCCATATTTTATTAACACCTCGCTAATGTATCTGTGGCGATACATTGCAACCAAACATTTAATTACCCAATCAATCACGTGATTACCAATGTGCGCCCCATCCGCCTATTTAGAATGCGGAACTGGGCCCACTCTGTTTGGCACCCAAACGGGACACAGCGGCGCGCATGAAACGCACCAACGGTAATACCGCTATGACTCTCTATATATATATATATGTATGAAACCAAAAATAGAGCTCTCAAGTGTGCACCCTTAATCGCGCTATGAAACTGAGAGGGAAAGGAGGATGATGGTGTGATTGACTGTATGATTATAGGCGCACTGGCAGAGGGAAAAGTTTGGCGGATGTGTGTGTGTCAGCGTGTGTGAGTGTGTGTCAGCGTGTGTCAGCGTGTGTGCGCTGACTGCAGTCAGTGACGGAGCCGCTCCGTCACAGTCGTATATTCTCGTAGAATTTCCAGCTTCACCGCATTTTAGTGCGAAAGCTCTGAGCATAAAATTATGTGAAGAGGCTGCATGTCTGTAACAGAACCACAGGTGATTGAACTCAAAAGCACGACTCAAAACACAGTCCTTGGTAAGGGAAAAAAACAGTCTTTACTTTTGACAAGTAGACAGAATCCAAAAAAAGGGAACAGGGAACGGGGCACATGAGGGCAGGAAGTGAAGGATCTGAAAGGAGAGGAGAGGTCAATGACCCAAAACAGGAAATAATACAAGTAGAAATGAAAACATAACCTAAGACACAGAGCTGGACATGACAATGTCCTCATATGTTGACAGACATTCAGAAAACCTATCTTTGCAGGGAGCGAGGACAGCCCTACCTCCTGTACTTAGCGTTAGCTCACATGCATGTTCCCCTGGCCCCTCCACCCCCTCAAGATGCTACCATCACAGACGTGTACTCTGCCAGCCTGCGAGAGATGGACAACCTGGTCTGGGCAGTAAAGAGCGCAGCTGATGAGACAGACAATACTCTCATCTGGTTCACTGGTATGATGGATTCATTACATCTGTTGTTTAACACTGTCAGTGTAACTGTTATCTCAGCAATAAATACATTATTAATATTATTAAGTGTGTTGTGTTTAGGTGACAACGGTCCATGGGAAGTGAAGTGCCAGTATGCAGGAAGTGTAGGACCATACAAAGGGAAGTGGCAGACCAGCAGAGGTATACAAAATAAGGCATGCAATATGAAGGGAAGCGATTGTTCCAAATACACATTATTAGCCTGGGTAACTGTACACTTGTTGTGAATCCCTATGTTCCCAAAGTCACCTTTTTCCTGTGTGATAGGTGGAGGCTCAGCTAAGCGCACCACCTGGGAGGGAGGCCACAGGGTTCCAACAGTGGCTTATTGGCCGGGGCGGATCCCTGCTAACACCACCAGCTCCGCCCTGCTCAGGTACTCCCCATCTGACCCACAGATGCACTTTTTAAACCATGTGTACATATGTGGACTCAGAGGGTCAAACCCTGTTTAACTAAGTCCAGATTTAGAGACCATTATGAAATATATCGAGACAACTGTTTGGTAGATTGCCATGAAAGTGGGTTTAGATAATTGGAATCACTTCAATGACTCCCTGATTTTACATATTGTACCATATTCAGGTCAACATTTTAATATTTCCCTAAATAAATGTATTGGTTAGAAACGATTACCTACAAAACATTTTATTCTAAATATTTATTTTTTGTTCACGCTGCTTTAGTGCACCCTATTCTCAGTATGTAAACAGTACATCTTTAGCAACACTGAACTATACACAACACATGGATCTACTGTTTATTTATACAGTACATATTGCATTTATTTTTGAACCATCTACCTCCTGTATAAATAAGCAAACTGGTTACATATGCTGTGTTAAAAATGTTTAGTATATTTCTGTCTGTACAAATAGAGCATGTATACTCATACGCATGACCTACATAGTTTAATCTGATTCTGATTGTGACTGGTCTTTGTGCTAATTTGCACATGGATAACATGGTCAATACTCAACATCAATTTGTTGTTATTATTATTATTATTATTATTATTATTATTATTATTGTTGTGTGCTTGTATCGTTAGCATTTAGCTCAAAGCACAGTGTCAAAGAGCAACTAGCCTGGCTATAGTCCATGCTGGCTGTGTAAGACTTTCATTCTTCTGTTTTCTCTCTCCTAATTGTCAGTTGTATAAGATATGGAACATTTGTAGATATCTCCACTTTAACAGAAAAAAAACACTTATCTCATTTACGCTCTGGCAGTGGTTTGGACATCTTCCCAACTCTCCTCTCCCTGGCGAGAGTAACTCCCCCCTCAGACAGACGCATCGATGGAATTGATGCTACAAACATCCTCCTGCACGGTGAAGAGGCGGGTCATGAGGTACAAACTTTTTGATTCGATGTATTCACTTTTTTTTTTTTCCTGTAATGTCGATTCTGATAAACACCGAGTTGCAGAGATGAGCTGTTGTCTTTTTTTCTCGTAGTTTCTCTTCCATCCAAACAGCGGTGCTGCCGGCAGGTTTGGTGACCTGCAGACAGTTCGAGCAGGGAAACACAAAGCTTTCTACATCACAGGTAAAATAAAGGTCACATGTGTGCAAAACCAGCCTTACTATATTTTGCAGGTCAGTCATGTTATTACTGGAACTGAAGCTGCTGTTTTGCTGCATAACCACAATGATTGATGCATGACATCTTGCATGTCAAACAGCCAACCAGCCTGTGTTGTTTTTTGAGCATTACTTAAATAGTCATCAGTTTCATTTTCACAGACAAGCATCAAGCTGCATAAATATGAATACCTTCAATAAAGACCAAATGAATATTATATCAGTGTTGGCAAGCACATTTATTAAAGGCTAATATAAGAAACAAATTTTTTTTGTTTGGTAACTTTAAAACAAGCATCATTAATAAACAGTGAAATGAAAGTTTCTTTACTTTATAATAATTTGCTGTTAACAAACAATGGAATATGTGTTACATACTGGATAATGTTTACTAATGATTAGTGATGCTATAATTGAGGTTACTTTGTCATTAAATCAGTAATATGTTGATAAATTATGTTTTGTATTAAAGCTGATAATAGACAATATGGGTCACATTGTGATTACATTAGTACAACAATTATTGACAGTTTTGTAAGGACTGTTTATGAAAGATGGTTGTAGCAGCCATTTTCTGGTTATTTGTTGTTTTGCATTTGTTTTTGTTGTTTGTGAACAGCAGGGGGCAGTGCACATGGGTTGATTAGGAACCCTTTAAATGTTCCAGGTGTGTCACTGTTGGGTGATGTACCAGGAAGGGACACAGGTTTTTTTTTACCACATGTCAATGAGACAGGTCAATGGGATGCAGTTGGAAATGTTTGTTTGTCTAAATTAAATGAAGAAACATGATATTTCTGAGTGAACATTGAACTTATTGCGTGCGTAAGGCCTCACTGAAACGGTGCATCAGTGGCTGTTTGTTGAGTTTATGTGGTTTGTCACAATGGTTCTTGTAAAATGTAAACTGTTGTGCAGGTGCAGCGGAGGCATGTGGTGGTGCATCAGGGAGGCAGCAGCTCCATGACCCGCCGTTGATATTTGATCTTGAGCATGACGAGGCCGAGGAAACCCCTCTGCAGGTCCAGACACCGGAGTACCAGGCGGCAGCGCTTAGGATCGCCCGCAGGAGGGAGGAGTTATTATGGGACATCGCAACAGACGAGTCCGTGTCCACAGCAGATTACAGCACAGACGATTCAGCGGCGCCCTGCTGTGACCCTGGACACGCTGTCTGCCGCTGCAGCACGCTGGGCTGATGAAAAAAAAAAAAACACACACACGCAAACACAACGAGAGAGAGGAGAGCTCATCTAAACAAACAGATGTGTTGACAGATGTTCCCGTTTGACGTGCTCCACTGGTTGTTTGTAGAGCATTTTGTTTGGGAGGTTCAATGTCCAGATGCAGAAAGAGACAAACAGGAAGAGGTCAAAAAGGTCCAGACAGCCCAGCTTTGATGATGTGATGTCTATGTTTCAGTGAGGGGAAGATTGTTACAGTTTAATCAAAGTCATAGTCAAATGTAATGCCATGAATAACTAAAGCTTTGGGGGGGAAACTCTCAGATTGTTTACACTTATAATCTGGTTGGACATTAAATGACACACAACACAACATTTGATTATTACCATAAAGCATTTGTTGAAATAACAACACATTGCACAGGTTGAATAATGTCTCAGCTTTAATGAGTCTCTGGTTTAAACAGCTCAATGCAGCGTCGGGGTGTCCTATCAGCGCCACCTTTTGGCAAGTCAAATGGTATTACCATGTTACTTTATTACAACAGTACTATTTATAAATGTTATATATACATTATACACACAGTACAAATCCTCAATACATATGCACGCATGGGAAGTCTATGCGTCGACGTGTAATACTTATATTTAATACAACAAAGTAAAAATGACTTTCATGTTTTAACAAAACTGAATTCAGCATCAAAAGGTCTCCAGGATTTATCACTGAAATGAAAGGACTTTTGTCACATCCGTCTTAACATGAAGCTTTTCACATTCAGCTGCTGACTGCTCCTCCTCCTCGGACAGACAAACCTTCAAGATAAATTAGAAGCTTACATTTGTTACTACTCGTCTATCTCCACCATGGTTAGTATGACAGCTGCGTCTGCACGTCATAAAATACATACTGCATCATGACTTATAAAGTGTCACATCCAAAACATTTATTTTTTCCTTCTTGAAGGGAACTGCTGCTCCTCCTTGTAGAGGTGGGACACATTTAATGCCCGTTTTGAAGCTCAGAAATTTCAACGCTAGATTGATGAAAATGCACTTTTGATAGATTTTTTTAGATTTGTTTTTGTGCCGGAAAACACATTTTTCTGTTTGAAAATTTGACTTCTGTGATTGCATTTGGCTTCTTTGAAAAAGCTCGTATGAGGACTTGAAGCATCTATCCTAAGAGATTTTGTTTGTCAGTCTGGACCCTAGTTTGGCCACAGTAACCTGCTGTCTTCACTGTGGTGGAATCTGTAGTTATTTAGATTATAATGTACAGACATCATTAGGTTTATTCACTGTTCTCTAATGTCAGACAGACCTGACAGAGTTCAGTTGTTATTAGAACACCAAGGACAGCTTGGAAAGTGTCAACTGTCTTTCCTGATATCTGTAAGGATGTTTGGTAGACTTATTGTCTGCTCCAGTGTTATAGACGTCACAGATTAGTCTAGGTGGCACGACCCTGATCATGGTAATGTCTTTTAGGATATATGCGATGCCTTTTGAAAAGTTCTGCAGATGTGATTGAGCAAGACACGAGTACAGAAGTGTGATGTTGAATCATGTCTCCTCATGAGTATTCTTCTTATGTTTAAACTTTCATCAACGTAAGCCATCTGAGTCAACTGAGTCTTATTGTGTGGAGTCAAGTCTTAGTGATTTCCTCAACATTCACGACCACCTCGTTACATTCAGTCTGCTCACTGATACTGGACCAAACACACGCTCACCTGAATGCAACCATGAAAATAATTTGCAGCGGTTTACTCCTATGCTGATTTTGTCATGTACATGTGAAAGTCTCTCCTGCTGTCTTTGAGCAGTCAGATGTATCACTCATTGAGAGTGGTTACCTCTGAATGTGTTTAAAAAAGGCGTCCAGCAGCAGCTTCAGTTAACAATAACAACAAAGTAATAATTAGTCTTGTTTGCTTTAGAAGGTCATGAAGAAGTGTCGGTATTCGTTTCAGTCAGTCATAATCCTCACAGGAGCTTTAATGGTATCATGCGGAATTTAGCAGTGGGACTCTTTGAGAGTCTTTGAATCTGTCTTATAAAGAGATGTTCTGTTTTAATCATGAGTGGACCTCCCACTCTATTTTAGTGTTTTTATTTTTAAATCTTAACTCTTCCGAAAAAAAGAGACAGGGATGCAAATACAGGAACATCAGGAAGTAACATCTTGGCGACATGTGACCCTAGGCCAGCAGGGTTTACATGTGGAAGAGCGAGGTCACCACAACATATCTCAACACAGGAATATTATTCCACCCCCAATCCCTGCTTGAAACAAGTATAAGTCTGAATCTTATTCAGGGATGTGGATGTTTAACAAGAGGAGGCGGGGTTTGGTCAGTTACTCTAGTTGCCGACTGGAGGGAATTCGTTCTCGTCGTCGAGACACACGGGGCTCTCGGCGAACTCGTGCTCCGGGAAGATCTCCCCCTTCTGGGCGCCGCCGTCCTCAGAGTAACCTGGGAAGAAATGAAGGGGGAAAAGAAGACTTTTGAACCCTTATGGTGACGGCCATCTTGTGTTGGATCTGAACAAACTTTAAATGTACTTTGGGTAGTTTTTATAGGTGCATACTAGAAATAACACATAAAAGAGTTTTTCCTGCTGCTGATTGGCTTAAACAATGACATTTTAAAATTGCCTTCTCCCCACCAACCCTTCATATGTAAAACAAATGATTATTTGACGTATTTTTTTTTTTTTTTACATTTTTAAACACGACCCATCTAAATTCAGGTAATAGAGCCCAATACAATATTTAAAGCGTTATCCATGTAGTATGAAAGCTTGAATCATTTAAAGCATCGTAGGTTGAAAGGAGTTCAAGTCAAGTATCTAGTAGACGAGGCTAGTGGAATATCTTTTCATCAGCTTTTTCATCTGGAATTATTCAGGACATCGTACCCATGAGAGTAGTGGAGGAAGGAGGCGTTGAAGGGAGAGCCACAGTGGCGGCATATGATTGGCTGGCTGGTTGGGGAGAGACATCCTCCTGTTTCTCCTCTTCACTTTCCTCCACCTGCTCCTCGCTGGAGTCAAACAACCTGCAGGAGCAGAGCACACATCACTGTTACACCAAACTCATGATAGATACCATCACAAACACATAAGTTCAGTCTGTTCAGACTATAAATAAAAAAATCCCTTCCTGCTGAAACTCTCAGCTCTTTTAAATCCAGGTTGAAGACACACCTGTTTACAGCCTTTCATTAAACAGCTTTAATAAGATTTTAAACTTTAACTCTGCACTGTAACTTTTAACTCTTTTTATATTTCTACTTGATTTATTTCAATTAATTTCATTTGAATTATTTGTATTTGAACATATTTTCAGATTTAATAATTTCAGTGATTTTTAAATTTTCTATTTTAATGTTTCTTTTCTTTCCTCTGTCATGATGCTTTTGATGTCTTGTGTGAAGCACTTTGAATTGTCTGTTGTTGAAATGTGCTATATGAATAAACTTGCCTTGCCTTCCATTTTTTCAGTTATGCCATATTGTTTACATGCAGACATTTGTACATGATTCAGCCCTATAAGAGACACACACACCTGTGTTTTTGAACCAGGACGCACTCGCCTCCATCCTGTGGATCGACATTATAAATGTAAAGAAACCCGTCTGAGGACGCCACCAGCAGGCGAGGGAGCTTCTGGATCCTGACAGACAAAACAAACACAAGATTATGAATGACTCGAGGCAGAAAAAAAACATCCCTCTCTTGTCTTTCACTTGTTCTGTCTTACGTAGCCAGGGCGCAGATATTCTTCAAGCCAAACATGTTGAGTCTGACAGTGGCAAAGGCTCGGTCCTGGTGCATCATGTCAGACACCTGGGCGGGAAGGTAGGTGCTGGCTGCTGTGAACATTTTGCCCATATACGCTGACCATGTAGGAGACTCCTCCTCTTGACTGGAAGAAGAACAAGAAGCGGTCCATAAAGGTTAAAAGGTGCAAAGATACTGCATGTTATGACTCTCTTTAAAATGTGATTTTGTTTTTGGTTAACCAGATGGGTTTTTTTCTTTTATAGCAACAAATGAATGCATTGTTTTACATCAGAAGTAGAGCACAGGGTTCAGGACAAATGCATGCATTGTCCTTCTCTGAACCACACAAGGTTTAAAGAAGGACGGAAGTAAAATCCTTTCCAACACAGAGACAACATCTCCTGTTGTTAGTTTCTTTGGACAACAACATCTACCATGTCTTTATAATGTTACGTTGACTTATTCATAAAAAGGAAAAGGAGGAAATAAATTAATATAATGTATGTGCAATATTAACCTAAAAAACAAAAAACAGTGTCATTATATAATGTGAAAAATATGTGTGCAATAACCTCAGGTGCAATAAGAGATGTAGAAAACATATTTATATTTTCATTTCATTGTACAGTGTTCCCCTTTGTTATTTTTTTGTATTATATTTTTTCTTTAATACAGTGTATAGCTTCTGTACAGTTTATTTTATTTTACTTAGCTGTTACTACAACTTATTTTTTTATTATTTTATTTGTACTTTTCTACTCTTTTTTTTTCTTATGTTATTCTATTTTATATATAATTTAACCTTTTTTGTAGAAGCTGACTCAGGGAGAAACGCACAACAATTCCAATGTACCTGTACTGTCCTGTACCTGTGCAAATGGAAATAAACATCTATTCTATTCTATATCAAATAAAATATCATGGTTGTGTTGTGGTTTTTGGACTCAAGGATGAACATGCTTTAAATTTGTGTTTATGATTAAACAGTTCAGATATTGTATCTAAGCTGGTAAATCAATTCATCCATTATGGGATCAATGGGAATAAAGCTCTGACTTCTACTGTCATCAAGAAAAAACAACAACAACAAACTGTGTGTGTGTGTTTACCTGGGGCTGTGCTGCTCCAGTTTAAAGATATGAACCGTCTCAGTGTTGCTCGAGGCGCACAGGAACTGAGCGTCTGTGCTGAAGGACAACGAGCTGATGCTCACATATCTGAAACACACGGAGAAAAGACGGTTAAAGAAACCAAAGAGTGATGATTAAAGCTGGAGGAGAACAAGCAAGAGGAAGCTATAATAAAAATAAAAACATGAACGTGCTGTTTTCCACTTATAGTTCAACCCTCTCAAACGACTTGTTTTCTGCAGCTTCAGGAAGACTTCACCTGAAGAGAGCATGGTCAGAGTGGACACAGGTAGGCAGTAAACAGGCCGTCCAATTGATTTCATTTGTTTGAAGTGAAATGACTAGAAAGACTGTTTACAGATCTACAACGGCCACAATTACCTTTCTTAAAATGTTCTCTTGTCAGAGCAGGAGGAGCAGCAACTAACCTTGAAATGATGCTTTGATGCTAACTTACCCAGGCCGTCTTGACACATCCATGCCCAGAAGAAGACACAGGCTGAAACTGGTCTGCATTTCTTCCTGTTTGTTGATTCTTTTTAGATAACCTCCCTCATTAAGTAAAAGACATTTTTAACTACCTCCTTGGCTCGTGATAAAGTGTTTATAGAAAGCCCTGAGGCTTCCCTTCTTCTTGAGTTTAGTTTTCAGATTTCAAAAGTTCCCAGCATTCACCTGGAGTTACAACCCTGCCACTGTGAGCACCCAGTATCCTTCTCTTTCCATCTGATTTATTTATTGGTGTTTGGATGTTGGGCGACTTCAACTTACTTAACAACATTCTTTTTTAATATAATAAATTGCCTGCTGCGCTGGCTGGCCTAGCGGTTATTTTGCACGCCCTGTGGACGGCCTGGATTCTACTCTGACCTGCAGCTCCTTTCCTGTGCGTCATTCTCTGTTATTTAATGTCTATTTTTGATAACTCTGCACTATCTTCTTTTTAAACATTGCTGTACATATATAAACAACACAACTTCAGAAGGTCAACACTTTTTTTTTTTTTTTTTATATTCAGGTCTAATTACAGATTTTTTCCTCAACTGTTTTTAGGTTCTTGTTTAAATTACATATATTTTTATCCCTGCATGGGTTCTGTACATTTCTTCTATAAGTCTATTTTTAATTGCACAGTTTAAGTTTGATTCATCTAGAGGTATTCTTTAAATCTTTTTTTCAGGTTAATATGTATATATGGGAGGGAGGGGGGGGGGTCGGTTTTGTGGTTCATTTGTAACAAATGTTTCATGTCATGTACGTCTTTGTAACCTGCTACTGGATGCTTTGAATGTCCCTCGGGATCAATAAAGTATCTATCTATCTATCTATCTATCTATCTATCTATCTATCTTCTCTACTCTCTCTCTCCCCAGTTTCCGACTCTATCCTATCCTAACGGCATAAAAAGCCTAAAGAGCTCTACAGTGCATACACAACTAACACCAATGGCTACAAGAGTATCTTACTTACATAAACACTAACATGGGGGGTTATCAAACTGCACACCTTCCTGTCAGAAGCCATTTTTTAATCCAACATACAATCACCATCAAACACCTTGTCTGCTGTCTATTTGTTAATAAGTGCTGACCTTTTCATCCCTCGACGGAATTCAAACAGTTTCTGTCCTTCAGGAACGCTGAAGACTCTGATGACGGTGCCCTGAGGAGGAGAACGTGGTGAGAAGGCAGCTGGTGGAAGAAAAAAAGAGAGAGAAGGGGGGATAAAACGGATAGAAGTTGTTACCTTCTCTGAAGCACTGGCCAGTTTGGTTCCGGAGGAGTTGAAGGCGAGGGCTGCCAGGGGACTGTCATGGGCCTGGATCAGGGTCAGGGTAGTCTAAAAGGGGGCAAAAAAGTCCTTCTGATGAAATGAGGAATGAAAACAGCTACATTTTTAAAAATTATTTGTTAGAGTTCAATGCTCCTCACCAGGTTGTTGGCATCATAAACGGTGATCTCTCCGATGGTGGCACTGCCGGGGTACGCCAGGAACGAGTTACTGTGGTTTACAGAGAGAGCGCAGAGACCTGCAGGGGGGCACAGAGGAGGATGATGGGAAATACTTATTTCTCTTCCAAACACCTAATGGACCAATATTTGCTTTAACCTTCATACTGTAAGATATTTGCACCAGGGGGAAGAGCCATGATTGGCCAACGGCCCAAAATCCTGAACTATGATTGGCTGGGACTTTTTGGGCTGTATTACAACAGGATGCTTCCTTTTCATTTCACTGCCCGTTACATTTTGTTAATACTTTAACTGGTGATTTGGAAATACATGTTTTTGATCGTTAAAAGAGTTACAGGATGAAGACTGAATTATTGAGAAAATGACACACAATTGTATAAGATTTATTTGATACATTAATGTAAGTAGTGACAGAAGATATGATAAGTGGGGGCCACCCCAGTCAAAAAAGTTTGGCTTGCACTCACCATCAAGCACAGCTGTACAGCTTTCTACTTAGCATATTTTGTATTATATATTTGTACATTTATATTCCATCTTATTCTATATAAGTCCCCTCCTGACAGTATGACGGTGCTAGCTTTCTACATTTTTATTTTCTACTTCTATGTTCATTGTTGACATTTTCCTTGAATGTGTAAACCTTCTTATCAGTAAACCTGAATCTGATTCCTGTTCCAGTTGCTCAACAGTAGAGCCACTGTTGTAATTATCTGTCTTCTTGATCTATCATTCTCCTCATATGCTGCTTCTAGACCAATGACAACTCCAAAATTGAAAAGAACCAATGCATGCTTTTTTTTTTTTTTTTACACAAATGTTGTCCTAGATTGAACCTCATTATTTTTGTACTCTTTTGTTTGAAGTGCTGTATGTCTGTAGCTGTGTTCAAATGTGCTGCTGCCTGTCTTGGACATGACACTCTTTCTAAATCTAAATGAAGTTTTCTTGTTAAATAAACATCAAATTAAATTAAAATCATATTTCTTTACAGATTTTCCAAGTACTACAGCAGCTGAGTTTAATTTATTTATAACAAGACCCTGGCAAGTAGCTCTAAAGTTACACTTCTTCTTAATGAAGAAATGAATCTGCAGAGTCCCTCTGCACCTTTAAGAAAAAGCTAAAGACCCAGCTCTTTCATGAACCCCTATGCACTAAATGATATTAATGATGATGATGATGATGACGATGGTTTTGTTTGATAATGACGATTTTAAGGATGGTTTTGATGCCGATAAGAACTCTCAAGAACAGCTGTTGATGTTGTGCTTTGCCTGTCAGCACCTGCGTCCGATCGGACTTAAGTTTCGAAGTTTCGAGTGGGAGGTCCCACCCACTGATCTGTGATTCGTTTGTAGCTTCAGTGGTTGAAAATATGAGGAACTAGTGTTGTAGTTTCACACCACTAACCGCAACAGCTTCCAGTGACACAAAAATTGTCATTTTGCTTCACTGGAAGCTTCTTTTCAGACTTCCCATCTCAGGGGAAAATGAGGGCGGGATGCACGACCATTCAAAAATACCACCAGGTTTCTAATGATACAAAGATTAATGCAAATGGGTGAAGTATCCCTTTAAAGCTATTTGTTTGCACTTCCTGACGTTGTTTCCTCTTTTCTACTGTAGATCCTTGCTTGTGTTGTACTTACACTCTGACGTACGTCGCTTTGGATAAAAGCGCCTGATAAATGAATTGTAGAAATAAAACATTCTTACTTTTTTCGATACAAAGTCACATTCATAAGCAATTAAATGTAATGATGCTTTAACTGCTACAGCTGGTCTTGATGTGGTTTGACCAGTAGCTTCTAGTAATCTTCAAACAGATTTTTATCTACAACTAATGTTAATGCGTCCATTTTTTTTTTTACGTTTATGTCGCCGTTAAAGCATTAGTCATTAGTCCCAGAAATGAACAGTATCCCTTTAAAAGTCCCTGGTAGTCATAGTAGCATCTATTTATCAATAGGAACATATAGCTTTCAATCAAAGAAAATACAACAAGTTTGCTCAAAGTGGACACTTTACATACACACTGTTTGTCTGCATACAGTAGAGATGTAACAGCTCGATGGTACCTGAGGGATTTGTAGGTGTGTTGAGCAGGGTCTTGAGTAGTTTCATGTCTTTGATGTTGTGGATGTACATCGATTCCTCCAGGCACACCACCAGTCGCTAAGACGACGGCGACAGACGAGACAAGGAAATGTAAAAAAATTAATCAAAAAACAGAATTACCACGAGGATTACAGGGAAAGAAAAGCTGTACTTCCTGCTCTTACCAGTCTGTTGAGCCTGACGGAGAGGATGTTGTTGGAGTAGCTGTAGTTACAAATCTCGGTACCTTTCTTAAAGTGGTAGACGTTCATTCGCCGAGGCATGGACAGACTGACCACTACCACCAGACTGCTGGAGAAAAGCCGCTCCACTATATATACCTCTGGACACTCCACTGGGGACAAAGGGCAAAGGGACAAGGGAGAGACATTTATTTCATGCTTTCACTCTGTGAATATACTCTACACTCACACATGTAATACACATTTACACTGAAGCATTTCAAAGGCAAATGTGGTATCTTTGTCAGTAACTATTTTGCCTCACTGTTATCAGGTAAACTGTCAGTCTCCGAACAAAGAGAACTTTTGAGCTCACACTTCCTCAAACCGACTCTACACACTTTCTCCTTCTTTGTTGCTATGGGGATAAGGAAAAACGACAACTCCCTTTGTTTGACTCTGTATGCAGCTGTGGCCTCTCTCCAATTCTTCCTGACCACAGCTAACATAACACTTCTATTACACTTTTGCCATGACACCTCAGGGCGGGGATGCTGCTTTGTCACTTACTGTTTGCATGACTGGATACAGCATACTTACTGTAAGCCCTCAATCATGTCCTATTGTTTGTTGAAGATATGACTGTGCAGGGGAGTCAGTCAACTTGTGACTACCATGTATATTTCTGTAATTTGACAACATGTGATGTACGGTGAGATTCTTACCCCCCTCATGGATACAGTCCAGTTTGTCCGCAGCAGTGACTGAGAAGAGCCTGTAGCCCGTCTTTGTGCCCACTGACAGAGAACTGTGATAAAAAAAACACACAAGAGATTATTTCACCAGACGCGCCCACCACTGCTAAGGTTAAAAATAACATCAGACTACTGTAATTACAGTAACTTTAAAAAAAGATTCTGAAGTACTTTATTTGCACTCTGCTGCATGTTGTTTGCTGTCACATCAACGACTTGCACACAACAACCTGATACACATAATGTCAACCTTTTGTTGCTGTAAAGTCATCTTAGAAACTCTTTCCTGTAATCGCTAATGAACAATAACTTGCAAAACAACATGAGCTTTAAAACATTTTCACAGATGCTACAGTGTGTGTCTCTTTAATTCTTAGCTTCATCATACTTACATGATACATTTGTGATTACGTCTGATAACTGAACCATCAGTCATATTATAATACTAGAATGTAGCAGTCACCAGTCAAATCTATAGTTTACCTGATCTGAGGCGGCAGCCATATGTGACTAATCCATCTTATCTTGTTATGACAACACAGCTTGCATTGAAATCTATTAATTGCCCCCAAGTACACTTGTCTTATCTTTACATGGCAGAAGTTTGACAAAGAAGGGTGCTAACCGTTGGGCCACCTGGTTGGTTTTACAATTACAGGATGTATTTAATGAAGGGGGAAGCACCTGTAACTAAACACGTATGGTAGTCATTTAGGGTCTCTTATGGTCACTTAGCATTCGGTAGTCAAATCATTAAGGGGGGCAAAAAATGATGAAGAAACTGGCTGTTTAATTATGTTTCCATACCACCAGATGATACCACAGATGCCCTTCCTGTTTAAAGTATTTACTTGCAGTTTTCCATGTAAGTTGATGTCATGAAAAGTTGCATTAGACTCTATAAATGAGGCATGTTTTCTAATGAACCTGTCTTATTACACAACAGCCAGTAGTCTAGTTTGGTTAAACTGTCTAGTTTAATGTGCAACAGGCCTTAAAGATTAACACAGTGGCCTACTTCACTTTCAGCTGCTTGGAACTAATCTGCAAGTTTTAATGAAGCATACAGACGGTTTCATTTTGGACACACATACAGCTGCTTTGTTTGCGATTTTGCAAATGGACAGAATATTAAACAAGAGTAGTGTAATACGACTGCAAATAATTATGCAACAGTCAGGTGCATGGTGGAGATTGAGTTCATGCAGGGGCCCGCAGGTCGCTTACGTGGTGTCCTGGTTAAACGAGGCACAGACGAAGCCTCGGTGCACAACAGGGCCATCCGGGTCTTCCTCGAACTCCATCCGAGCCGATGTATTCCCTCTTCTCTCGCCGGTCGAGGGTCGGAGGCCTCGGGCTCGGGTCGATCCCCGCCGGAACCCGCTTCCCCTCCTCTTCTCCCCCGACTCCAAGCGCCACGCTCACACTCTTCAGGGAGAGGAATGTCCGGCCAGTCTGACTCAAGAGACACACACACACACACAACACCGAGTGGTTAATCTCGAACCTCTAACCTTAACCCTAAACGAGATACAAACATGAACTGTTCCGCTAAGTGAGTCGACGCTGCTGTTTTGATGTTATTAACTTCCAATATCCACACAGCAAAACAAAAACAGCTGATGGGTGGATGCGTCACCCCAAGAAGTATCGTGATTGGCTCACGACGATATGCCAAAATCTGGACTACGGCGTTTCTATTGGTCAGACTGTTGAGAGCCTATGATTTATTTGATAGTATTGCTGTCAATCAAATAGAACCCGCCTATCAAGGAGGTAAACTGTTGATTGGCCAATTATACCTTCAGTCTTATCACGAGGAAATGTTTTGATGTTTTCATTGGATAAAAGACTTATCAGGCTTTTACCACACAAACCAACTTGTTTGACTGCGAGATGTTTTTGTTTTTACTATTGAAAGAAATACAATATATATATTTTGTTTGTACACTGTAAATAGATAGGATAGCTAGGAACTTTATTAATCCCTTGGGAAGGTTCCCTCAGGAAATTCAGATTCCAGCAGCAGGTAACACCAAAGGATAGAACAGCACACAGATACACAGAATAACATAAAAACACAAGTTATATACACAATAATATACAAATAGTATACTGTACACAGTAACAGCAATAGACATGTCAGATAACCAGTTGTCAATCATTAACCATACTAACCATTACACTTATTCTTTGCTTTGTTGACAAATCTACATGAAGACTTTGAATAGGCCCAGTGAATATTTCCTGTTTATGTTTATATTATATGTATCAGGCAATAGATATTTTTAACTCCACTTTAGGTTAGCTACGTTCCAGTTTGTACACACAAATCATACATTCAGTTTATCAGATGTGATTCTTTATTATAGACTGGAGATAAGTTCCTGAAATTAACTGCATTTTAACAAGCTACAACATCTGAATATTCAGTGTACATTAACATGTCAGTTTTTAGACTATATTATATAAACCCCTCAAAATAATTGTGTTTAATGAGAAAGCTTTCATAAGTTATAATAGTAGGCTACATTTTATATTGTTTATATTTCACATTGAATACGTCCTTCAACTTCAGAGAAATAAGAGGAGTTCTGTAATACTTCCTGGGTTCCCTTTTCAGACTTTTCTGTTTCTCCAATTCATCTGTCCCCGAAATGACCCTCATGTTGGTAAGTTTATGCGCTATACAGTGAAACGGTGAATGCATCTCTAAAGTCAAAGTGTGAGATTCAGATTATTGGTGTAATTTATAATCAGATAACAATCGATTTTCTTTTTTTTATTTATTTCTGAACTATGTCCTTGACGTCACGGCTTCCGTGCGCCCCCTTTAAGGTTGCCAAGGGTTACGGGCTCACATGTCAGAACGGGGAGAATTGACGTCAGTGACGGCTGCTGATTGGTTCTCAGCCGTATCCGGTGGGGCAGCGGTCCAGGGCTCGGAAAAAAAATCGAAGCGGAGAGGATCTGGTAACGGTACGCATTGAGAAATAACCCCCATCCCGAGTCGCTAACCAAGGGCTCGGCAGGAATTTACATTTTCTTGTGAGTATTCTCGCTGTTTATCAGCACACGGATAGCATGACCTCCGCACAGCTCTAAATGTGTTTCCTCCGTCTCTCGTTTGTTTATGATAGAACTCAAGATGGCGTCATTTGAGGAGAGCTTTGCCTTTGCACGGCGCTAGCAAGCTATGCATCAAACTAGACACTCTCAAGAACACAACGTAGGCCTGTTGTAGTCAAGAAAAACTCCAAAACATTCCTTTATCACTTCTATTTGGTGTTATTTTGTTGTAAGAATAATGTGTAGGTTGCATTTTTTGCAATAGTCCCGTTTGCTGTGAGATACTTGGCTGCAGCCGTCAGAAGCCTTCCTGACCTAGACAGTGTTACAGTCAGGACATTAGCTTTACTCTGTTTCTACAGGCGAAACCATTCACTTAATGTGTTGACCATTAGACTCACAATAGTCATTTATCATCCAACAAAGCCCGTTATCGCTTGTTGAGCAAGGTCATTTGTGCATCTCAGCGTTTCCTCTACTTAAATTGACAGACAGCCCGCTTCTCAATATACAGAGCAGGCGGTGCTGCATCTCTCTCAAATCATTAATCTCATGCTAATTGAATGCTTTCACTAGTTTAGATTTACATGTAATAAAAGTCACTACCACCTGCTTTCACATCAGTATAACGTGTCGCCTTTATCTTCTTGTTGTAGGTTTACATTGAAACAAGCCTGCCAAGTTTCCGCTGTGGTATTAGTTAGTTGCATAAAGGATGTTGTGGCGTCATCTTTGATATCATGGCTTGTAATTTATGTTTAACCACGCCAGATTAGAAATCATCATGTTAATCTGATGAACATGCAGAAAAAACACTTGCAGCAGGGACAGGAAGGATCTGCCTGTTAGTCCTGTTCGTCTGTCCACTCCACAGGTTCTCTTTTTCACTCAATTACTTATCTGAACTATGCTGGGTACATCAGGGCTTTGCAGGCCTTCCTGTTTTAGACTGCACAGCTAGATCAAGCTATCTGAAGAAGCTTACCACATGATCTGTCAGGCTGTTTTGCTCAGCAGCAGTGTTGTGACCTTCTGCATGTTTTTATGGTTTGTGGTGTCTTTCACAGTGGGTTGATTCATAGGCCTCTTTTTGAACCATTCATCTTATATTAGGGCCGTGGGTATGATACTGTGTCCCTGATAGAAAGCTTCATTCAGGCTGGTGAAAAAGGAAAGCTGTTTTGAGTAAATAAGCCATGCACTGACAGCAGGCCTGTCCTAGTTTGTTGTCTGTGGTCAGATATGTGTGATCACATCATATGACCAGCTTCCTCTCCTGACACTGAGAAGCACTCAGGCTCCTTAGTGCCAGAGCAACCCCCCCCCCCCCCCCCAATCTCTCAGTGCCTTCTCACTCAGGCTCTATTTTTCTCACATTCTAATGCTTTTTTTTTGTCTGTCCATTTTACAACACGACACACAACTAGTACCCTGCTCTTGTTTTTTGTTCCAGTAAATCCATGTTGGCTTTTTGATGGCCTGAATTAATTCCCTCATTTCCCTCGTTACTGTTCACTCCCTCCAGTACAAAGGTTAGAGGTCACAGAGCAGGGTCGCCGTTGTCGTCATGGCATCTGGAAGTACGAGCAGCGAGGAGGAGCGGAGCCTGAGAGAGTGTGAGCAGTACGTGCAAAAACACAACATTCAACAGCTGCTGAAGGACTGCATTGTCCAGCTGTGCACCTCCAGGCCAGACAGGCCCATGGCCTTCCTCAGGGAGTACTTCGAGAGGCTGGAGAAGGTGTGTATGTGTGTGTGTGTGTGTGTGTGTGTGTGTGTGTGTGTGTGTGTGCTTCTATGGTTTTCCGTATTGGTCAGTGAACAGTAAACAAATGATCTGACATTGATAGCTTATCATCGCATACTCTCATTCTTCTTAATGTCTCATAAAAAGTTATCATTTGACCTTTTTTGAGTATTTTTAATTACATTGAGTCAGACTATATTTTTATTTTTATTTAACCGAGAATATGTCAAATAATTATAATATAATAACAATAATAATAATAATAATTATAATAATAATTTAACTGTTTTTTTAGTTTTAAAAATCAACCTACCAGTAATTAGATTTCTAAAAACACTCGGTTCACACTTAAAAACAGTTGAAGTCCTTCTGCGCATTTGTGTCCATCGTTTTATTATTTTCTCATTTGAATCTTTTCTGAATTGTTTTTTACCAACTGTGCAAAGTTAACAATCACTACATTACAAAATTCTTAAAGTGCAGAATCAGTAGCACAAAGATTCATTATTTCAGTTAAAATTAAAAAGAATGGAAAGGACAAACCTACTGCAAGAACATAAACAAATAAAGTTTTAAATTAAAGCACAACAACCACATTTATTTCAATCACTAATAACAGCATTGAATAATGTCATAAAACTGATAAAAAATAAAACAATTAAACTGATAACATCAATATTTGTCTGCGTATGTAAAGATGAACTTTTTGTTGCATTCATACGATGTGCTCTTTAAAAACTTCTCGATTACTTGAATGTATTAGTTCTAAACCTTGATGGCTGTTGGTCTCTTGACATTCATCCCTGCCTTGGTCCAGGAGGAGGCCAAACAGATCCAGAACCAGCAGAAGGCCAGCAGTTCCCGCTCAGACTCCCGTGATGAGGAGGTGTCTCCTCCCATGAACCCTGTGGTTAAAGGTCGCCGGCGGAGAGGAGCGTTCAGCGCAGAGGTCTACACGGAGGAGGACGCTGCCTCCTACGTCAGAAAGGTAGACACACAGGCAGCCATGACAGCTGCAAGAAGTTTGCAATATTTAGATCTACATCAACAATCATATGCTGTCAGTATTATTTAAAATATATTTTGAGACGTTAATCGTTAATACTTTTTTAAATTGCATTGGTCAGGTGCTATTTTGTCCCTTAAGGCGCACAGTAGCTAAGATAACCCTACAACAGCCTCTCCCTGTAGGCACAGTGATGGATAAGAACAACATCTCTGCACCTTTGAATGACTCATTTCAGTTAAAATGACGAGTCAAAAGTTATTATCCATCTTGTGACATCAAACATTGAACTTTTTTGCCGTCGTCGTTAACTGTTTTTATTGACTTTTTGATCCGTAAAATGTTCCTTTTTTCAGTCGTTGAGTTAATGCTGTAACCTTCGGTTTGCCACAGTTTCCTTTCAAAATAAAAGCAGGTTCGTATCCAAACAGGAAGTAAAGGACCCCCCCTAGCTTTACACAAAAAAAATAAAAAAAAATAAAAGCATAAAAGAAATGTTTTGAAATATGAAATAATGGAATTTAAAACATGTGGTTAACCGTGATTATGTATTGAATTTCAGCTATCGATCGTGATTTTAAGAAAGGAATCGTCAGACAGCCTGAGTTAATAATTGTCAGTGTGTAAAAAAAGTCTTTACACAACATCTCTGTGTTGTTGTTTTTTAAGGTTATTCCAAAAGACTACAAGACAATGGCAGCGTTGGCCAAAGCCATTGAAAAGAACGTTCTCTTCTCACACCTGGACGACAATGAGAGGAGGTACTCACCCTAAACACTTTTTGTTTTTTTTTAATATAATTTGAGTTTTGATAATTGTGTTACTGATCAACCTACCTTTCTCTCTTTCAGCGACATATTTGATGCAATGTTTCCAGTCACCTACATCGCAGGGGAAACTGTCATTCTGCAGGGTAAGATTACATCTTTTTTTTAGAGTTAATAAAAAACAAACACTCATCAACATCTGTAGATCGTTTCTTTGTGATGCCTACAGTAATGTTTTGTGCATCCAGGTGATGAAGGGGACAATTTCTATGTTATCGACCAAGGGGAGATGGACGTGAGTAACTGATCTCAGATTTTTAGAAAGCAATTACCAAAAAATCTCCTCATAATAAGACACCGTCTTCCCTGTTAATCTCTCAGGTGTATGTTAACAATGAATGGGTGACCAGCATCGGGGAGGGTGGCAGCTTTGGAGAGCTGGCCCTGATATACGGCACCCCGAGGGCGGCCACAGTCAGAGCCAAGACCAATGTGAAGCTGTGGGGCATTGACAGAGACAGCTACAGGAGAATACTCATGGTGAGGAGATGTGTTCATAATGTAGAGAAAGACAACTGTTTGAAAAGCTGCATAGTGGAATGTTTGACATTCATGTGACCAAAAGTGTTTCGCCCCTGAGGTCATTTTAACTTATTAACACTAAATATTATTATCTGTCTTTCAGGGAAGCACTTTGAGAAAGAGGAAGATGTATGAGGAATTCCTCAGGAAAGTGTCCATTCTAGGTGATTTTTTTTTTTTTAAACCAGCCTCACACACAAATCTAAAAATAGAACAAGAGAAGCTGAGATTCAAAATAACCTGAAAAGAATATGTAAAAATAACTTGCTTCAAAACCAAGCTAATAACAGATTCAGCTTCATCACAGGAGATTTCTGTCACTTCACCTGATCCCTCTCCTCTTCTTCTCAGAGTCTCTTGATAAATGGGAGCGTCTGACGGTCGCTGACGCCTTGGAGCCCGTCCAGTTTGAGGACGGACAGAAGATTGTTGTGCAGGGAGAGCCCGGAGATGAGTTCTTCATCATCTTGGAGGTAAAACTTTTTTAAAAACAATTAACAAGGAAATAAAGCAGAACTAGCAACAACTTAAATAATACAGTATAAGAAGCTATTACAATATATAATGTACAAAAGGTGCAAAATGCCATTCATCTCGAGCGCATTGTGGTGTCCTCATGCTCCAGCAGTGATGGAAAGAAAGATTTTCTATCTGTAGCAGGTTCCTTTTTATTTAGTTAAGTTAATGTTGTTACTGTCACTCTAACTCACCACTGACCACTAGGCCACCAGTGCCCTACTCATACGCATGAAGTCAATTATATTCATTTATGTGTTTTTTCAGGGTTCTGCAGCTGTGTTGCAGCGTCGCTCAGAGAATGAGGAGTTTGTGGAAGTGGGGAGGTTAGGACCATCTGACTACTTTGGTAAGTACTGAAGCATTATCACTGCTCATTTTTATTTCATTCAATCAGAATCAGATTTATTGTCCAGGTATGCTTACACACACAAGGAATTTAACTTAGGTGAACTGTGCTCTCTTATGTACAGGTACAACATTAAATATAAATAAACATAAAAAGAAAAGACTAATATTTACATGACTAAATATGAAACAGTGCAGTGGTGAATAGTGCAAAAGATGCTGAAGTAACATGTAAAGTAAAATGCAGTTATGTGACAGATGGGTCAATTAAGATGTCAATTACAGTATTTACATAAATAAGTGTGCTTATATTGATCATTTAAATTAAATAATATATATATACATATATGTGTATTCACAGTGACATTCAATGCATTCATGTTACTTTTGTGGTACTGTGTATTGACAATCTCCAAAGTTCATGTTGCATTCGTCTGGATCTTAGTTTTTTTTATAGGTTTTAAGCTGCTTTGTGTGTGTTTGTGTGTTCTCCAGGTGAGATTGCTCTGCTGATGAACCGCCCCCGTGCCGCCACTGTGGTCGCCCGTGGCCCGCTGAAGTGCGTCAAGCTGGACCGGCCTCGCTTCGAGCGCGTCCTGGGTCCCTGTTCAGACATTCTCAAACGCAACATCCAACAGTACAACAGCTTCGTCTCGCTGTCCGTCTGAAGGGGGGCGTCCTTTCTCTCCTCCACCTTCTCTCTCTCCCTCCACCTTTCTCCCTCCTTTTAGACCCAGGGTCCACCAATGCAATTTGCTTTTTTTGGCACTTTCTTCTTCTTTCTGTTCGCTTTTCTCCCTGTTTTTTTTTCTTTTTTTCTCAGTTTTCCACACAGAGATTGTTTTAATGTTACCACCTGTCACACTGAGGTGACGTTCAGCCATTCACCAGCGCTTGTTCCAGCTGCTGTAAGCTACCTTGTAGGCACAGTTACATCACATGTTACCTATGTTGTATATGTATTTGCTGGTTACGCTTTCTTTTTTAGACTGAAACACAGAGCAGGATTGTTCAGAGATCTGGAAGATATTAGGGTCTCAGACTGATGAGACAGGACAATCAACCTTTACATGGCGCTTTGGGGGATTTTTTTTTTTTTTTAACAGATTTGTGTTGTAGATTGATGTGAAAAGAGGACTGCTTCTCCCTGTTACAGTTTCCTTTTTGCTTGATTAGATAAAGAGCGTTAAGCAGAAATTAGAAGCTGCAGGAAGTATGTGATTGCATCAAATTTAGCTTTTTAGATTTCAGCTGTACTATCTTTGTTTTTATTTTTCCTTTTGACTGATATGATGTCACTTGATGAGTCTGATTTGCTTATTTCCAGAAAGCTCTGAGAACTTTTAATTTTGATTATGCAGCTACCAGGCTAGTGCCAAATTTTGATTCTCGTCACATCGCAAGGATGCATAGCCGTGGAAAATGCAAGTGCGTGTTCTCTTCCCTGTCTATCTGAAGCTCTAAGCAGAACGTAGTTATTACCCTTATTGTCCTCTTAATCAGTAGAACAACCATACAAGTACTGCCTTGACTACTCTGAGGGACAAAATATAACAAAGAAAGTAAAAAAAAAAAAGAGTATTAAATGTATTTCAGTATTCAATTTTTGAGTATATACCAAATAACTTGGTCACTCTTCTGCTATGGTTTGTAATCAAAAATGTTATTATAGTATAGTTAAAATGATCATAGTTATATTATTATTATTAACTTAATGATGAACTTATGGTTTGGAGTGATGGTGATCTTAAAAAAAATATGTTTAACTGTCTTTTGTAAACACTTATTTTTCCATAAATTCTATTTTAGGTGTCCAGTGCCACAAAGTAAAAAAAAAAAAAAAAAATCTTGTCAACTAGACAAAACCAGTATGTAATTGTATTGTGTAAAAAGCGTCATGGGTTTTTAAGCTAGATCATATGGGGTTAATTACAGGTTTATTGAAGTGACGTCTTGAGCGGAGATTGTTTCATGGAATTCAGGACACGAGAAGTATTTATGTGTGAAAGCATCACAGGCGAGCAGATATTTATTTGAAAACTAGTGTCATTGCTTATTGCCTGTTTGAAAAGATAGCTGTCTTTTCATCAGAGTAGCTTGTGATCTGTTCTCTATGCTTACTTGGCATGATGTTTTAGGCATCCAGTGATCTGGTATGAATGGAAGCGTGTATTGAGAAAAAAAAAAAAAAAGCTTGCCCTGCAGCTGCAGGAAATTTGTTAAATATTTGGTTTGCTACTCCCTAGCTTAACTGCTTCACAACTATTTAATGGCATCAAATGTTACCTCTGTTTGTTTTTTATTATTTCTAAGATCTTTTACCAAATCACACAAAATGTTGACTTCTGGATCAAAGGCTTAAATCTTCATTCCTGCCTCACTAGCTGTTATCAGAAGCATTCATGCTGTCTGTTTTTGTCTCAATCGGAGCCCTTTTATGAGCTCACTATTGAGGTGTTCGTGTTTGTACGTCCAAAAAGATTTGAGTTTTTGTGCCGATTTCAGGGTAGTCAGGTTAGTGAGAGTTTTTGTGAATGGAAATGAGTGGATATTTTTCTTTTAACTGATCATCTTCATCTCCCCCTCCTTAACTTAAGAAGATATTCTATTGGGTTTGGTTACATGTGGATTTATGTCCATTGACCAAAAATCCCATTTATCCTGATCCATAGGAAGTTCAGTGGCAAAGGTTTGTCTCACCCTTTGTCCAAATAAAGTTTTCATGTAAATAGCAACATCGTCAGATTTTAGTCCAGAATTGTTTTTAACCACACTGCAATCGTCCCGGTTTGCCTTAGCTTACCTAACCTGGGCTAACAGTAGTTGTCAGTCACTCCTGCTAGCCCGATCTTCAGTGAGTTTTGTTCGGCCTGCAGTGCAGAGAGCTGCGGGCGATCAGAGGACCATTCTTTTTCTATTCTACCCTGTATTCAGTTTGACCTCCTGTATGTGCAAAGATGTTTATCCTTTTGGTATAGATTGTTCCAGATGGCAATTTAAGCAATAAAAAAGTAAAAAATATTACAACCTTGTCTCCAGTTATGTTTGATTTCTCTTTACAGCGTTACATGTGACTATAATCTTACAAGGGGGTTTCAGGTCAGGGTCCTGGTGAACTCATATCTTACTATCACTATTGAAAGCTTTACTACTTTGAGGTACAGACTGTAAAATGGCCCTGAAAACAAATGTAATGTGACATCTGTCCACCAGAGGGAGACATGTCGGCTTTAAGTGCAGGAAAAGCCTCGTGATAAATGCTGTTTATTTCTGAACCAACACACGTGAACTATATTTAGAAGAACATTTCATTCACTTGTAGGAACAGCATTTTTTTTTATTTTAGACATACAATAAGTTTCAAAACTTGAGTGCCTAATTAATAAATGCAAAGACAGACCTCCAGGTTTAGATGAGTTAGATGTTACATTTATTAGAATTAGGTTTTTGAATTTGAGCTGTCAGGCATAACAAGGTGGAGATGGCAGAAGGTGAGGGTGGCCTGCAGAAGCTGGAAGCATGGGCAGGAATACTTGTCCCAGTTTGCACTCAGATGTTGTATTTGTTAACACCTCCTTCAGAAAGTGGAAATCTTCTGTTGAGGTTCTCTGCCTTCTTCTGCAACTTTTGCCAACAACTTGTAGCCAAGTCCATCTGAAGGTTGTGGCCTCCACCATACACCACGAGCAATCACTTGCTGCCCTAGCCAAGGAAGTGCTGCTCCTGCTTCAACTTGGACTTTCTGGCAGCATGTTGTCGTACCAGCCTCCACATCCTGCCTCTCACATATACAGTATACAGATCTTTCTCAGAGCAGAGTTATTGCCGAACCCTGCACTTTAAGTCTGCACACTTCCTCTTCTAACCTGCACACTTACCTGAAACGTGTTCCTGAGGTATGTCAAGCAAATGTGTATTCATTTTCTTCTGGGCCCTGGTTCATGTTGGGTTCAATGTCATTATTATCAAACAGTAGCCAACCTACAATCAGTGGTTTCAAAATAGTAGCAAGGTGTGTTATAATACATTTCAGATAAATAAAAATATTCAGATATAGTGTGTTCTCATGGGCAGCTCTATCAGACCTCAAAGGTTATGGTTGTATGGCCGTTTTATTTAATAAAGGATAGGCAAAAAGTTGCAATTTATGTAACCATGCTGCTGACAGTTTGGTCAATTTTGAGGTTTGGCAAAAAATATAATAAAATAATAATAATCTAATAACACATTAGTTAGAATATTAACAGGGGCATGTCAAATACAGCCAATTTAAACAATTACTGCAGTTTATATGATAAAAACTCTAGGCCTATAATTAGTTGTTTTTTTAATCTAAGGTGACATTGAAAATTATTCACGTCAGCAACACTTTGGTGTTATTGTCCTTACACTTCAATAAACAGTTTATTTGTCAGGTAGGAAATAAAGGATTATTATATAAGGAGGATTTTTTTTTAACCTTAGTAGCCTCTAAAAGTCCCCGGAATAGTCCAGTTCTGACAGCGTGCATCATGACAGTAAACATCGTCAAGATGTTGAAATCTCACATTTTTCATGATGAATGTTTTTTTTAGTGTGGCTCTCGTCACTCTGAGTCTTTATTCATCGTGTGGAAGGAAAAAGTCCTCAGTTGAAGTTTAAACTTGGAAGAAATGGTAGAGTAAAAGTCTTGAAACACGTTTCTTGGCTGTAGAGGTTTTGTTTTTGTTTGATGTTTTCACAGGCTTATCTCACCTCTGTGATCTGACATTTCTCCATTTCAGCCCATTGACCTCTTTGAGTTTTTATTTGTCGTTTTCACGTCTTTGAGTCTGCATCAGATAAGACAAGAAAAGTTTACATTATGGCCAATTTGGAATAGATATTGGGGAACAAATAAGGGAGTACTGAGGAACTAACGAGCCTACGTGTGAACCATTAAGATTTTTAGAAAAGACTGTAAAATGAAACACATGTATTGCCAAAATTTGACCGCCAGGGGGCGACATATTGTTGCTTTAGGTGTAGAAAAGCCTCATGAAACAGAATCAGTTTAATATTTTTTATATAAATGGTCCAGGACTATATAAACATAATGAACCTTTATAGAAAAGATTTTTGAATAGTAGGATTTATTAATTTTAAACGTGTGTGTGTGTGTGTGTGTGTGTGTGTGTGTGTGTGTGTGTGTGTGTGTGTGTGTGTGTGTGTGTGTGTGTGTGTGTGTGTGTGTGTGTGTGTGTGTGTGTGTGTGTGTGTGTGTGTGTGTGTGTAAATGGAGCATTTTGATATCTGGACAATTAGAGAGTGACTCACTTCTGGAGCCATTTGAGAAATTGCAGTGTGTAATGTGTAATTTCTGTGTTGCTTTCATTTTCAGCACCATTTAGCTAAATATTCTACTTTCTCTCTAGTATCTGTTGTGATGATTACACACTACAGATACTGACAGCGTGATCACTGTGTTTCTCTTAACCACGTGTGAGCGTGCGATGTTGGAGAGTCATTGACCTGTTTTTTTTAAAGTCCTTTGCCCATCATAGGCCAACATACTGCAAATATAAGTGTTTAATATTTCCTTCCTTCTCGTATTCCCTGGTTTATTACAGACTTTATCTCTTTATTTTTTCCTTCTTGGAGGGTTTTAATGACCTTCGACAACTTAGGTCATTTTTCCATGAAGTGACATTTTGATGATGAACAGTTGTACTTGGCTCTCTGTGAAGCACCAATATGATTTGTGCTCTATCGCTCTGAGTTCAGCATGTTCTTTCACTTCCTCCTCTGGTTGTTCTTGTTGCCAGGCTTGAATCAAGATAAACTGTATAAACGGTTGAAGGCATTCACCTGCAGGAGAAAGCACACTGTGTGATCTTATCAGCCTCATTGGCGGTGTCGACAGGCGGAGGTCTGACTTTATTTGGCAAAACTTACAAATTCAAACATCCCCTTGTAAAAATAGTTGTGTGGTGTTTTTTTTGTCTTACGTTACATGGAGACCTGGAACATATCAGACTTGTTTGATAAGAGGAGCAAAGAAAGTAGTTATAAGTTAAGGCTGAGACATGCTAACAGAGGTAACACATCCACAAGTTGTTAAAAAGAACTTTGTCTTTGTTTAGAAGTATTTAAGTATTTAAGTGGTATTTTACGTTCAGACTGTAAACTGCTGCTCTGTCCCGGCCTGCTTCAGTTCACAGTTATGTGGTAAAGCTGTTTAAACACTCAGATGAGACAGAAGGATTACAAGTCTGGAAAACCGGGTGGAGTAAACTAAATGAGTGTTTAATAGGTAGCACTTTTCTCTCTCACTCTCTCACACACACACACACACAAACACACAAACACACCATCCTGTTTCTTGCAGGTGGCAAAATCTTTTCAAACCGATACCAATTCATAAAAATCTTTATTTTTTTAATTAAACACAAATGAACGCAACAATCGTCTAAAACATTTATTAAATAAACAAGTGATCCAGTGCTTCAAAGCTCCTTCTAATGAATGTGTTTCAATTTCTCAAGGGATGTCTCAGCTTTGAAATGGTATCTAGCTGTTCTTTAAAGGCTTCATATGTGATTTTTCACACTTAAATATAATATAAATCAAGTATATCCTCTGAAAATAACTCTGTGAGTCATGACTGTCTACAATGAGTGTAACACCCGAGTCCCACTGTCTGTGATGTTTTCAGAGTTTTCAGAGTCCTATCTTCACTTTGTTTACATCGTCGGGACGGCTGGCCGGCTGACTCCTCCCCTCGTGTATAAAAGTTGTTTAATTGAGGGACTAGAGAAAAGAAGAATAACATACTGTACTCACTGCTTAACTGTGTTTCTAGATCACGCTCATTTCAGGTAAATTTACATGTAGTGTGAAGATACGAGCATAATAAAGATCGCTAGCATTAGCATGCTAACACAACAATGCAGTGCGAGTTGTTTTGGTTTCATGCTGGTGCTCAAGGGCGACATCTGCTGGATCAAAAAATCACATATAAAGCCTTTAAAAGGGCTTATTTTGAATAAATTTTCCCTAAACCATCCTGATGTAGCAGGTGAACATGTAAAGATTATGACTGTCATGACAAAATGCACCCTTAGGGGATTTTATGACCATGAGAGAAACAAAATGAAATAAAACTATACCCCCCTTTAGGATAGGAATTCAAAGCCTGAAATAATTCACAAGGAGATTCCTTTCGACTCTGCAGGCACCTCTGAACATTTCACAGCGTCTTCCATTTATGGGCTTGTTCCTTAAATCGAAACCATATGAGCTTCATCCTGAAGTTTTTTCAGAAATCAGCTACGAGGAGCAGCGGCGACTTTTCCCTCCTCTGTTACCTGACCTCTCTCATTTCTGTTACGCTCTGAGGCCTCGTTGTGGATTTCACAAAGTCTCTGGTGATCACCTCGTCCTCACCCAGCCGCCGGATGCAACGCTGCACCGCCCGGAGGACCTTCTGTAACCTGCGGTCCAAAGCTAAGAGGTGAGGCTCCGTCAGGATGGGCTGTAAGGGGTCTCCCTCCAGGGACTCCCTCATCACATCGCTCAGCCTGTAGTCCCGTTGGCTCAGGAGCCGGAGTCGCATTAGAGTGGAACGTTTTATTCTGATGGGAGAGGAAGAGAGGCTCATTTTCATTTCACATGTTCTTCTTCTTTTTTCTTTTTTAAAGGCTGGTGGCCCTGAAGGTCATAATTCAGCATTTGACAAAAGAACAACAAGGTCTCATTTAACACAACATCACAAGGACATCTCAAAATAACTAATTTCATGAAATACAAAACCTTTCACAAAACAAAAGTATTTTAAAAAACACATTTCACAAAACCAGATACGACTTCACACGACTTTTCTGACAAAGCACAAAATCCTTTTTACACGCGCCATCTCAAAATTAGCAACACATTAGAGACACATCTTACGAAACACAACAGAATTTCGCACAACACAACAACCATTAACAAGCACAAATCATGACACACACCACTCTTAAAGGCTTTATATGTGATTTTTTGATCCAGCAGATGTCGCCCTTGAGCACCAGCATGAAACCAAAACAACTCTTGCTGCATTGTTGTGTTAGCATGCTAATGCTAGCGATCTTTATTATGCTCGTATCTTCACACTGCATGTAAATTTACCTGAAATGAGCGTGATCTAGAAACACAGTTAAGAAGTGAGTACAGTATGTTATTCTTCTTTTCTCTAGTCCCTCAATTAAACAACTTTTATACGAGAGGGGAGGAGTCAGCCGGCTGTCCTGACGATGTAAACAAACTGAAGATAGGACTCTGAAAACTCTGAAAACATCACAGACAGTGGGACTCGGGTGTTACACCCATTGTAGACAGTCATGACTCACAGAGTTATTTTCATAATATACTTGATTTCTATTATATTTAAGTGTGAAAAATCACATATAAAGCCTTTAACAAGCAAAACATTTCATGAAACTCGCTGCCCTTGACACACTCAAAAAAACGTCATGACCTTAGAAAAGCACAGCAATTCAAAAAACACATAAAAAAACAGATTTTGTTGTGTTCTCATTGTCTTTGTTTTCTGCTTCCTTCAGGACCACCATCAAAAGGCTAAAAATCCTCATTCTAAACAGACACATGTAAAGATCATTTGACACTCACATGCAGCACTGAGACAGAGGAGCCAGGATGGACATTTCATCTTGAGAGTGTTTCCCAAACCTGAACACAAGACAAGAGCAGGAAATGAAACTACAAAGTACAAATTGACTATAAATGAATTCTCTGTGACGTCTTTGTCTCACCCTCTGGCATTGTCCAAGTGGAGGAGGAATCCTTCGTCCCCAAATTTGGTAAAAATCTCATAATGGTGCCTGTCCATGTTTCCTGTAATGCACAGTAGAAACCAAAGACTTTCCAAAAATGTTCTATGAATTATTTCAGATAATAGAAGTTCTGCTGTGTGTGTGTGTGTGTGTGTGGGTTGGAGTTGAACGTACCTATGAGGAAGTCAAAGATGGACATGTCTATGATGTTGAGGAGCCTGTTGCCTGAGTTATACGGATACGTTTGCTTTATGGTGTCACAGAAGAAAGGATTCACCTCCCACCTTTAAGAAGAGACATCAATGACAACAAAAAGTTCTTTATACAGAAAACTGTTGAATAAGAGTCCCTTTTTTAACAGAATTAAAGACAACGGTTTTAAAAAAAGTCTCTCATTATTATTCTGGAGATATAACCAAACAACAGCATCAGAGAGAGCCAAAAACAATATTATGTTAACCTGTTAATATTATGTTTACTTCCCTTATGTAAAGATTATTTATACAAATTTTTATTGAAGGTTTCACAATAAAATCAATAAAAAAATCATTTTTGAACAAATTTCAATTTATACAATTCTTCAAAATCTATGTGCAATCTTTCTTTCTAGAATGTAAAATACTAATCAGATTGATTTCAGAGTTAATGATTTATGAGATGGAACACACAGTTAACCAATCAGAACCCCCTGTTAGACTTTGTATCATGTGAGTATGATATCACTTTATATTATATTGGCTGAACATTCAGATATTGAGCTCTCACTCCTCTTGTCCGCTGAAGGTGTACGAGCGGATCCAGGGGTTGGGGATGGAGATGCGGGGGGCGATGCTGAGTCCGGGCAGGTAGGCAGACAGGGAACCCTCCAGCAGGTCCGGGCCTCCACACACAGCATACTCCGTCTTGCACACATACAGGCACTTGGCGAAGAAACAAGTGTTGTTTGCTTTAGGAAAAGAGGGACAAATATTGGTATAAAAAAATGAGCTTCCTCTTCACATGCTTTTTGGATGGGCTTTGCCTCTCCCTCAAACTAAAAGCAATGTTTCTCAACTGGTGGGTCGGGACCCAAGGGTTGGTTGCGGAGCCATTTTCATGGGTCGCCAATGTGTGCCTGGATAAAAAATATTATTTTAAAATGTCTATGAAAGTCTTGTTTTGTTCTGTCACATTTTGTACTTTCTGAGGTCCAAACTGCATAATTTTTCTTTGAACAAATCTGATTGGTTGACAAATATCTGAAATCCAGGTCGTGATTTTTCCTGAATGAGTTGGCGGTGGGTCCTCCTGAGGCTAGAACAGTTGAGAACCACTGAACTAAAGGAGTGTTACAGGTAATCAAATAGACAAAGGATATTTAACAAATGGAGACCATAGGGGCTGAACATTTTTCATTTGTATTTGAGACCAAAGACTTGTGATGATAAACCAGCTTTAATCGTGTTTAATGACTTTTTATGTTGAACTACAGACGTAATTGACAAATGGGCTAAAAGGCTAACCAAAACGTGCTGCAAAATATCCATTTGGAGCAGCTTCAGTTTACAATTGCTATGAAAGACCCCATCATCCAACACAAGGAATACTAGCTACAAATAGTCAGTTTGGGAAACCTTATTGAACTTTATTGGCCTGAGGTCAGTTGATAAGATCGGCCACAACTATCATTTTAGTCAGTTAAATGTTTAACTTTCTTTAGAGCCAGGAAACAATAGATTAGCTTAGCATACAAAAAAGCAAAGGAGGTCAAACAGTGGAAGCTAGCCTTGTATTAGTTACCACAATTTATAATCTGAAAGAGGCACTGTGAACACAGAGCAGAGAACAACAAACCCAGAGGGAGTTTGAAGTTGCTCTTTTTTTTGTAGAAAGTCATCATTCATTGATATAGTTTGATTGGATATATTTGATACATAATGTTTAAAATATTGCATCTAACACCTGTAAAGTATTCCTTTTAAAGGAGCCCACACGTTCATTACCAGGTGAGGTGAAGAAAACCCCTCTGAGGTCTTCGTTGTGGGTGACTTGGAGCACTTCTCCTGTGACATTCACCAGCCTGCCAGACACAGGAGGGACTCTCCTGAAGTCCAGAACCCTGAAAAAAAAACAGTTATAAATGAATCTCTGTAAGTTAATTAACTTTCTTACATTAATTAAATGCAAATCTAAGATAAATCCTCAGATGTAAATGTTATCCTTATCTCTGTCTTTTTTTACCTTATTAAACAGGAGCTTATTGTTTTGACTGATTCTTATCCATAGAAACATATTGTGAGTCTAAACGCTGGATAATGTAGCAGGCTGTTTCTGATACACTATCTAGAGAGCTTATGTCTCCCCGAGGGCCATATTCCAGGCATGACTCGCAAACAGCAATCAAACAGCAATCAGTGTGTAAGGCTGAATGGCGGTTTCTCCAATCCTCGGCATTCCCCAACTGCTGATTACTGGCGATGATAATGAGAGCTTCTGGCAGCCACCACAGACACAACAGAGGCAGACAACACACCGCCACAGATTAAAAACACACCACCATGAATTAAAAATAGGAGAGAGCAGAGCAACAATCTAGTTTTGCTGTTTGTGTGTTGAGTGATAGAAACTGTTTTCACCTTTTTGAAGGTCGACATATTGCCAAAGCAGATTTTTCAGTCAAATAACTTTTTTTGAATTACAGTCATTGTTTGAGTTGTTGACATTGCCCTCCCGTGTTTTTTTTTGTGCTGTAAAATGATGATGTATCGTGTGTGGCTTCTTTAATGATACAGTCTAGCTCAGATGACTGTGTTTCATCGTGAATCACCTCAGTTTGGCTTATGTGTGATTTGAAAAAAAGACGTGTGTGTTCCCGTGATTGTTCGAGGTCTGTGGGTTTGTGCTGATCAGCTGGTGTGGAAATCATGGGCTGGGTGACATGTTGCAATCTATGTGTGGGCTGGCTGGTTTATATGTTGTCAGAGGGTGAGTTACTTTTGATTTAGAGCTATTTGTAAGAGACTATTAAAGACTTTCTGGATAAGCTGCAACATTGCTCCATTTTGGAAAACAGTCAATTAGAATGTCTCGTATAACTTGTATCACACTCTATTCATCTTTGTTTCATTTCAGTTCAAGCTTTAGATGTAAAAAAAAAAAAAAAAAAGTTACTAGGACTACACCTCTGATTACCACTTTTCATATATTCATATTAATTTAAAAAAATAAACAAGATAACTAAACACAGACACATTTGACACATTTTTACCAATCTGAGTTTCCAGTAAATTGATTGCCTTTATTGCACAAAGAAAAAGCCCCCGGCCCTAAATCTTGCAGTATGTCCTATCATGTCATACACAAAAGTTCCCCTTAACTCGAAGCTACTGTGAGATATGAATGAGACAGGAGTTAATGCTGATGCTTCTTTATAAGATCAGGTATAGGGATAAGGGGGATTTTTTCATAATAGTTCTTTTTTATGTCTGTCACTGCTGCTGGGGTACATCAACATCACAGAGACTTGACACGCCTATTTTACATATTTCCCTGATTTATTACATTAATGTTTCTTTTACATGTTCAGGAAACACTACAGGACACACTCAGCAAAGAGATAAGACCATTTAGTCCACAGGAATCTCCAGAGTTGACACAAACTGAAGGTTTCTTTTAGTAGCTTTAAGAATGGTATATCCTACAACAGCCTTTCCCAAACTTAAGACTGCCGCGTCCCACTTTGAAATACAAAATTACTCCAGGGCCCGTTATAAAATGTTGAGATATTTTAGTGTCCTGTCCACCAAAATAGTGAATCCACACACAACCCCTATAGAGCCATTCAACTAACTCTGATGGGTTTTTTTTTTTTTTTTTTACAATGCTTTTTATGATAACTTGATAACATCAGTAATCATAAGTATTTTTACACACATTCACTATTGAACATATCTAGAAAAAGTCTGTCTGCTGTTGTGTCTAATGTGCTGTCTGAGTGAATGTATGTGTGTGTCATATGTCCCTGGTTGGTTCTGACCTGAGCTGGGTGGGTGGGTGGGAGGAGGGGAGGAGGGGAGGGGAATGGGTTTGTTGACAAACTACTTCAGAAGTGTTTCATTGTAATTTACAAATGTTTGTCACTTTATTGAAAAAAGTAAATAAAAAGAGTTGGAAAAAATATATATCTAGAAAATATTCAGAGCAGGCTGCCCCTAAAATCTTTCTGAGTTGCCTGTACACATCACAGAAGGAGAATTAAGCGGTTTGACGGAGGGGGGGTTGGGTTCTTAGGAGGCAGCACATGACGTAAAAAAAAGCCACCAGGGTATCTTCAAGCAAACTCATTAAGAGGGAGAAACAAGGATTAAGTTCAACTTAATCCTTGTTTCTAACCAAATGTGCCTGAAGATAGCCTGGTGACTTTCCTCCTTTAAGTTGAACTGTTAATCTTCAAGAGCACTTTCAACTGAGTCTACCTCCACTGTGAGCACCAGATATCCTCCTTTTTCATGTGACTATGATCACAGTTGTTGCCTTTTTATAAATGCAATAGATTATTGGACATATTCCAAATATCAAAAAACAAGTGTCACACATCATACAGATGAGGAGAAAAGACTCTGAAGCAGCTTCTTTACAGGCATGTTCTCAAAATCAGCAATTTGTGTTCACACATGCAGCTCACCCCCAAATTTCTCGGGACATTTTCAGGAATTTTCAAATTCCTTTTTTTCTTGTTTTCTTTTTGCTGTTCGGTTCAGATTACATTCAGAGATAACATGGCAGCAGATGTTTCTTAATGCAATTACATCATGTAAGGAAGCATTTGTTGCACTTCAGTATGCACCAGGACCAAAACAGGAAGTACCTTTGATGAGAGATGTACAAAATAACTCAACATCACAGCTAACATTAATACTCAGAGTGACACTGAGACGATCGGATAATCAGTAAAACAGCTGAAAAGTAGCATGACATGTGCACCCACCTGTCCAGGTGGAAGGCAGCAATCTCAGCATTGTGTCTCTGGAAATCAACGAAGTAGAAGAAGTCCTCTGGCGTTTCTTCGTCCCTCTGCTGCCTGACGCACACACACACGCACGCACGCACGCACGCACACACACACACACACACACACACACACACACACACACACACACACACACACACGTGGTTAAGACAAACACAGTGATCACACTGTCAGTAACAATAGTCTGTAGTGTGTAATCAACACAGCAGATACCATCATTTAAACAGATACTAGAGAGAAACTTGATGATTTAGCTAAATTGTGCTGAAAAATGAAGTCAACACAGAAATGACACGTACTGTAATTTCTCAAATGGCCACTAGGGCTGGCTCCAGAAGTGAGTCCCTCTCAATTATTTCAGAAATCCAAATGCCCCGCTTTAAAGTCGATCTAAACATGTTTAAAGTCTAGTTCAAAAAGGTGAGCATCTACGGCTTATTTCTCAATTCATGACAAATTAATGGGACGTTTTTTTATATTAAGAACTATAAAAAAAACGTTTAACTTATATTAAGACTTAATGCTAGACTGCATGCTAATTTGACACAAAAATAACACAATGTCAATACGTGTTTTTTTTTTATGAAATTAAATAGCCTATAAAATTATATTTCTCTTCTGTTTATTGTACAAACAGACTGCTTGATAACTCTGGTCCACAGACACTTTAGTGACATAATATCAACACCCTCGCACTTATTAGTAGATATCGACATCTGCTCCACCACAAACACTTGCTTATTAGCTTGTTCAGTGTTTCTCACATTGAGTTATATTTGTGGCAGCCTGGTCATCGAAGTCAAGACTTTCTTTAGCTGTTCATGGTGATAAGAAGACTGGTTTTGTTTTAATATCAAATCATGTTGTGAAGCGAACACCACGGACAGAACCACATTCAATTTTAAATAAATATCTAAGTATACAGCTAATAAATAAGCCACGGCATAGTGTGTATAGCTTTGAATTGTAGTGCTTGCCAACCCCTTTAAACATAGAAAATGTTGGCCCAAAATAAACATAGAAACATCAAAAAAGCTGAACTCAAGGCTTCAAAACCGTGTGACATCATGGTAGCTACAACCTGGTATTGTATACAAAAAATGAAAATTATACCTACCCAAATTTGGGTAGATTCTCCTCGATCTTACACACTTGTTATTGTTCCTGCTTGATACACTTCACCTTTTGTGCACTGACATTAAAAAGCTTAAAACCATGGACGCACAAAATGTGGACTCAGTCCTCACCTCATTGGTTTGAACATGACTTTAGCAAAGTTTTGCATCTTCAGAGCCAGTTTCAGGTGATGTCCACTCGGCTTCACAACTACAGAAGAGAGACATGGGACACATATCATTATGCCAAGTCATCTTCTTTTGCTCTGTAACAGGTTGTGGGTTTGAATGTCGGCTTTACAAAAGTTAACGCTCGGTATCAGGTTTGTGAGTCAGTATTTGGTTTTCATCTTAATGCCCCCAGGGTCCAGTTCATACTGAATTATTTCCTACATCTGCCAGTTCCCTGTGATACAGTAATTGGAGGTTTTTGGTCACACAGCTGGAGCCCTGCTCTTTTCTGTCTGGCTTTGTATTATATCACAGCATGAGAGCAGACTAACCACTCCCTGCTGCGCTATGTGGAACTCCAGTGTATTAATAGTTAACAATCACATACAATTTATAGTCCTTACTTTTTTTTACTGGAAATGACCGAGAAGAGGCGTAAATAACCTTTGTGTATGATGAAAACGGTCACTCTTCGGTTACTGAAATAATGAGAAAGTCTTTTGAGGTTAAATTTAAACTGTCTGGGCAAGATTTTTTTCTGCTGCATTTCCTCTTGGCACTGCTCAATGTTTGCATGGTCAGTCATTTCACTGCACTAAAGTGAGGCACTGAAAGTGCAAGAAGTATGTAAGAGCAGGAAGATTAAGATAAATAGTAAGAATTTAAAAACACTGCTTGCACTTCAAGCAAAAAAATTTCATATTTCTGCATTAAAAAGGCAGTACTAGAGTTTCAACACATGCATTTCTTATTAGTTATACCTAGCCAACAGGTAGCTCCATTATTTTTTAAAGTATCCCTCCATTTGCAGCATTGTCTGTCATGCTGTTAGAGCTAAACTAACTGGTGGAAGCGTAGGTGTTGAAGGCTGAATCCTGCAAACGTTGGCTTCCCTCAGAGCGCAGAAAAACATCAAACATTTAATTAAGAGCTGTGCCTTTGAACACCAACAAACGCCTGGTTTTATTTGCCCTCGAGCAAGCATCTTTTACAGACAAATCTTATATTCAGTGCCAAATGGAAACACAATCACAAAGGCAGCAGTATGTTTGTGTCTGATGGTACTGAAGCGCACGGCGGAAAGCAGAGGAAAAACAAAGGGGGATAGTCAAGAGATCAAACAATCGTGTTGATACAAGCTTAACATGCAGACACACAGTGTAAGATACAAGAGAAAGAACATCAACACTTGAACAGATAGACAAGCTTCATTTTTACCCCGTGGAGCATATCAACATACCTTGGGTGCAGTCACATGCTCCTTTCAGGGCCTTCTCATCTTGAGTATAATCTGTTAGAGATTGAAGATTATTCATTTGTAATGCAGTATACATGGATTAAATTTAGGTGTTACATGTGGTGTTGGACATCATGCACGTCATTTTGTATCAAAGCCATAATAGTAACATCTCTGCTAGGCCCTGCACTGGACTGAAAACATGCTGTTTGAAGCCTTTATAGTACAATAGGATGCCGCTGAAAGGCATAAAAGGAGAGGGCATGGTTAATAAGTAAGTTGGAGAATTTAAGACGGTGAAAGACTTAAGAAAAAAACACACCTTCTGGTTGGTTACCATTAAGATCCACTCCAAATTACAATCAATAAATATTACTACTTTTTCAGATTCGGGGGATTATTGGGGAAGAAATACTCTGTTACTGTTCTCAAATAGTCGTCTTGTAATTTTCAGCTATGCCTGCATTTTACTTGAGTATGCATTTTTCAGATGTCAAATGACATAATAACCTTCTACATTTAAACACTAATTTCTATACAATTTAGGTTTACAGGAAACAGTTGATAGATATGTCCTTAATGGTGCACTTTTAATATTTACACCAAGAGTAATTTCAGAGCCTTTACCTCATTAAAGCAGATATACAGAAGAATCCATCCATCCATCCATCCATCCATCAATCCATCCATCATCAATCCATCCATGCATCCATCCATCCATGCATCCATCCATCCATCATCCATCCATCCATCAATCCATCCATCAATCCATCCATCCATCCATCCATCCATCCATTCATCACCTGCGCTGATGACTGTCATGCCCTGCATCTCCTTGAGGAGTTTTGGGATGGCGGGGTTG
Source organism: Labrus mixtus (assembly GCF_963584025.1). Classification (NCBI taxonomy): domain Eukaryota; kingdom Metazoa; phylum Chordata; class Actinopteri; order Labriformes; family Labridae; genus Labrus; species Labrus mixtus. Next base: position 21,918,021 of record NC_083632.1, read on the forward strand.
ACTCTTGAGTACAGCGCGTAGCGGTTGATTCCCAGGTGGAACTTCACCCAGCTGGCATTGGGATCATATGTCACCTGATGTTCAGTCAAAGTGATGTTGGACACGGCGGCAGCCTCGCTGTAAATCTTCATATGTCTGAGGAGGAGGAAGCAAAACAGAAATTTCTAGTAGGTAAATCTTTTTAAATCCCCTTTTCTGTCAATACACTACTGATATCTAAAGTGTTCTCATAAATGCTTTTGTGCTTCAGAGTTCTTGTGAATACTTCGTAGCTGACTGAGAAACACCAGAGCTCCTGCTGTGGTTTGGATGTACTTGAATTTTTAAGCTTTGTAAAAATATCTGCTCTTTTGTAGAGCCAGTATTTTATTTTGGACGGAGTACTTGGTTCCAGAAATCCATGGCAAAGTGTGTTCTACAGAAGAAAGGTCTTACAAGAATATGTTGTTTAAAGACAGGAGAAATGGAACTAGAGGGGGAAAAAATCTTAGGCAAGCTCATTTTATATTCAAATTTAAATTTTGCATATCAAACTTTATAAGTTATCTTATAGTCTCAATTGGTTTTTAAAGCAATTGTAAGCCATCTTTAAATATTTTCAGTCTCCTCCCCTCCCCTCCCCTCCTCTCCTCTCCTCTCCTCTCCTCTCCCCTCCTCTCCCCTCCCCTCCTCTCCTCTCCTCTCCTCTCCTCTCCCCTCCTCTCCCCTCCCCTCCTCTCCTCTCCTCTCCTCTCCTCTCCTCTCCTCTCCTCTCCTCTCCTCTGTGCTATAATTGAAGCCCAGGGAAGAATAATCAGAGACCAAAACAAATATGTCTGTGGTTAGAGAGCAGCACCACATCGCCTGAGCTGACCACACTGAGTAGGACGGTCATCTCGCAACCCAAACAAACTTGAACATTGGTTGGATAGAGCGCCAAGAGAAGGGATAAAAATAAGAGTTTGTTCAAGGGTCAAAAGCTAAATCATAGATAGAAATTACACCACAAAGAACATAGTCACAAAGAACACAGCAATGACAAGGAGGAGAATGTGTAACAGGTGCAAAATTTATTTTAGAAGGACACAAGAAAAGGTTGCTAATGAAACTAGTTGTTTCCTGCTTCTGCATGCTATTACAGTAAAATGGTTTCACTATTTATTTTAGCAGCCTCTGACATGAAATTGTCTAGGTGTTGGTGTTTGTATGCTGTTGCAACCTTTAAACAAACATGTGGGCCGTCCATTGTGTTTGTGTGCAATCCTAAATATTGTCCCTATTTCAACCATAAGAGCCCAAAATGAGTATCTGCCTGGTCGGGATTCATACACAGCCTCTCAAGCCAAGACAGCTACAGCTCCCACAGATTAACACAAGCTATAAATCCCTGTTTACCTTAAAGAGAGCGCTCCAGATGTGAGCTCTCAGGGAGGACATGTATTTGTCACAATCCCATTTGACATTTGGACTCAATTGACGGTATTGTCTTAACACATCCTAAAGTCTGTGTGGGTGTGTGACTCTGTTGTCATGAGTTAATCCACAAGTGTGTTTGTATGTACGGATGTGTGTTTGTCTGTAATGTCAGTGACCCTGCCCTTTGACCACAGTCGAGCCCCAACACGTGCTGTCACAGTATGACATTTACTCTTTCACAATAAAAGTTGAGCAACACCAGAAAATCGTGTGGTTGCAAAATCAACTAAATTGTGGACAAATGTGGCTTAATCTGAATGTGACTTTTAAAATATTAGAAAAATAACACTTTAATTTTTACCTTTCCCAGCGGGACACCTTCCTCCTGTAGTACTCCATCAGCTGCTCCGCCAGCAGCAACCGCTCCTCCGGCCCGATCCCCGGAGTTTCGATGTTGTACAGAGGGTGAGAAAACAGCCTCTCCAATTTTGAAGCTCCATCATCTGGTCCGGATGTTGTACCATCCAGGGGCGATGACACAGAGGTCCAGTTGGAGAGCTGAGGGGTGGCCAGACCCCCGTGCATGGGGAGGGTATAGTTATTGGGACCACATGGGCAAAAGTGTTCCGATTTGAGCCCCACGCTCCGCAGCTTTGGCAGCAGGATGAAGTAGAGGTCAGCAGAGAAGATGGCAGTGAGGGTTGCGGCTAAGAAGAGACGGTCTCTCCTCATTATTAAAAAAAAAGAAAAAAAAGAAAAAGAAAGTAAAAATATAGAAAGATGGTCCTGGCTATGTCCTGGATGCTATGGCATCATTTGTTGCCTTCACACTCAGGTAGACAGATGGACGCCGTCACAGGTTGGTCCAAATCCCTTTCTTTCTTTCTTTCTTTCTCTCCTCTATCTGTCTGATCCTTCCAGCCTCACTTTTTCTTCTCCTCCTCCTCCTCCTTCCTTGGCAGCAAAAGAGCAGCACTGAGAGCGAGCATGTGTCTGCAACAGTAACTGACAGTTTGGCTGCTTCCAGAGACCTGCTGCTGGAGAGAGAGAGAGAGAGAGAGAGAGAGAGAGAGAGAGAGAGAGAGAGAGAGAGAGAGAGAGAGAGAGTGTGTGTGTGTGAGATAGAGCGGGAGAGAGAGTGTACACTGTGGGTGTGTGTATGCAGGTATGTAAACAGACATCAAATGACAGGTTAGTAGATTGAAAGTGAAGGCAAAGACGGAGATAGAAAAACACTCTCACACATGGGGAGGAGTCTTTTGCTGCTTTTTTTCTGTACTGTCAGGGAGACAGATTGTGAGTGTGCAAGTGTAGCTTTACAGTTTTTTGTGTAAAAGTGTGTGAGTGTGTGACTTACCTCGACATTGCTCTTCTTCCAAGAAGACGCAAAGACAGGAGTTCCTTCCCTCTGTCATCCTTCAGCCTCCTCCTCACTCACTTTCACCCCGCCTTCATCTTCATCAAACCTCCTCCAAATCCTTTGCTTCCCATCATCCCTTTCTTCAACATTTTACCCTCTTTTTCTATTTCTCTATTTCCCTCTCTTTTCCTCATTCCTCTCTATCTTTGCCTCTTTAGCCACAGAGCTCCGGTCTGTTTCCCTCCAGGCAAAAAATTCCCAGCTGCACTCTCCTTCCTGCTGCAGTTTCCCACACATGACTCCCCTCACTTACTCCCTGTCTTGCTGATCTGCAGAGAAACGCATGTTTTTCAAAAAAAGCTGTACGGGGGAAAAAAAGAAAACTCTTGCACAACTTCAAATGAGGATAAATAACACCTCCCCTCGTTTACAGGCCACCATTTTTTTCCCTCTCCCCCCCTCTCTCAGTGAAAACACACAACGTGTAAATGTCGCTCTAAAAAGCCTAAAGCAGCTTAATTCTGGAGCAAATGAAGATCTCGCAGGGCATTTCCCAGCCTGCATCTGTGTTGTTGTTTCTGTGGTATTTTGGAACATCTGTCGTCTGTTGGGGAGTGTGTTTGTGTGCGTGGAAGTCTGGTAAAATTACGCATCAATGTCTGGGAGTATTTCTCGAGGGGGCTTTAACCTCACTGAAGAGAAAACAGGTCGAAATATGAAAAACCAAGAAGATTTAACCTGCCATTTAGCAAGATTTAATGTATCCACTCGAGCAAAAAACATTTAAAAAATAGGCGCACACATGAGTTTGTGTTTACCTCCTTGAAGACCAGACCTACGGACACAAAAGGACAAAAGGAGATGCTTTAGTTGATTTGATTCAAATGTACGCTGTAAAATATCTGTCCAGATTCCTCACTGTCAAGTCAAATAGAAGAAAAAATTGAAATTGAAATTTGTAGTTACACATTTTGTCTTGAAACTGTTCACTTGTATTTTTAGGAACATACTGCATATTTAAGAGTTCCTGGTGTAAAAACTTGGGGTAAAGACACAGATGTATGAAATAACATTTAAGGTTTTATTCCACTGCACAGAAATGTAAAGATGTTAGCTTTTATGTTGAAAAGGGGATTACATACTTCATACAGAAGGAATATATTTTTCACAACACATTCATTAGGTGGAAATTAAATGTTTGTCTTACAGATGTGTTGAAACAGCAAGTGCAGTCTCCATGTTTGTCGCAGCTGCTTCTGTTTGTATTTGTCCCTGAGACACAGACACGAGAGAAAGACTCTGTGCTTGCTTCCTCCCCCACTAAAACATGCAGACCAGCGCTTAAAATAACCCCCTTTTTAGGGATGAGCGGGCATGCACATGCAAAGAGGGTGTAAAATCCAGTTTTGAAAGACGACAAGCAAAAATAGGCTATTGAATCTTGTGTCACCAATTTGTACAATTCAGCAGACGTGTGGTGATAAGAACAAGGAGTGTGGGTGACATGGCTAAGATGTCTGTTGGTCTTTATGCTTTTCTGGTACTCAGAAGATTCAAATATCAGGAAGCTTAACATTTATACAGCCGACTTCGTCTGTCAGGATGTAAGCTCTTTTCAAAGAAACTGAAATGTTTTGTTCCAGACTATTTCTTGGATTGACACATAAACATGATAGTGTTGCTAGTTAGCTAAAAGTGATAATTACTTCAGGGTGAGATTTACCAACTATGTAACATCATAGCCTGTTATTTCTACTCCACGTGTTTCACAAACAAGTTCATTAATTAGTTTTAGAGGTGGATTGGTAGATTTTTTTTAACCTTTGGATAGAGCCAGACCAGCCATTTTTCCTGTTTCAAACCTTCCTGCTTAGCTAGGCTAACTAGCTACTGGCTGTGGCTTTATATTTGCTATAATCATGAGGTGGGTAATCTTTGTATCTAACTATTGGAAGGATAGTGAATACGTCAACTCATTAAAGTTTCTTTCTCTGTTTATCTGCAAAATGATCTTCATTGGAGCAGCAGAGCTAAGCTAACCATGTGTATGCTGTACCTTTATAGCCTACAAACTTGAGAGTCGAAGCTATTTTCTCATCCATCATATAACCCAAAAGGGAAATTATTCCTTTGAAAAAATATCTTTGTGAAAGAAGAAAGAAGAACACGGGTCAAAATGGACACATTAATGCAGTGTGCAACACAATCTATCTTAAAGAGTATAATGCTAACACTGCTAAAATAACATATTCAAACAGACATATTTGCTCTTCAGTTTCAAGCAGACTTCATAAAATTAGAAAAAGGCAGAAAAACTGAATTCATGTCGGCATCTTTCTATCTGATTGGACAGGTGGGCTCACTTCTTCCACCCAGACACTGTGAGCTGAGCCTTTTGCCAGACTGTACACCACACCCAGGGGATTGTGGGTTAATTCTCAGAGGAGACATCTCCAGGAAAATAAAGAGTAGAAAAATTAAAAACAGACTTTTCAACTTCAAGTTCAGAAAAAAAAAAGAAAATCATAAATATGTAGCAGGGTCATGGAGGCTTTCCTCCTTCACTAAACATCTTCAGCAGTGAGATGGATCCAAAGATGAATTTTAGATTTCTGTTTCACCATTTAGCAGTCCATCCACATGTAGGGTCATTAGAAGAGGACATAAATGCAAAGTGTTGTCAATAAAAACACAACAAAAGGACTGAGTTTAAATCGAATCCAGGAAAAAAAGCAGGAAGTGGGACAGCCATATATGAAATGTACAACAAATGTACCCAAAATACGATAGTCAGGTCAGTTGTATCCTTATTTGAGGCCTTTTAAATTCTAGTTTTTCTTCAATCAAATTTTATTTACAGAACTTCAGCCTGACTGTTGACTGTTACAGCCACAGCACTCAGGCCACCCTCACATTCCTCCAGAACTGATCATGCTTTTATGGTTGGGTGTTCTGACCAGTATTTTTATGCTGGCCACTACTGGATCTCTTCCAGCCTAGACTACCACAACGTCAATAAACACTCCCACTATAGAGTGTTTATATAATGCTTTGACATTAATGTGGCCCTTTTCAAACTTAAAAGAGTACACTAGCGAAGCAAGACGTTATAGATGTGAGTATATTACTGAACATATGATGACGTAGCAACAGAAAGCACATCTTATTATTATGTTAAATTACTTTTTCTTAAAGCAGTCACAAGAGGCAACAACAGGAGAGTGCTAGGCTAATGTGGAAATGCTAAAATTTTGTTTTATGGTAGTACAAGAAACTTAACAGTCAGACTTTAGCAGCTAAATCCCAAAATCCAGTATGAATTTTTTTTTCATGGTTAAATACAGAAGCCATTAGCGGACATTTCATTTCATTTCATTTATTACACAGGAAAGTTTAAAAGTAACATTAAGTTACAGTTTAATGGGCCTGACTCAGTTTAAAAACTGGTTTCCAGCAGGTTCCTGTTCTGCGGAACATGAAACATAAACCACAGTCATGACACATCAAGACAAACACATTTACAGGACATTAGCATGGGCTAGGCAGATACAGACAAATAGAAACAAACAGTACAGATACTGCCAACAATACTTGAACAGTACATGAACAATTAATGAGTGCAGGTGTAAGTGTGGAGAAGGTGTCGTTTGTATGTATTTTTGAAATATGAGGTAGATGTTAAAGTTCTAATGTGATGGGGAATGTCATTCCAAATTTTGGTGTATGTCTAAAAGAAGGACTTCTGACCATAGTTGTTTTTGTATGCAGGGACATGAATCCATGAATTTCATTTTACTAAATTCTCCTGTTATAATGAGTAATTTCCAGTTGTTTTCTTGGGATCTCGACTTATCTATTGTGTATCCCCAGAACTGAAAAACAACAAAACAAACAGCAGCTATTACACCTTAAAACATTCATATGGATCAATGCAACAGATTATTGATGTCCCAGTCTGTGAATTCACAGTGTGTAGCGGCATTGCAGAAGCGCGAGAGCATGTCACAGTGGAAGCTCCACATACACACACTGTCAGAAATGCGCACACACACACACACACACACACACACACACACACACACACACACACACACACACACACACACACACACACACACACACCTGTTCTCCCCTGCTGCCTCTGCCGATCCCGATCAGCCCCCGTAACGCCTCCATTACTATTACCAGGGCTATATAAATAGATTTAACTTTCCATATCAGTATGGGCAATGGCAGAATTGGATGTTAGCTTAGCATGAGCTGTTAAAAGGTAAAAAATGTCCCTACAGACACTTGTGTTGTTTTGACCTCTTGGCAACTGATATCATGAATAAACTTAATTTTGTACCCATGTGTCAAATAGTCATGGAGGGACGACGAAGAATAAATGTATGTACATGCAAAATTCTCCCGGAAGGATTGCCACCTTGTTGTGGTCCGGGGGCTTGCGTGCCTCAATGACCCCAAGAGCTATACCGACAGGAGCTTAGGCTCCTGATAGGGTCACCCAAGTCGGTCAGGTCGAGGGATAGAGGTCTGACAAAGTGCAATCCACTGGTCCTCCAGGTTGGGGGTTGGACACAGGGCTAATAACCCAGTCCCGTAGAAAAAAATATTGTTACGGAAACGGCAACAAAGGAAAAAAACACTACTGTGTACAATGGGCCTCCAGAGTTATCGAAAGAAATTAGAATGAATGTCAGTAGTGAAAGCCTTAAGGAAGCTACTGACAGGTAGGTGGGTGCCCTCAACACAAAATGCAAGACCAGAATTGGATTCTGGAATATGCAAACCTTGTACCAAACAAGTAAACTCGCTCAAGTCACAGCAGAAATGAGAAATTACAACCTACATATTCTCAAAATAAGTGAGAGTAGGTGGGCAGGAACAGGCAGACACAAAACCAACACAGGAGAGACCGTCCTGTACTCCGGAAGAGATGACAACCAACATCATGAAGGGGTAGCCATCGTCCTTAGAAAAGGAATGGAGAAGTGTCTGATGGAATAGAAACCTGTAAACAGCAGACTCATGAAAGTCAGATTGTGGAGGAAACACATTAACATCACAATCATCCAATGCTATGCACCAACAAATGACAGTGATGAAATAACCAAGGACATATTCTATGACCAGCTTCAAGCCGAATTAGAAGAAACTCCACAACATGATATAAAGATAATAATGGGTGATTTAAATGCAAAATTAGGCAGCAATAACCAAAATTATGACAGGGCCATCGGGAGAGAGGGCTGCGGCATCATGAATGAAAACGGAGAGAGGCTGTTAGAGTTATGTACCACTTACGACCTTGTCATCGGAGGTACCCTATTCCCACATCCACAAACTCACCTGGTGTTCCCCCAATGGAAGATACAGGAACCAGATAGACCATCTAATGATCAATGGCACCTGGAGACGATCACTCTTGGACGTCAGAGTCAGGAGAGGAGCTGATGTCGGCAGTGACCATCACTTAGTCACAGCAGTGCTGAAGTTAAAATTAAGGAGAGCCGGGCAGAAGACAATAGGACAGCAACATTTTGACGTGGAGAAATTACATGACCCCAAAGTGAAGGCCACTTTTATACTACAGCTGAAAAACAGATTCCAAGCTCTGGCAGACACAAGTGACAATACACAAAAAGGACCTGATGATGCCAACATGAAATGGGAACAGATCAAAACCGCTTACTCCAATAGCAGTGAAGTCTGCCTTGGATTAAAGCAAAGGAACAGAAAAGAGTGGATTACAGCAGACACCTGGAAAGTCATAGCAGATAGGAGAGCCCGTAAGAAGAAATTAATGTAAGCCAAGTCAGAAAGGATTAAAGATAAATACAAGCAACAATATAGGGAAACCGACAGAACAGTTAAGAGGATGGCAAGAGAAAACAAGAGAAATTATATAAACAGTCTTGCAGACCAGGCAGAAGAAGCAGCAAACAAGGGAGAGCAAGGTAAGGTCTATAAAAGTACCAAAATGGTCTGCGCTAGGTACCATAGAGCTATAGATACGCCGATCACTGACAAACAAGGGCGAACTCTTACATCAGAGGCAGAAGTAGAGGCAAGGTGGGCAGAACACTTCAGCGAGGTCCTAAACAGACCCCCACTAACAGCAGAAGCAGAGATACAGGAACCTGAGACTGCCCTTGATGTTAACACTACACCACCAGAAAAAAAAGAAATTGTTTCAGCCATCAAATCACTCAAAAATGGAAAAGCCCCCGGGCAAGACAACCTGAATGCAGAACTGTTCAAAGTACATCCAGAACTTTCAGCAAAACTGCTCAAACCACTCTTCACATCCATATGGGAGGGGAAGACGATACCAAACGATTGGTCAAAGGGTGTAATCGTAAAGATCCCCAAGAAAGGTTCCCTAAAAAACTGTGACAACTGGAGTGGAATTACCCTTTTGTCAATTCCAAGCAAAATACTTGCAAAAATCATCATACAAAGAATTTCAGATGCAATAGACAAGCAGCTCAGAAGAGAGCAAGCAGGATTTCGGAAAGGAAGAGGGTGTGCCGACCAGATTTTCACTCTGCGCAACATCATAGAGCAGTGCACAGAATGGCAAAGACAGCTATATATCAACTTTGTAGACTTCGAGAAAGCATTTGACGGCATCCACAGGGACAGTTTATGGCGCATTCTACGTTTGTATGGGATTCCACAAGAAATCATCCTCATCATAAAGGGTTTTTACACCAACTTCACATGCCAAGTAGGAAACAGCAACCACACTTTTGAAGTCAAGATTGGAGTGAGGCAAGGATGCGTAATGTCAGCATTACACTTCAATACCGTCATAGACTGGGTGATGCGAAGAACAACCGAAGATCAACCTAGAGGCATCAGATGGACACTATTTACAACACTTGAAGACCTAGACTTTGCAGACGAACTTGGCACTGGTTTCCCATACCCACCAACATATGCAAGAAAAAACATCCCGTGTCAACAGATTTGCACAACAAATGGGACTGAACATAAGCCTGAAGAAAACAGAGGTGATGACCTTAAACACACAAAATCCCCCACCTATAAATGGAGTAAATATACCCACAACAGAAGAGTTTTCATATCTAGGAAGCACTGTTAGATATGATGGAGGAACAGGCAATGACATCAAAAGCCGACTCAACAAGGCATGAAACACATTCAGAATGATGAACAATGTGTGGAAGTCCACGAAGTACAGCATCAACACCAAACTCAAGTTGTACCAGAGCTGTGTTCTCTCCACCTTACTATACAGCTCTGAATGCTGGAGGATGACAGAGAAAGACCTTTCCAAGCTCTCGGCATTCCACACAAGAAACCTCGGAAAAATCCTACGTATCTTCTGGCCTAACACCGTCTCCAACCAGCAATTACTTGCTCGGACCAACCAAGAAAGTATAGAGACCATCATAAAAAGAAGGCGGTGGAGATGGATTGGACACATCATGTGAAAAGAACAGGATTACATTACTAGAACCGCCCTACACTGGACACCTGAAGGCAAACGAAAGAGAGGACGACCCAAAGAAACCTGGCGTCGAACAGTGGAGAAAGAACTGAAAGACATGAAGCAGACCTGGAGTTCTATCCAAAAGCTCGCCTAAAACAGACAGGAGTGGAGATCCTTTGTTGCTGCTCTACATGCCAGTAGGCATAAAGGGCAGTAAGTAAAGTAAGTAAGTACATGCAAAATTGCAGTTATATTGAATTCAAGCTCCTTTATTGACACGGTTATATTTCATTACAATGAAGATATTTTTCAATAACAGACATGTGTTCAGAAAAAGGATCAATTAGAAAATGTGTTCTTTTTTTAATGCAAACAAAGGGCCCCAACAAAACACAAGGATTAGTTAAACAAGGAGAGGGAGAACATAAATCCAGCTGTGGGCCAAGAGTATGATGGTTAAAAAAAAACATCGGCTCAACAGAGATTATTGTGGTAAATGTCATCAAACAGACGTCTCCTCTCATGGATGAAGTCCTCACACAGACACTGACACATACAGATGACAGATTATCGTTGGACCGATAGCGGTGCATGGAGAAAAGGAAACAAAACAATTTAGATGAGAGAGACGAGTTTGTCTGCGTGGTTTGGCCGGTGACTTTGTTTACACTCATCAGCTGCTGATTGTTTGATAGGAGGTTGCCAGAGGCTTCTTAGGTCGCTCGTGGTCAGCGACTGCAGGGCTAGGGTGCGGAGCTAAAGTGGATGACAGGAGACAATGTTATTGAATGTGTGAATGTGTGTGTGTGTGTGTGTGTGTGTGTGTGTGTGTGTGTGTACCTAACAGTGTCTGACTGGGTGCGGTTGCTGAGAAAGCACAGCTAATCACTTATCTTGGCAAGTTCTGAGTAAAGGGGAAGACAGGGAAAGGAAAGTGTAGGAAATGTCAAAATCACACACAAACAAACACACACTGAAAACCATGAGTGTTTGAGAGCTTTTTGAAAAGAAAATCTTCAATCTTTCTGGCGTTTTTTGGAGAAGAACATAGCCTAAATGTTCCCCGAGCCGAGCTCCAGACTTCAGAGGAGGGGGAATGTGAAGAATGCTCTGGCTCTTCTCTTCATAATGTGCTGAAATTGGACATGATTTAATCAGAGGATCAGGTTTAATAAGCTTGGAAGGCCATCCTGACCGGTGCGTATAACCCATTTTTTTATGCAGTAGCAAAGACACACACACACACCCATATTTATGTCTAGAAGGACCCTCTGACGAAAGTGGTAATTACTGGCCGGGACATTCCCAGAGCATAGCCAAATGTGACTCTGGGTCAAGTAGAGTCTGTGTGTGTGTGTGTGTGTGTGTGTGTGTGTGTGTGTGTGTGTGTGTGTGTGTGTGTGTGTGTGTGTGCAGAACCTAAAAACACCTGTTTGCACTAAATGGTTACCTTCAGAACAGCATTTCTCCTCTGATGTTTGACCCCTGTCGACAAGGTCAGGTACTCTACCTTTGACCCTGCTCAGCCCCGATTCCCCACCATCAGTCCTCTCCTCTGAGTCCTCTGTCACTTCCTTCATATTCTTCCTGCAGCTGTCAGATGAGAAAGATATTGTTCTCTGCTGAAGGGAATATCACTTGTGCAAACACAAAGCTGTTTACTTTGGATGAGGCAGGTTTCACAATTCTGTTCATGCCACTGAACTCGACAGAACTTTGATCAGTGATCTCTGCTGGATGGTGTTTTGTCAAAGAGTCTGATATGTGTGTGTTTATTTTTACGAGATGATTCAAACCAGAAGTGTAGCAGTTCTCTATTACTGTGTTGTGGCTGGCCTTTTTCTCTATATACCTTCCTTCATTTTGTGTCTGTGAGCATGTGACTGCTTTAATAGGTAAATGAATCATGACAACAAATACAAGAGCCTAGCCTCATGAATGTTAAGAGCTCATAAGCACCGAAAAGAACAATTTTACGCTGATTTGCTGTCTATAAAACATCTGAGTTATGGATTACAGAGAACATAATGTGCATTCAGGGTTTTTCGGATGATTTCAATTGTTTTGGTGTTAAAAAAAAAGTGTTGTGCAGTATTTAGTGTCTGGTTTAAACAAGAGTTTACAGCTATGCTACCAGCTAATGAAAATGTTTATGTCAGCATGTTTACGTGCTGGTGTTGAGTTTTGTTCTTAGTGTAGCAATCTAGCTGGCTGTCACTCGTAATCTCTTAACACAGAGATGAGAAGGCTAATTTGATTTGTTTGGAATTAAATGTTGACCTTATTTTGGCTCTGGATGAAAAACAAAACATAATACACAAATATTTTAGGGGATATTTAAAACAACATTAAATTCAATGCATTGGGTTTTTGACTATAAAATTAAGATGTTTGTGTTTTTTCATGCAGCTCATTTCAGATAATATGTATTGGGTTGTTTAGACACACAGTCCTCGTGCAATGGAACACAAAAAATATGTAGATGATGGCCATTTTTGTGGGTCCACAGAATAAAGAACCAGGTCTGCAGGTTTTGAGAAAAGTGCAATCAATGTGCAAAAACATTGTTCAGCATTGCAATAAACAAATGAAGGGCAATACATATTTTAAAAAGTTTGTATTTACTTCAACTCACAGTATTTATTTTCAATCCATCTCTGTAATGTTTCAACCATCATGTTGAATAGGAAACATTGCTTGTTTATATCAAATATTTTTCCTTCTTATTGTCATAAATTCAACGCGTTTGCTCATATAACAATAACAACAATGAAATTGCAGTTACATGAGCCGACCAACCTGGGATTCATAGGGATAATGAAGTGCCATTTATAATACAAAGAAACCTATGTTGCAGAATATTTAACCTAAAAGGGATCAAGAGTTAACTCTAAGATGGCAGGATTTATTGTACTGAATTTAATGGCCAATCAACTCAACAGTTGAGATATTTAATTCTGCATCAACAACATGTTTGGCCGACAAAAATAATTGTGCAGTAATTACTGGAGAGCTACAGGGGAGAATACTCCGTGGGCAGGGTCATGTCCAGACGTTTTTAATTGGGGTGGCCTACCTGGGGCACTGACTTATGCAGGGGTGGCATCATGCCACAATGCCCACAATGTCATGCCACTATGTGGGCACACGCACGCAAATTAATTGAACTTTTTTTTACCCTTTCTATCCCCACTACTGATGTGCAATTGTAAGACACACAATTTGACAACATATAAATCCTCTTAGCTTGATTCTAAAGGGACTCCAAAACAAAGATGTGCAAAGTCACAATTAGGCTACTTCAGTTACTTAAGTAAAATTGTACGTAAACTCTTGTACGTTTTATAACTTGCAAAATACATTTATTGGCAAGTAAGTTCATTGCAAGTTAGACAGTGTGCACCAGTCTTTGCCTCAAAATTTTTATGGCAAGAGAAAAGTATTTATCAACAGATAAAAGTTGAAAACAGCCTGAATAGTTGATTTTCACTTAAGTCCCACCTCTAATTAGGCAAATAGCCAATCATATAAATATAGATTTTGGGATGGCACCTGGAGTGGCCAATCAGATTTCAAGGGGGGCCCATGCCACCCCTGGCCACCCATCTGGACACGCCCCTGTCTGCAGGTTGTTGTTCACCAATTAGAGCAAACAGTGGCAGTGACAAACAAAACTTTGGTTTCTTTCCTTAAACACACACCAAACCATCATAAACACTGATTCTAATATAAATACCATCTTTTCTGTGGTGCATGTTTGTTAAGGTACCACAGGAAGCTATCAGGTACATGAAGTTAAATCACAACAATGTGTAGAAGTTGTGATTTTGCTCCTCTATGAGCTTCATATTTGCAGACATGTATACATGTATTGAAGCATGTGCTGACTGTCTTTCACTTCATTGCCTGTTTTTCACCCTCCTTCACATTTTCTCCTCGGTGCTGCATGTTACCCAGCATGTGACATAAACTCAGTGAAGCACACAGAGAAAGAGCCTAACCACGCCAGAGAGTTTATGACCTTTCAACAAACTGAAGCTTCTATTGAAGACTCGAATGTCTGTGGAAACACTGAGGGAAGTTTGTTTTAGAGGACGCACTCATCCATGACGTATTCCTCTATATTAAATTTGGCAAAAAACACTCAGGGATCAACACAGACAAAATAACCTGTTTGGACGTGTCCCGTATACGCTCTACTATTTGTTGGCAGAAATGAATGAAATCATGTTAAGATGTTTACACTCATCATCCTTCACATTTGGACTTTATAATCTAATATGCTTCACAGGCAGCATAATTTGTGTCTGTTTTAACATTTATGGCCTTTAATGCACCGATTGTGGAAGATTTAGTACGACATCGAGTGACGCAGAGAGTCCACGTGCTAACCCTAAGTGGGTAAATCTCAAATTTCAAACTAGTAAAAACTAGCCATCATTGGATCTTGTTCAGATTTCCTCATTCTCAGTGTCCTCTCTATTCCTATAAATCGACAGTTCAACATGCTCACCTCTTGTAAGTAGCTGGTTGAAAAATGTTCCACATCACCTCCTGCCCAAATGAACCCACTTGATCCCCGTCCACAGTCCACAGTCCAGCAGCTCCGTCAACCGAAGCAGTGAGAATGAACAACCTGTCAGCAACATCGAGGACCTCCACACTTACTACTGCTCCTCTGTGAGCTCTCCAACACTGCAGCAGAGGAGGACACTCACAGACCTCCTGGAAAATAAGACAATGTTTAAGTAGCAACACTAATTTGAGACAAAGACATAAACACGTTTAAATAATATATTAATAATGAATCTGTGGTTATAATATAGTATGATAAACATGTGTATTACCTGGTTTTCAATCTCTAACCCATAGTTAGAGATGTCCCAGATCTGGAGCAGACCTGTGGTGTCTCCACAGACCAGGATTTTGTTTTTAGGCTGATCTGAGGTCAGGCAGAGCACACGCTCAGCTGGCTGCTCCAGAGCACAGAACACACCTAGAAAGACAAAAATAAAATTATGTTTTTTTTGTCACAGTTCTGAGTTTTTTTTTGTTTCATTTTGTTAGCTCTTGTTCCAATCAGCTTTAGTGTTAGACATTTGATTAATGATACCTGTAAACCTGTCTTGTTTATTAAATATATTTCATCAGTTGCATCTTTGTCCTCTCCCTTTGTTGAGTTCCCAAACTTGACACTTTTACTTCTCTGAATGCAAAGTAGAGATCAAGTAAAGTCTTGTATGATTCACATTTTTGTGTTTTAACACAGCAAGAATTTGTGCAAATTTCAAGAGTATAGTGTTTTTACTGAAATGACAAATGTTCCTTTGAGACACTTTTTTTTGCCTTCCGTGTTATGTCACAGATCATCTGTTTATAACACGCTCTCAAATTCCTCTCTGGAATTTTTTTTTAAAACATGCTGCATACAGACCTATGCATACACACACACTAACACACTGGCTCTCTTGTACACACATACGTGCTCGTACACATATGCAGCAGTCATAAGGCATGAATCCCTCACCACTAAACACAGATGGGATCTGGAAAGAGACATAGTTGTGGGCTGCCAGGAATGGTTGCGGCTAGAGGCCAAGTCAACAGTTCAGCCTGACTGTCACTGCCGAGGCTGAATGTAAATCCATCTTAAAGGGGTGGATCACTAAAGCTGACAGCTGCTTGTCAAACATTCGTGCAGTTTGGTGTTTTGACTCCTCTTGTACAGCAAGATTTACATTATTTATTGTGCCTGCATCCCTCTCACCGTAAGTGTGCGTCTGTCCGGTTACGCTCCAAAAGCAGAGACAGCCGGCCTGTGACGACACCAGCACACCTCTGTTTCTCATCGTTCTCCTGCTGGCCCGCTGCTGCAGGAACAGGAGGCAGTCCACAGGGGGCAGCACTCTACATGCAAACCATAAGAGGAAAATGTTGTGTTAGCTTACGAGGTTTCCATTTTTAGGGATGTTTTACTATTAGTTTATTTAACACTAATGATAACTTTGTATTCATTGTGTTGGTTTTCTATTTTGTATGATGTCACCCATTTTCCAATACAGTGTTATAAGTAGCTGTTCCAATAAGACAAATAATCCATTACATGTTACAGTAAAGTCCTACTGTACAGTCGTAGTTATACTTCAATACAATTCTACAATTCATTTAGCAGACACTTTTATCCAAAGTGACGTACATCAGAGAGTAAGAACAACACAAGCAAGGATCTAGAAAAAAGGGAACAATGTCAGTATAAGCAAACGATCAGCTTTGAGTCCGACTGGACACACAGGTGCTGACAGGAAGTGACCAGAGGCAAAGCACAACATTGAGGGCAGTTCTTGAGAGCTCTAATCAGTATAGAAACCATCTTATAAGTGTTAGGCCACGCAGGCTTAGGACAGTCAAACCATGGACTTGGGCCTGCACCTCTGTGCCTTTGAGTTATTTACTGAGATCACAAAGAGGCCTAAAAGGACTTTATCCCAGAATCCCCTGCGGTACTTCACACCTACGTGTGACGTAAAGGGGGGACCAGAACCTGAGGGAGACCCCACAGGAAGGCGGCCAGGTGACAAAACTCTGAGACTCCCCTGTTCTCTCTTTTTCCACGTGCTGACTTCAAGTGTTCGGAGACCCAAGCTCACCTCCTGTTTCCTGCAACAATCTTCCTTTGTTTTAAGTTTTGGCGCGCAGGTAATCCGCGGCCGGCAGTGTTCCAAATCCCGAGCTCGGATTGTCCATTGAACGCATCAGAAAGATAACGGTCTTATTCCGTCCTGCAACGAAAGGACATCAACGGACATCTTTCCCCTCGACGGAGAACCAACGAAGCCGCTCTTGCCGTAAGGGACCCTCGCCGCCATCAGATGCCTCTGCACCAGGACGGACATAAGATCTGTTTTATTGCCGGACTCCTTTTTCCCTTCACCAATCGCGGGCAAAGCGATTCACAAGTGAGGCTTAATTAGGTCTGGGCAGAATTAGCTTTAGAGAGTGTTTTTAACAATCGTTTGATTGAAGCAGAAACTGTAATTTTCTCTTTGTTGGACCGCTGCGTCCTGAGTTTTACCTGTTTAAAACTCTTGTTGTTCCCGTTTCGGACCGCTGCGTCCTATATGTGTTTAGCGTAACAGCATTATAACCGGGTATTATTCTTCTGATCAGAAAGGCCAGTGTAAACCGTATTAACTTGACTTCGGCCATTGGTTTGTTTCTGTGAATGAAGGGAATTACTCCGAGTTGTGGTGCGGGAGTCAGACTGTGATCCGGCCTCTTCAGGCACGCATTTCTCTCCTCCTCTACGCTCCTCTTTTATCCTCTTTTCTTCCCCTTTGACTAACAGACACCCACACATATTCTCGGGTAGACGTACATCTGGAGACTAACTCCACCGCGCCATTACACACATAGGCTACACACACACAGAGATCTGTACACTCGCGGCCATCCAGACGCCTCAGAGACACAGATCGTGTAGGGCCGAACTCGGCCTCTTTTAGACATTAAGGCCACATTAGGTCTTTGTTAGGTGTGTGCCATCGGAAGGGCGACCACGTGGGACGAAGCAATCTCCCCCTCTTCCCCTTCTCTATCTCTCTTTTATCCACAGACACACACACACACATTCACACCCCTTTCACAAGCCTTGCTTGATAATGTTTGTTGCTGGGTGTGAAGGCTTTGTGTACGGATTTCACGCCTTCAATTTATTAAATATAGTTATTAATTATTAATAATATTAGTAATTAAATAACTGATTTGAGACTGATTTGAGTGATATTTTGGTTATATTTCCCTGAGTACAGGGTGGTGCCCCAAAACAAGATTAAACATAGTTTAATGATATTTTATTTATATTATTAATAATTAAATATAATTATTAAAGAATATAACCAAAGTTGACTTGATACAACCCCAACATAAGTCATTGTTATCAAACAAAAACCATCGTCATTACCATCATCATCATCAATAATATGGAGACCATCATCATTAAGTTAGTAGGTATTCATGAAAAGCTGGGTCTTTAGCTTTTTCTTAAAGGTGCAGAGGGACTCTAAAAAAAAGAACTGCATTTTTAATTGCATTCATCAAAGTAACAAAAGTGAAAGCACTTCAAATGCAGAAAAATGATGTCCAATAAGACAAATAATCCATTACATGTTACAGTAAAGTCCTACTGTTTTATTTTGTAGTTTTTATTTTGTAGTTCTTGTACCCAGTGTATTTTGTCTTAATTCCTCCCTTTGTCTGTTTGTCGGTTTTTCTCCTTATTTGTGACAGTGATTATTTATAGAGGAGTTAGATGTGTGGTGCTGCCTTGCTGCGACCTGGACTCTGAGCCGACAATTTCTGCAAGTGTTGTATCGTAAATTCAATTTGATTATCCATTTGAAGTTAAATCTGAATAGTTTGAATGAGCTTGAACAGGAGAGAACATCCTGCTTTATGGTTGTATCAATTTATTGACCTGTTTCCTAAACTTTGCTGTTTTACAAGAACACACATCACCTGACTGAGGCTTTTTAAAACACTTCTTGATTATACTTCCTCAGTTTGTCAAATAGTCCAAATGAGAAATTTTATTTTGGAAAAAAAACCAGAAAAATAAAAGGTTAGGAAACAATGCTATTACCGCAATGCATTGTAATGTGTGTATGTATATCATCAGTTTTAATCTATAAAAGAATATTTTGTATTGTGAACAAAAAAAAGTTTTCTCTTTAGTAGTGTATTTTACTGAAAGTTGATAGATGAAGTTAGAAAGTGTTTAAAAATGCACATTACTACATTTTCTCACCTTCTCTGTGTCGGCCTCCGTAGATGAAGCACCGCTCCTTGTGTCTCCAGCCTCCAGATGATGACCTCTCCGTCATGGCTTGCCGTGGCAATGACCCCGAGAGCAGAGCACTGACAAACAGCCAGGATGTCTGACTTGTGAACGCTACAGGACTTCCAGGACAGATCTGCTTTTACATACAAATCCTACATGTATGGCATACAGGTGTAAATATACATGTGCTATTGAATATGAAACTAGTAAAAAAAAAAAAAAAAAGCATACACATTGAAAATCTGTAGTTCAGCATTTTTGTGTAAAAGGATCAGTTTAAAAAAATCAAGAAGTGTGACGTTTTTAGGCTCCTCTTTGATCCTGAAATTGTGAAACTCTTCGCACATGAATTCCGATCTTGTGACGGTTTACAAATTGCCTGAAAGGACATGTAACTGTTAGTGTTGTCTTGTAGAGAGCAACCCTATTTCCAGCTCTTTACGGATTTTGTTTATACCTCCGGGCTACAGTGTTGTGGTTAGATCTTTATAAAGACGTCAAGGAAACTTGTGCAGATTTCTTGCATGGCATAGGCTGCTTTCATCTCACCAGATTTGTGTGTTAATGTGATTTTAAATCAATGGCTTATAGTGTATATGTTACTCTTTTATCGCCTTTGAATGTGTTCTCAGAAGCCTGGCTCTGCTCACAAGAGGGGGAGGGGAGGGGGCTTAAAAATGAGAAACATGAGCGTGGAGACACAGGATTGAAAATGTGCTGGAGAAGCATGAACGCTGAATGTTACGACTGTAGCCTTCCAGGGATGAATGTGACCGCAGAGCAGACGGTGTTTTAAAGGCTGAGGGGGGAGATGTAACACAAGAATTTGAGGTGTGAAAATATGTACGACTAAGGCTCATACTAGTGTTTACTCTGGCAATGGCAATACTTCATCTTTATTTCTTTAGACCTGAGGGTCAGTGTGTATAAATGTGGAGGTGGACGTATAGTCAATCTTTTTTTTTATGCTCTGAAAAGTTCCAGACATTTTTCTACTTGTATTTAAAAAAAAAAACACACACGAGGTCACATCCTTTTTTTTTTTTTTTTGCTTGAGATATTTTCTGAGGCTAAAGTCTTCCTCTGTTGTCTGCATTCTTGTGAAAAACTCTGCATTTTAAGCCTCGATGAGATTAGTCACTATGGGGACAGCTGTTTGTTTGGGACTCATCATGCAACATTCAACATCTGGGGAATAACTTGTGGAGCATAGTGTGAAGAATAAGTCTGCTGATGTGTGCGTCTTGATATATTTAAGACATT
This sequence comes from Labrus mixtus, assembly GCF_963584025.1. Lineage (NCBI taxonomy): Eukaryota > Metazoa > Chordata > Actinopteri > Labriformes > Labridae > Labrus > Labrus mixtus. The sequence continues at coordinate 21,938,337 of NC_083632.1, forward strand.
GGGTCATTAGTGAATGTGTGTGTGACAATAACAAGCTTTTTGTGAGATATTTATTTGCAGTGGTTTTCTGTTTAAGAAGATGATGCTCCCTTCTTGCACCTGGAAGTAATGATCTCTGTCAATACTTCTAACTGCACAGTTATTCTAGGTTTTTCATAAGGGAATGGCTATTACTAAAAGTCCTACAAGACTGTTTTTTTTCTTCACAGGGTATCTTTTATGTACTTGGAAAACTGGGATTTATTATCTTTTGTTGTTTCAATTCCAAGCAGAGTGCATTCAAATATCCAATAGTTTAAAAAAGGGTGACATTTAAAAAGCAATTATGAAAAACTTATTATTTTTTTTTTTTTACCTGAGTGTTTAAAGTCTAAATTACAGAAAAGAATGATAAAGTCATTAGAAAAGTTAAGTACCATGTAGAGGTAGAGGCTTGATTACTGGTTGCACTGTAGAGGAATGTTTTAATGAAGATGCTTTTGGTTTCATGCAGTTGCAAAGAAGAACAGTGCTAGCCAGCATCAATATTAACAAGCAAGTTCAAAATATTAAAGCCCATGTAAGGGAAATTTAGCTTTTTATGAAACAGACTGAAATGAATGATTTATTTTTATGACCAACAAAAGCAAACATCTCCCACATTCTAGTTTTTTTTAAATGCCTGAAACCTCTAATGTTCACAGGTATCTGCCCACTGCCTTATCATACTTTTTCTAAATGTTCCCAGGAAACATTCTGGATGAGTTATTTAATTGACATTTAAGGAAAGCAAGATTAGAGTTTATAGTTAAAGCTCCCTTTGTGTCCATTTTGGCGCCCCATGTGGACGAAGTGGTGCTTCTTTTACTTTTTGCTGACCTTGTCCTGTACATGTGTAGGTTGATGTTTTCTGACAAAAAAATCTCTTGTCACTGTCTTTTTGCAGTCAATCACTAATTTTTAATAATTGCGGTGGAAAAAGTTCAAGTGTCCTGGTTCTTAGGCTATAAATCATCTCCCCTGACACCTACTCCAGGAGTGGTAACATGTTACATGCCTTTAAAATGATTATATTGATTCTTAGTCTTGTTGAGGGTGTTCTTTTGTGGGTCAAAAAGTGTCTCTATTCATTTCATTCTGTTTGATAACCAGTTAAAAACTTCTGACCGGGGCTTTAAACACTACATGAACATGAGCAGCACAAAAGCGACACAAATAAAAAAAGTTCCTCAGAGGAGCTTTAAGGAAATGAAGTCAAAAATGATCTTAAAGGAGAAAAATCATTCAACACATCTATTATGGAAAAGTCATAAAGAATTTTGGTATAATGGTAAATATATAGGGAAGCGTTAATGTTGCTCCAAAACCTGGTTGCATTATGACTTTGATGTTAAAGTGAGGCTTTTTCCACGTCAGATTCTTTTTTCCAACCTACAGGAGATTAAACTCTGTTTTGCAGTGATACACAGGTGGACTCAAAGACTGTAATACCACTGGTTGGTAAAATTACAGGTATAAACATTTGATTAATATTTTTATTTTTTTGCCATTTTTTATGAAACTGCTCTGGCTTACCATTTTCAATCACCTCTTACTTTACCTTGGTGGCTGAAATGCTGTACTGAGCGATCCGCTGGCTCCACCCCACAGCCAGCAGCTGGTTGCCATGGAGACAGGTCAATCCAGTGACTTCAGACTCAGTGACAGGCTCCAGCTTGTGCAAGTTAAGGCCGTTCAATAAGTTCCACACCTGCCCACAAGAGAGTCCACTTGTTAGCAAAGGTTTTCTTTAACTTAATGATAATGTTCACTTATATTTGATACACAGAATTCACAATATTTTTGTACAAAGATGTTGTGTTAAACCTTTATCGTGCCATTGCGGGCCCCTGTGATGAGCCTCCTGTGGGAGGAGTCAAGTGTCATACAGGTGAGTTCTTCTTCTCCATGAGCGTTAGAAATGTGCAGCCCCCTCCTCCCTGTCTCCACGTCCCACACACACACAGACGAGTTGACATGTCCACTCACCACCTGTCTCAGAGAGGAGTTGTACACAGCGCAGGAGAGGGCGGGACCACTTTCAGTTTCCCGTCCTTCATCCTTTAACCGCTTGTCTCCTCCTCTTCTTGTGTCAGACAGACGGAGCAGCGAGAAGTAATCTTTGCACGCAACGATTAAATGTGTCTGCTGCTGAGGAAGAGAAGGGCCTGGAAAGAGGAAGGGGAAGTTGCCGTGTTCTGGGATTCGACCTGGCTGCAGACAGGGTAGCTGCAGGCGGACAGTTTTCAGACACTGATGGCTGAAAATGTCCCAAACCCTCAACTCCTGAAAAGGAAACGAACATCGATTCATTCACTTCAATTATTTTTAATGCAAAATCTACTTTTCTATCATTTAAAAAGAAGTGACCAAAAGCAGGTTCAGCAAGGTGAACATAACAGCTATACAGTTTCCTTTACTAGTTTAGGAGGCTGGTTCGATGGTTTGGGACTGACCTTGCTATTAACTTTTTGTTCTTTTTATAATCCTTTACAGCCTATAAGAAACTCTGCTGGTAACAAACTGTCCCACTAGTTAGCAGCTCAGCCTTTTATATAACTCTGAACCAGAAGTTTTGAGCCCTCTACCCAAGTTATAAGAGACTTTTTTCAGCCATTGAAAAGGTGTATATTTAAAGTTTCCTTAAACTAACTGACACCCTTTTTGTATTTGAATCTTAACTTTTTATTGTTTTTATGGATCCCATCTTCCTTAGAATCTTTAACATATCCTCTGTAGCCCAGTAGGTTAAACCTCTGCTCAGTTAATCTGATGGTTGGAGGTTTGATTCCTGTGACTAACGGGGTATCTGATTTAGGGCGGCTTAGTCATCGGGACTTGGGTTGGGAACTGGAGGGTCACTGGTTCAAGTCCTTGTGCGGACCAAGTCTGGAAGTTGGTCTGGTAGCTGGAGCGATGCCAGTCACTTCCTGAGCACTGCTGAGGTGCCCTTAAGAAAGGCAGCCAATACCCATCAGCTCAAGACCACTTGCTGTGGGCAAGTGGCCCCCTCACTCTGACATCTCTCCATTAGTTCATAGGATCCTGTTTGTGCACGTGTGTGTTTCACCCTATGTGTGCATCAACAACAGAATGTAAAATTGAATTTCCCCTCGCAGGATTAATAAAGTTTATCTTATGTTGTCCCGATGTTCCTATTCTTGCTTTCTGGTGCCTTTTGCTTTGTTTCATGATTTCAGTATTTGCTTTTTCTCGTTTGACTCACAGCGTCTCTGGAGTAGCTGAAAATCTGCTCAACAGGTTCATAGATGGCAACGTCAAGTACAGTGGCTCTATGACCTCGCAGTGTCGCTACAGGACTCGAGGTCACAAATCGTGTCCACAGTCTGACTGCTCGGTCACATCCTCCTGTCACCATCAGCTGCAGTGATTCATTGTAGTCGAAACATTTAGCTCCCTGAAAGCAGACACAAAAGAAAAAGTTGGTGCATAGAATGTTGTGCTTTGTGTAGGCAGAGTCGTACAAGAACTGGTGCTTAATACAAACAAAGTCCCACATGGGGATTTCTTAAGGGTGGGTTCATTGTTAAAAACTTCCAGACAGTAAATATGTGTACTCCTTCATAAAAAGCCCTCGTGAATAACAGGAAGCCTCACCACCCACTTTAATAATGTTTTTTGCAACAGTCTTACTACCACTTCTCCACACACACATGGCAATGTCATCCTCTGCATGCTTGGTGATGTCATCATTACAGAAAGGTTGACTTGACTTACTTGTCATAATTGTTCCATTTGATAAAACTGGTGAGGATAAATCTAGTGCTGGAGAAGCTATACTTTGAAAACAAGCTACTAATTGCTTCACACTGAAAGAAGTTTCCACAGTTATCCACAAAAAGTGCTGCTTGAATGACACCGCAAAAATGAATGTTAACCTAATGCAAATCGTATTCAAACTACTAGTTTAGCCACATTTACTCCCTAGTAGTGTACACAACCTGACGCTGGAATAATATATAGGATTTGCCAGATAAAAACCTTCATTGCTGTAGAATTGAGATTTCTACAAATGCTGTTTTAAAAAGGAGTGAAAGCTGATTTTCAAACGTTGACCCACACACAGGTCAGTGTCACCCACCAAGACTACAGTGACCTGCATGTGTCAAGATGACCTTGAGCCACATCAAATTAGATAATGACAAATATCCCTACAGACCCGTGCTGTGGTCCTAGTGTTTAGAGGATAACATGCTTCTATATGGAGCTATTATTGTGGCAAACCTATTTGAATATGCGTACACAGATCCACAAATTCACACACAGATTGTGTGTATTTTCAGGATTTACAGCTGAAAAAGTTCACTGCCATTAATAATTAAGTAAATATTTCGAAATTGGTCTACATATTTGCAGATTAGTTTACGCATTTGTGGATCTTTTTTAGGCATTTGTGGATCTGTGTACGCATATTCAAATAGGTTTGCCACAATAATAGCGCCATACTTCTACTACAAAAAAACAAACACTTGATATCAATACGTACTTAAATGTGTTTAAGATTAGTCCTTTAGGAATATGGTATGATACTCAGTTATACTTTTGATACAACTCAACATATATCAGCCTAATCTTCAACATCAGATTTAATAAAAAAATAACCTGTGAAATCAGAATACCTGCTTAATTTTCCAAACATAAGGCCCCTGCTTCAGTGTCACATTCATGAAGACAACAGAGTTGTTGTCACTTTCTGATGACGTCATGATGACTTGAGTTCTGGGCTCAAACATCACTCTGTTGATTGGTTCCTGGTGGACGTTGGCGATGTGATGGTAGGAGACCATGTCGCTGTGATCACAGAGATCCTGTTGGAATAAATGGGTAACAATAATTGACAAATCCTACACGTTTTTTGCAACTGGGACCTGCATTACACATTTCTCTGGATAATCAAGAGACTATAAGCTGTGTGTATGAATTGGTCAAGGTCAAGCTTACAGGGAAGAAGATCCTCTGCGGGCCCCTCCCTCTCCTGGACGGTCTCTTGAAAAGACCTCCAGACGGGTTCAGGAACCGCATAAGGTGGACACCTCCTTTTTCATCCCCCAGTAGCAGCAGAGAGGGTTGCTCTGGATGCTGCATTGATTAAATTCATGATTTAATGTCAGTAACAGTAAATGATTTCACTTCAACTAGCATCTTCAATGAATAAGTGTCATACCTGAACATCATGCCAGTAACAGAGAGCAGTCGGGACACTACGAAACCCTTTGAGGAATAATGGACAAAGAATTTATCTTAAGTTCAGATTTTTGGAGTGCACAGTTTCAGATTTTTTGTTTAAGTTCATTTAAAAACAATGCAAGCAATCAATTTTACCAAATAATTGGACATCCTCAAAAACACTGGCAGCTGAGACATCGACAAAATGCAAGTCCCTGCAGTCAGTTGCTACGGCAACCTTCTGGACATTGCCCATATAGACAGCATCAGTGGTCCAGCCTCTGAATCTCCTCCTGTTGGTTACTTCCTCTGTCGGGTCTCCGACAAGCTGGATTAATTAAAGTTTGAAAATAGAGAGTGTGGGTGTGTTGTACACTTGTGTGGTTGTAAAAGTTAGTCTGTGATGTCACTCACCCCGATGCTTTTGAGGATGTGTAGGCTGCTGTTCCAGACTGTGACTTGACCTCCCTTACTGACGCTGATGTAGCGGAGTGGAGGAGGACGGGAAATAGCGAGCACCCGCACTGTTGGCTCCCGCTGGAGGGGAAAGAGTTTAAGAATAATTATTTAAAAAAAGGTCACTGGAGATATAAAGGGTTACTTTAAGAGAAGGAGCATTGCAGAAAGAAAGCACATAGGAAGACTAAGCAGAGACAGATTGAAATATCCACTTAGTCTAAAGCATGCTTCAAGCTACTTTTGGCATCATCACAATAGTATTTAGCCTGCTTGCATCTTTATTTAGTACAATTATTTAAGTCTACTGTACAATATCAGACTGTAAAAATGTAGTACAGAAAACATAAAGCTGGTTTTATACAAAACCAAACTTGAAATTGCTTTTCCATCCATTCATTTTACTGCTCTTAGTCTTTTTAAATTCCTCCTCCTTTTATCATTTAACTCTTCATCTCTCTGTTGCTTTATTCATTTAACCAATGTCCTGTTTATCCCTTCTTTTTATCTTCATTCTGTGTTTACAGCCTGTGATGTGATGTCGTCCCACTCTCCCTCTATTTCTTTTTTCTTCTCTCCTGGTTGATTTTAAACTAATCATTGTACTGAACTGCCTCTCCATACCTGCCTGTTGAATCTATATTATTCCTGTTATTTGCATTTTTACAATTTTGCCCTCTCTGTTGATCTCTGTTCTGTTGTTGTGTTGCTGTATTTGCTTTGTCTGTCACAGCACTTTGTATTTAAAGGTGCTACATAAATAAAGCTATTATTATTATTATTATCATCTACAGTTTATGAACAGGTGTCTCATGTGAACATTTTCATTTTCTCTTTCTTATATCTTTCTTTTGTCATTATCATTTAACATTGGTTTATTGTCAAGCCAACATCCACCATTCATCCTCATTGGCAAAACCTGAGACATGTGGATTCTGACCTTGTTTTGGGAGCAGTGTCTGACCTGCGGCTGTGTGTCCAGCAGAGCTGCTCGGGGGATGGAGGCGCGCTCTCTTTCAGTATACTCCAGCAGCAGGTAGGAACACAACTGCTGCCAGTTTACCTGCCCACTGCAGCAGATATCTACCTGGATACAAAGCAGTTGAAACACTATATCAGAAACCATTACACTGTTTGTTTTTATTACAACACTTTCACAAAGACCTTCCAGCGTTTCTCCTTACCTCATTAAAGAATCTTTCCACCCATGTGTCCACAGTATCAGGACCCATCACAGACCTTATGACCTCACAAAACTTTTCTGAATTTATTCCTTGCTCTTCGTTCCCGCCACTGTTCCCTCCACTCATTATTTCTGGTCGGGTTTCATGTCTTCCAGCGTTTGTACAGGTAAAAGCTTTTCTCAAGAGCTGCAGGTGCTTGGAAGACAGCTTCTCTGCGGGGCTGACGCCACAGGCTGGATCACTGCAAACAGGATTGTGGTAATGATCATCTGAAGTTAAATGTCACTTATATATTAGTACAGCTCTTCTTATACAGGCACCAATATCAGAAATTCCTCTGATAAAACTTAAATGTGATATTGGGTAGAGCACTGACTGGCCAAATGTTGTTTCTTTTTCAAAACAATAGCCTACTCAGATCTAAAGTATCTATTTTGTCTGAAACTCGCAAATACTGTTTTGGAAAAAGAAAAGAGAACTGACTGAATCAAAAAATAATCATGCAGTGATAGTCAATAATACTGCATATATAGGAGACATTTTTCCCAACATACATTTTTAAGGCCCATTTTTTTCAGGTTTCAAATGTTAAGAATTGAAGCAGGTAAAAACACAGAAGCAGTAGATTCTATTCAGAAACATGGGTTCTACTTTTTTGATGCTTTTTGATGCTTTTTTCTCATAGTCCACTGCACAGCTCCTATATTACACCTTTTGTACATTTTGTGTTTTTTATTTTTTATATTTTATATTTTACATTTTTAAATTCTATTTTATATATTGTAATATCTTCTTATACTGTATTATTTAAGTTGTTGCTATTTCTGCTTTATTTCCTTGTTAATTGTTTAGCACCAATACACCAAGTCAAATTCCTTGTGTGTGTAAATGTACTTGGCAATAAGCCCTGATTCTGATTCTGATTCTGAAAGTCTCGTGCATCATGGGGGACTGTGAGCTGACTGCCGAGCTGCATCTAACATCAGCTCAGCTTGCTTTTATGTAAGGGTTCCTTCAGTGTTCGGAGCCAGGACATGAAACAAACACATCCTCACAGGTTTATGTAGCAGCTTAAAACGACTTTATTGTTTGTTAGTTAGTTGGTCTGTTTGTTTGTTTGTTTGTTTGTTTGTTTGTTTGTTTGTACAAATATTGAAGGTTTATTTGGTACAGTTTTGGCCAACTGGTGTCACCAAAGAAAAAACAAAGGTTTCTTTACATATACATTTTTTTAGGAAGGAAATATTTCCACAAGAACAACAATCGGGAGAGCACTATTTGAATATTTGACTTTCACACTGCAGCAGTTATGAGCAGGCTCTATATGGGTGGATTAGGTGTGCATGCAGGCCCAGATGGACCAAGCATTAAACATTTAGGATAAAGGAAAGACCCTGAGCTGAGGTAGGATGGGGGCCAACTAAAAACAAAGATCTATCAAAGAATATTTGGCTTCACAGCATCACTTCTGCAACTTTTGACTGTTTATACTGCGTCTTGAGGTGCCTGAAATCGATGCAGAGTAGAACAGCGCGCCCAAGTGGCAGGACAGGTACAACACACTGCTCCTCCCAAAAAACATCTAATTTCCTAATTAAGTCTTTATGATGCAAAATGATGTGAAACATTTACAAGGGTGTATCTTAATTGATCATTTGGTCCTGAATTGTGAAGTTGTTTCATGTACAGAATGAGTGAGTAGGGGTTCATTGCAGTTTGGGGGCAGTGATTAAACAATCAACGTGTTCCTTTCCCCCAGCAGCTCCTGTGTGGTCCTGTTGCTCAGGGAGACTGTACTCACTGCTACAATAAGTCACATGTCTCTGCTTTGTGAGCTCTTTTCCTGGTCCATCGGAACAAAAAGCATGAGTGCTCCATAACATCATGGAACCATAAAATAATTAAGTAATAAAAGTGCATTATGTGTGCTGGATGGGGAGTGTAAAAGTATCTGAAAGACTTGTGTAGCAGGAAACAGGAGATGGGTTGAGAGGAGAGATATATCTTAACCAGGGAGATGCAAACTATGAACTTAATGAAATAAATTAGAGACATTGACAACAAAACACGCATTATGAATACAAACATAGTTGAAGTTGTATTTTTTGCATTTGACAAGGTACAGAGAAAACACCACATGAAAAGTAAGAAAAGACTCTTTCTAATGAAGTATAGATCATTCACAGCTGATTAGTATTGGATCTATTTATTCATCATGATCACATAAATAAGGTAAAGCTAAAAGAGAACTCACCAAAATCGGCCATGTGGTACCTCTGTCTCGTAAATAATCCATGGATTTTTTATTTTTCTTAAAGTATCCATTCTGAAGACCTCAACTTTACTGATTACTGATACTCATTTCCTATTGAAATTTAATCCAGATAGTTTGTATTTCATCTTTTTAAGTCCATATAGTGACAGACGGAAGCTGAGCCAAAAGATTTCCTAAAGAGCTCAAAGGAGAATCTGAGATCCTCCAAGCTCTCCTCAGAGTCTGAACATGCAGGCCCTTTGTTGATGTCCACTCCCTCTTTCTTTTTTAGGCAAACCTGATGTGCTCAAACAAAGCTCCTGAAGGAATGTCCAGGTCCTCGGATCAATAAGCAATCCTTCACAAGCGCTTGACCACTCGGAAAGTCTACACATCTCTGAAGAAAGGGTTGAGACAGAGAGAGAGAGAGACATAGAAAGAGAGAGAGCGAGAGACAGAGAGAGAGAGAGAGCGAGAGACAGAGAGAGAGAGAGCAAGAGAGAGAGAGAGAGACAGAGAGAGAGAGAGCGAGAGAGAGAGAGAGAGAGACAGAGAGAGAGAGCGAGAGAGAGAGAGAGACATAGAAAGAGAGAGAGCGAGAGCAAGAGACAGAGAGAGAGAGCGAGAGACAGAGAGAGAGAGAGCAAGAGAGAGAGAGAGAGACAGAGAGAGAGAGAGCGAGAGAGAGAGAGAGACATAGAGAGAAAGAGAGAGAGAGAGACATAGAGAGAGAGAGAGCGAGAGCGAGAGACAGAGAGAGAGAGCGAGAGAAAGAGAGAGAGAGAGACATAGAGAGAGAGAGAGCGAGAGCGAGAGACAGAGAGAGAGAGAGCGAGAGAAAGAGAGAGAGAGAGAGAGAGAGAGAGAGAGAGAGAGAGAGTTACCGGGAATAGCTGCAGGTCTGCTGGGGGTAACAGAAAGGCCCTAGAGGTTAATCATTTAAAGAAGCAGAGTAAGTCTGGACCCAGGAGGGTTAAGATTGGTAACTCTTGTAGAGGAACAAGCTCATCTTACATTTGAATGATTCTTGAATGTTAAACTTTAAGGATTACTGCTTATTCTAAAACCATCAAAAAGTAAAAAAAACATGAAGCTGTACGGTATGTTTTCATGTTGTTATAGCTTCATGCTTGTGTAACTAATGTAGATTAATTATTTCCTCAGCACTCTGCTCTCCACTTCACTGAGCATGCAGAGTTCCCACACTGTTTCATTTAAGTACCATGTCCCAGGTGGAGTCTGGTCTTCTGGGCAATTCTTTGTCCTTGGTCTAATACTCGACTTCTGCACTCAAGCCGCCTGTATTGTAACAAAAAATGTACCTAACATGATACAATATGCAATACAAATATAACTAAATGTGTGCAAGACCCATTGCAACAAGTAAAACAAAATAGTCAAAGATAACTACATCTCTGACTCATAACAAATCATTTCTTCATGAGGACACTTATGCAGCACTGTTCCTGTGAAATTATCTCGTTAAGGCAACATGGTCTTTCAATTTCTTTTGACTTGAAATAAAAAATAAAAAATACTTTATCAAAAGTTGAATCCACCTAAAATATTGCGTTAACCCTTGTGCTGTCCTCAAATGTATTTATATTTTTCTCTATATATATATTTGTTCAAAACTAACAAACACTCAATTATTTTCAGGATTGTTAACCTTTAAATACAAGGTTATTTTCTTATTTTGTTTATGAGTTAGGTCTGACAATCATATATCATACAATTTTTTATTGATTATATTTTGTGTAAATAGAAGTTAAGGACCTAACAACCAAATTTATTTAGTGGGGTAGAAGTATGAGGGTGCAACAAAATTGCAGTACTCAAGTTAATATAGCCTACAAGTAGCTAAATGCTTTTGCATACTGTATTTTCACCATGGGGACCAATGATACATAATTCACTCTCAAGGAAATCTTATATGATATTAATTAATACTATCATGTATTATGTGAGAAAGACTTCATTTTTTTTCAGACAACTTGTTAGAATAAGGTAGCATTGATAAACTGCCTTTCAAGCTGGGATTGGTGCATGTGGCTGTCAGATATCATGTCATTAACAGGTACGGCCACTAGATAGAGCCACAACTAAAATATTTGACCAACGCTCGGCATCGCAAATACTTAGCATAACATGAAGTGTAGTCATTTTCCCCCTTTTGACAGCAGTAGGCTAAATGTACGAGACACAACTGGAGGTAGTTGTAAGCATATCATTTTTTTTTTTTTTTTTAAATAATTGTACCGTCTTTTCAGTGTGAAATATTCTATTAAGGAATGAACACTTCTATTACAGTGTCAACCATGTACAGAAACATTCATACTCACACGGTGGCAGCAGCAGCTAAGGTAATTGACTGACTCAAAGGTAATTAGAGCCCCGTGATGACCCGCCCTCATTTCCCCTCTTCCTCACTAAACGGGACTTGGAAACACAGTCCGCCCTGCCCTGAGAGAGCTGCAGTGATGGGGCGGTGAGGATGCCAGTCAGTTGCTTTAAACTTTTAATATAACATTCCTCAACTTTTTTTTTTTTCATATAATATAACATTTTGTTTAACCTGTCTGGTGCCATGTTGCGAGTCGTTGTACAATCGGCTAAAAATCTGCCTAAACATAGAATTGGAAGTCCGGACCCAATAGCCTCTGTCACCTTTAAAGGTAAGTCTCAGTTCAAAAGTCGTTTTTATATAACTGTCTATATATAAGGGTCTTATAAAAGTGGAGGAAGTGTGTCTTGAGCTTAATAATAACTTTATAGCCTTCATAACTTTTAGCTAGTATGACGTCACTCTATGGACCCAACGCATTGTCTGAATATTTAATTGGTATCTCATGCAATTTTTCAAGCGTACAGTTTAGTTTTCCGTGTCTTCTTTTTGGTGCTTATATGTATTATTTGGAAGTTCTTACGATACAGTCCTTTCAAATGCAACATAGAGGAAAGGTAAACTCCTGTAACATGTCACAGCATTACCAAGTTGCAAAGACAGCTGAGAAGGGATCATGCCAGGACATGAAAGATTCACAGACAGAAAATAGAAATCTTTCAAAGAGCCTAAAACTAGAATTATGCTCTTGTATTAAAATGATATCAGATATAGTTCTGTGTCACATTGATATTTGCTTCTGTAGAGGACACAATCCTGGTACAGTAAACAGCTCTAGTCGCCTGCAGCTGTTTTCTTTGTCATCATCAACATCAGCCACAGGTGTGGCAGCTTCTCTCTTTTCCTGCTTCCCTGTTAAGGCTGAAACACTTCAGGACTACACAACAATAACCTATTGCAAATAGGAAATGGGTGAAATAATTTCAGGTGTATTCTTTGGTTTGGCAACTTTGTTCTTCCCAGTATTTTGAACTCACATACCCAAAAGTAGTCTACTGAGACTGTCGAGAAGTGGCTTGTGTTTCATTTGACCTTGACCTTTTGGTGCAACAAGATTTACAAATAAATGATTTCCCTTTCAGATGAGAAAAAGAAAACAAAATCAATTGACAATGAGGTGAATCCTGTATGGAATGAGGTAAACCTCCAGTACGCACGCACACACACACACACACACACGCACACGCACACGCACACACACACACACACACACCTTTGACTTTTAATTAAAGGTAGTTAAGATCAGCTGCAAAGTAAAGCAGCAATAATTGAGTTACATCCTACATATACATTCCCGTTTGAAATAAACTAATAGACATCACATGGTAAATACATGGACATGGATAATCATCATATGACTGTCACAGTATGTAAATGCACCATGTCCATGGATTATATGATAAATGCATGTAGGTCTAAATGTAGCCTCTTTCATACAAAAACAACTGCTGAAGCATCTCATCTCTTTTCCCCTCTTTCTGTTTTGCAGGTGCTTGATTTTGACCTGAAGGGCACAGCGCTGGACTCCAACTCCTTCATAGACGTGGTTGTGAAAGATTATGAGACGATTGGGAAAAATAAGTAAGTGCAGTAAGACGCTGAGACTGTCACTGAGCTCCCTGTTAGCTTTTTGTGCAACAGAGGGATCACAGTGATGAAAGAGGAGCTTGTGTGCCTCTCCTTACTGAATCACAGAGCAAATAATTCTTGTCTGAACAACGACTTTTATGGAAAAAAAAGTCTGTTTAAACAGCGGGTTAGGCAGAAGTAGACGGAGGCTGTGTGTGTGTGTGTGTGTGTGTGTGTGATTTTCTCAGCTGTGTAGATGTCAGGTATTAAATACAACTTGTGAACATGCAGACAAACGACAAGATCTTTTGAAGCACCTTGGCTGCAAAGTTATTTGTTCACAGCAGAGGCCACACCCACTGGATAGGATACATATCATTATTAACTGACACAGATATACACGGGGAAGATAAGTTTCATAGTAACCCAGTGTTTGAGTTATGTAGCTAGCTCCTGCTACCCCCTCACACCCTACTTGCCATGCTGGGACTTGCCGGACTGTGTGGGCTGCCTGGTCCTGATTGGGCAACAGTGGATGGATGAATTGCTGTTTGTCTTCTTTCTCTCTTGATGGGAAATGTGTGGCACGCTTTCACTTGGGGGTGGAGGGTGGGGGGGGGGGGGGGGGGGTGGGGGGGGGTGCTTTTTGTAGCCTTTACTAGCCAAATATTTTGTCATAGTGCAACAGTACCAAACAACCGCTGAAAAACAGTTTGAAAATAGATGCAGAATGTCTAGTTGCAGCAAAGCAGTTCAAGTCTTTTGCTTCCAAACCCAACTCACATATGGGACCAATCTAGTCCAACCCCAAAGAATGTTTCCTCGACATCACTAATTAGTGCTATCAAAGGCTTGTCTATGATAAGAAAAACAAGCATTTTAAAAGTGAGTGTGTGTCTATAATTTATGTGTGAAAGACATTACAAGGAATATATTCTCTCTGCTCATATGCTTTGCCTTGTAAAAGTTTTCCCCCCATGCATGGGACAGTCATAACTGTGTGGGAGGGAGCTTGTTTCCAGCCCACGAGTCCATGTTCAATTGAGTCAAGTTTTCCACTGGGCTGGCCCATCTGACACGCTCCCTAAAGATCTACACAGAGGGAGCAGAACGAGGAAGTCTCTCCCTCTCTTTCTGCAGAAATAGTTAAACATCTGCTGTTATGGGTAATCCCTGTCGTCGTGGCAACTAGTAGAGAGAAATACAATCAGTGTTTTCTGATTGAAGTTAGATTTTAAATCGAGATTAGAAGATTTTTTGGATCAAAGTTTGAAGTGTTTAAAACAATAACTTCATCCGGATCATTAGGTCTGCACATCTGATGTATGACCGGATCTTAATAACAGTCTATTTTATGTAAATCTTTTTTAAGGTTTAAAGAAGTAAAGCTGTTTTGCATACAATACATGTTCTGGTATAGTATTTTAGAGAAGTCAATAAAAGGACTGCAGCTTTCCTGCATGCTAGCTGCCCAGTGGGGGTGAACTGGAGCCCAGCAGTGCTGTGAGTCAGTGCTAACATCAACACACTAAAAAGCCAACAATGATCATTCTGTCATTCTGATAAATCGGAGGTGATGTTGGTGTCTTAATAAAGAACAGCTCATTTACTGTGAATGTATGTATTCACAAGTAAAGTACGGGTCAGGATAATGCGGCCATGCCGTTAATCGTAATTAAATCATAATCCCAATGTGAACTAAAGCTAGCTAACACTTACCCTCAGAAGAATAGGTGCCAATGTAGTGGTGATTCATTTTGAACATTTAAACATATCAGCACAGCAGGTAATTTGTAAAACATAAAGAACAGCAGATAGATGTCAAATCTGTGTTTAGGCACTCTTGAATTTTTTGTTTTTTTGCACTTCATGTCAGTTTCTCAATGTAGAACAATAAAGATAAAGATAAAGATAAACTTTATTGATCCCCTGTGGGGGAAATTTGTGCATTACAGCAGCTCCAGAAAACAGGGGACGGGAATACAATTATTTTTAATAATTGTATTCCCGTCCCCTGTTTTCTATTATTAAAAATAAAAATAGAAGTTAAAATCAAATCAAACATATTTACATTCAGTTAAATAAAAAAATACAATAATGTAAAGTTACACAGTAACTACAAAAAAAAACTACAAAAAAGGTTTTGTTCTTAAAAACACACACACAGTGTTTAGCATTATGAGGTGGTGAAGCTGTTAAAGAGTCTGATTAAACAGTCTGACTGCAGATGGGATGAATGACCTGCGGTAGCGCTCTGTCTTGCAGGGTGGGTGTCTCAGTCTGCTGCTGAAGGAGCTGCTCAGAGCCCCCACGGTGTCATGTAGGGGGTGAGAGGGGTTGTCCATGATGGATGTCAGCTTCACTAACATCCTCCTCTCACCCACCTCCTCTGTCCAGAGGACAGTCCAAGACAGAACTGGCCCTCCTGACCAGTCTGTTCAGCCTCTTCCTATCTCTCTCTGTGCTCCCTCCTCCCCAGCAGACCACTGCATAGAAAAGTGCAGACGCCACCACAGTGTCATAAAAAGTACTTAGCAGAGTCCTGCACACTCCAAAGGACCTCAGTCGCCCTTCTTGTACAGGACGTCGGTGTTGTGAGACCAGTCCAGTTTATTGTTGAGGTGAACACCCAGGTATTTGTGCGTCTCCACCCTCTCGATGTCCAAGCCCTGGATGTTCACCGGTGCAGTCTGGGGTGACTTCCTGCGGAAGTCAATCGCCATCTCCTTTGTCTTGCTGGCGTTGAGCTGAAGGTGGTCGAGCTCACTCCAGTCGACAAAGTCCATGATGACCTGCCTGTACTCTTGTTCGCTCCTCTTAGACACACACCCCACGATGGCTGTGTCATCGGAGAACTTCTGCAGGTGGCAGCTCCCAGAGTTGTAGCAGAAGTCAGAGGTGTACAGGGTGAAAAGGAAAGGGGAGAGAACTGTCCCCTGCGGGGCCCCTGTACTGCAGACCACCATGTCAGACTCACAGTCCTGAAGCCTCACGTACTGTGGTCTGTTGGTGAGGTAGTCCGTTGTCCATGCAGCCAGGTGACAGTCCACTCCCGCCCTCTCTAGCTTCCCCCTGAGCAGTGCAGGCTGGATTGTGTTGAAGGCACTGGAGAAGTCAAAGAACATGACCCTCACAGTGCTGCCGGTGTTCTCCAGGTGAGTCCAGGATCTCTGCAGCAGGTAGATGACGGTGTCATCCACCCCGATGTTCGGCTGGTAGGCGAACTGCAGAGGATCCAGATTTGAAGTCACCAGGGGGCGGAGGTTGTTGAGGACGATCCTCTCCATGGTCTTCATCAGGTGAGAGGTGAGGGCCACAGGTCTGAAGTGGTTAGGCTCCCTAGGGTGAGATGTCTTTGGGACTGGCACCACGCAGGAAGTCTTCCACAGAGTCTGTACCCTCTCCAGTCTCAGGCTCAGGTTGAAGATGTGCAGAAGGACCTCACAGAGCTGGTCTGCACAGTCCTTCAGGAGTCTGGAGCTGATGCCGTCGGGACCTGTGGCCTTCCTCGCCTTGATCTTCCTCAGCTGACTTCTCACCTGATCAGCTGTTATGGAGAGGCCGTCGGAAGAGGAGGAAGAAGAGGGGGGGGTTGTTGGGGAGTCGTCTGAGGAGGAGGAGGAGAGGGCTGTTGAGGGGGGTGGTGGCAGGGTACTCAAGGTACTCAGATGGAGTGTGTGAGAAGCAGGCTGGTCTGCACTCTGGTGGGTGGGGGTGGGGTTGGGAGCAGAATCAGATCTATTGAAGAACAGATTCAGTTCATTTGCCCACTCCCTGTCTCCTGCTTCAGGGCCCCTCCCATGCCTTCTGCTGTGACCTGAGATGTTATTCAGGCCCCTCCAGACTTCTCTTGCATTTTTATGTTGTAAATGCTCCTCCATCTTTGCCCGGTAGCTGGCTTTCCCCTCCTTGATTTTTTTCTTGAGCTCCTTCTGCACCCTCCTCAGCTCCTCTCTATCTCCAGATCTAAAAACCCTCCTCTTTTCATTGAGCAGGGTTTTCAGCTCAGGAGTCACCCAGGGTTTGTTGTTGGAGAAACACTGTATTTCTTTGGTGGGTACAGTGTTCTCAACACAGAAGTTTATGTAGTCTGTGATGCAGTGAGTTAAACAGTCGATGTCCTCCCCATGTGGGCTGCACAGCACCTCCCAGTCACTGGTGTCGAAGCAGTCCTGCAGCACCTCAGTGGCCTCCTCAGACCACTTCTTCACATACCTGGTTGTGGGGGGTTGTTTTTTCACCATAGGTATGTAAATGGGCTGCAGTCTCACCAGGTTGTGGTCTGAGCGGGAGGGGTGATGATCTGTATGCATCCTTGGTGTTTGCATACAGTAAGTCCAAAGTTTTATTGTCCCTGGTATGGCAGTCAACATACTTAGTGAAAGTAAGCAGAGTGACAGACAGGGAAGCGTGGTTAAAATCTCCTGAGATGAGAATAAGAGACTGGGGGTGTGATGTCTGTAGCTGAGACACTACACTGTGGATGAGTTCACAGGCTGCAGCAGCGTCTGCCGAGGGGGGGGGATGTAAACAGTCACCGCGATGACGTGTGAAAACTCCCTCGGCAGGTAATATGGCCGAATGCTTACAGCCAGCAGCTCCACATCCTTAGTGCAGCGCTGTTCTTTAACGGTGATGTGCCCAGAGTTACACCATCTCTCATTCACATACATCGCTATTCCCCCGCCTTTCTTCTTACCGCTCTCCCTCACGCTCCGGTCCACTCTGATGAGGTGGAAGCTGTCCAAAGTTACGAGTGTGTCCGGAGTGAGTTCATTCAGCCATGTCTCCGTGAACTGCATGATGCTACACTCTCGGTACTCCCTCTGAAGCCGGGTGAGCGCCGTCAGCTCCTCCATCTTATTAGGGAGAGATCTTACATTCCCCATAATTAAAGACGGCACGGATGGTTTGTACCGTCTTTTCTTTTCCCGACACTTCACTCCGGCTCTGCATCCCCTTCTCTTCTTCCGTAGTTCTGCGGGGATGTCCGGTCTTTCAGCTGGATGTAACCGAGGTTGGCACAGCGCAGTCAGCTGTTCACGGGTGTAAACAATGGAGCCGTGACTGAATGGGTCTCCCGAGGGAGTTTTAAAGAGTCCACAGAGAAAGAAAAACATCACTACTACTCCAAAAAGAAGAATATCCATGTTTGCTGTTTGGAGTTGGAGTTACTCGCGAAGTTACAGCAACAAAAAGTCAATATTAACAAAATAAACTAAAAAACAATAACGATCGCCTATCTCCTCATATTGATCAGGCTTACTGCATCATAAAACTCTTGATCTGATGTGAATTTCATCAGATCATCATTCCTCCAGTAATCAATCGGAAACATATTTCAGTTTGAAAAAGTTCAACCTTTAAGTGGAACTAGAAGAAGTCACGGGGGATCTTCATGACCTGTCTGTGTGAGTCATTGACATGTGTACACAGTTTTGTGTCTATATTTAAGTAGATAAATTGATATATTTGGGGACCATGAATGTCTGAATAAGATGTGATGTTGTTGCAGTAGATGTTGAAGCATTCCAGCCTGCAACAAAGTGATGAACCCTTCAAACCTCTGAGAACAAAATGCTGGCATGGCTAAAGGTTAACTTGGTAAAAATGATTCTGAAGAGGACATTCTGTTGAACTGGTTAAATATTATCAGATAGCTCTGACTTTGCATGTAGCTGTTACATGTTTTTCTTATCCTATTAATTTTTTAAATAAAGATTTAGATAATTTTACATTTAGAATACAGTGTTAACTTTTACAACAGGGTCATTGAGCGGTTAGTATTTTGATAACACTTACATGTACAGTAAATGAGGCGGCCACTAAATCTTATCATTACAATAAAATATTAACAGACTCTGCACGGAAACATTTGGAGTGGTAAACTACGGGTTGAATTCTTCTGGGAATGCAGCTGCATGAAAATTCACAACCAAAACTGTTTGAATTGATAAAACATACAGAGTCAGACATCAGGAGGTTTCTCCAAATATTTCACCCACTTTCACCCACTGTGTGTGTCCTAAACACTTTGCAGCCTGGCAGTGCTGAAAGAAAAATGAGTCAACAGCAATAATCAAGGATCTGTGATTGCTCGCTGATTTTCACACCCCGGTCAAACTTCTGGGACGAGCAGTATCATCACACACATCTATGTGAGAGGAGATGAATACTGAAAGTAAAAGGGAGTGAACTTATGGAAATGAATCCAAACCACAGACACGACGCTACACACCATCCAAACAGAGAGGCTCTTTGAATAAACCAAAAGTGTACTCCCTACTTGAATCCTTGTTGTTTGAGTAAAACCTGAGTAAATGCAAATCACAAACATACAGTTTTATAATAAAATATTCAAAGATCAATACAACTGCACTAAAAGACATAGGGCCTGGGGATTTACATAACAAACACTGGAGCCAGATTAACTAGCAGATTAACTCTAGGTGCCTTCAAAAAAACACTTATACCAATTTAAAATCTCAAGAATATATACAAAAAGTATTTCCATTTCAAATGAAACCATATCACTAAGTGAAATGAAAATTAAGTTAATGTGTAAAAATACTTAAATGGTAACTTTGCACATGACGACAACGTTGTACCTGTCAGCTGCTCATTACACACAAACATACACACACCTGTGTGTTAAGTCCAATTAGTGATAAAGTGAAATGGAAATGACTTGTATTCTGCTTCTAACCTTTCTTACAATAAATTACCGGTACTTTATTTAATAATTGTATGTTTTTTAGACTGTTGTATGAATTTGTGTTGAGCGTGGCTGTGCACTATATTATTTGCCTTAACCACCTCATGGGACAGTGGGGGGTTCCCAGTCTCTGGCGCCTTGATTTTGGGGGGTCACAAGCTGAAAAGTTTGGGAGCCCCTGAACTAGAGACTGGTAACCCTGTAGCCCTGTACATATGGTCTTGCTCTAAGCTTAGACTGTGGTGGCTTGGGATTGAGAATATTCTTTAAGTATTATTACAAGATATTTCCTTTTCACCTGAGAACACAATGCTGGGTGACTTGACTGATTTGAACCCCCCCTCTCAAAAGATAAAAGGGTTATGTGAGCAAAATGACATTACAGATGCCAAAAAATGCATCACATGTACTGTAAGTGAATAGACTAAATCCTCCTGATATTATTCAGTGGATCGATGAAGTTATTTCATGAGGTCCATTAGAGAAAAAACCCAATGCCTTTAGAGGCTGTTTCATAAGACTTAAGACCCTTAGATGGCACATGGAATAAGTTAAATACATGATGTCATTTATCTATTCTTTTACTTCATCTTTTATTCTTATGGCTTTGATCTGTGGGTTAGTGAGGAGGGTGGAGGACCGTTCACCATGTGGGAGAGGGGAGAGGTATGTATGTATATTCTATGTTGCAAAAAGAAGATGTATCTCTTGTCATGGCTCTTAGTCTGTTATGTTACATGCTACTCTTAAAGTAGAGTGGGTGTCTGTCTCCCGGACCCTGACTGGTAGACGATTCCAAGGGAGAGTGGCTTGATAATTAAAGGCTTTGCCCCCCCCCCTCCCCCTTTTACTTTTAGAGATGTTAGTCATACTGACAGCACAATGTTCAAGATCATTTATAGAGCACTGTGACCTTGAAGATATGATGCTAGATGACCACAAACAGACCTGCGGGTGAGAAGGAGGATTTTAAATGATCTTCAAGATTATATGGCATGAGTGCAGAGAAGCTAGTCAGACTGTTGTTCCACCAGCTATCAAAGTCTTAAATACAGGGACGCAGTCAGCAGTGGTGGGATGTTTCCCTGTGACTCATCCTGTTTTGGTCATTGCTCTGTGTGTTTGCAGGGAAAACAATGAGGAAATGTGTCAGTCATTCTGTTCTGTTCACAATATATGCAGAGCTGCTGCTGGTCTATATTAAATGTACATTTTGGAAGATGTTCAGACAAGTGTCGAGGCCTGTCGGGGTCTGATACAATCATAATGTGTGACTTATTCTGTTTTAAATTTGAATGGTATCAGAGTGTAGTCAAGCCTGAAAACAGGATTTGCAAAATGATAAATGGCTGAGAAAGAACAGCCATGTTGAAATCCAGTTACATAACCAGCCATCTTTTTCAATGATGTTTCCCCTCAAACACATCTTACCTTAATCCTCTATTTGTTTTTATCAAATTCTAATCTTATTAGCAAGCAAGTGCTGTACACCCTGTCAGCTTCAAGACCACATACCAGGTTTATAGACTCATGGAGAATCCTTGTGTCAGTCTCCTTCCTGATTCAGAGCTCTGAGTGCAGCCAAAAAAATATCATCATCTCAACAAAACTCTGTCCAACTTTTTGTGTTGTGAGGAAAATGTGTCTTACTCAGATGTCGGAGTAATCACATGTGGAAGATTTTTTTTCATTCATTCATTATTTTACTTCAGCTGAGTGAATTATAATCAGTATTTTGTGTAGTTTGCAGTTTACTTGTCAATGATTTTATAAAACTTTTAGATTGTTTTTCATCTTTTCCTCGATTTGTCCCATGATTGAATTTTTTTGCAGACCAAGCAAAAGTTGTTAAAGGGGAAAATCATCGTCTTGAATACTCTGGTACTATTGTTAATCTCTAAGTCTTTGTCAGTGAGTCTTCAGTGATGTCATGTTAATGTAGAGTCCGTAGTGAGTAACTGTTTCTGTCTCGGGAAATTCCTCCTCTCAGGATCACTGCCAAGAAAACAAGTCCACCCAAAGTACAATGTCATCTGAATGATGCATCGCAGTCCATTTGCTACACTGTGTTACTTCAGTGTTACTTTGAATTCATTGGATTGAAAATAATGTAATGCAGACAAACATCCAATGAGTAGTTTACGTCGTAAACTATTCAGTGTGATTTTACAATGTATTCAGTGTTTACGAGGTACATGTAACTAAAAGGATTCACTCACAATATTCTCAAATTTTGAGCTGTTCCAGAGAGGTGTTGATTCAACGTAAGGACTATTTTGGAGGCTGAAGAACCTATTGTATTGTTATATAACCTACACTTGTATTTATCAAAGGTGTGAAAAAAGAATCAAAACACCTCCCTGTAAAATAATGGTTGGATTTATTGCAGGATTGATGTCTTAGACTAAATTATAGTGATATAGAGCGCCACAGCAATGACTCCTAAAACCAGGAAGTAAGTTAGCATTTGAGCGCCATGGGGTCTAACGTCTAAAAGTCAATGGGAATTTTGAATGGGTTTGTGGTTAGACGTCTGAAATAAGGTCTGTGGTTAACACAAGCTTAAGAGATGTTGGTGTTTTGTTAGACCACATAAACTACGTTAGGTAATACCCACACTTGTGAATTTTGAAGTTTTTAGGCGTCTTTAAAAAGGCGGTTGCTAACAAGTGGCTAAATGAGACTACAGTGTTTGTCGGGGACATTAAACGTCATCACGCCGGACACAGAGGCCGGGAACTCTCTCACTAGTCGGAGATGTCTCCTGTAGGTTTAATCTTTAGGTTAAGGTGCATATTATGTTAGTAAAAAAATTATTAAACTACGCGGGTTAATTTATCAGAGATCGTCTGATTTTCTGATTTTCTGCAACGATCCAAAATCCAATGCAAAAATCCCATAGGAAAATTCTGGTTAGACCCCATGGCGATGCTACTTCCGGGTTGGCCTACAAAAATACGTCATATGGTTTGTTCTGCTGAACTGGCAGCCGTTTGTTTATGTTGGATTAACACGTCAGTGTCAACATTTAAGAAGAAAAATATATATTTTGTCTGTATTTCTGCCTTAACGTTAATCTGTGTTTTGAGTGTTTGAGCATAAACAAGATACACAATTAGCAGTGTATTTTTTCGTGTGCCCGCCTGGAGGCAGTGGCAATTCTAAAGTCTGTTGGGGCCCAAGGCAAAAATCAAAATCAGATGGGGCCCCCTTAAGGAGGCTTCCTACTGTCATTGCAAAATTTTGCACATTATGGGGTCGCTGCTTTGGTTTAATTTTTTTCTGCCCTCTGGGGCCCCCTACTGGTCTGGGGCCCCAAGCAGTTGCCTGCCTTGTCCGTTGACAAGCAGTGCCTGGAGGACCACAGCCTCCGTACATTGAGCGCGCACCACAATAGACCAGGAGCAATAACACACTGCTTTGGAACAATTTATAAAATACTTGTATAAAGAGAGAGAGTCCAGTGTTCATGTAGGCAGATCTCATGTACACTGACACTTTCCAACATTTTATTTTGTCATTGAACAGCAAAGAAGCAGTTAACAGAGGAATGTGATGTTTCATTTCAAGCAAACGTGTCAAATCAAATAAAGTTACACTTAATCGACGTCGCCGTTACTCACATCCTTTTCCTGTTTGCTTCATTAGATTTCTGCTTGGTCACTTAAATGTTCTGAAAAATGGCCCTGGTTCTGTTTCCCTTAGCTGGAAATGAAAGGATCTTCCAATGCAAACAAATGGAAGATTTGGTCATTTGAGTTCTCTCTGCAGGTAGTCTCAGATGATCCAACACTGAATCACTGGCAGGTAGCTTCTGTGCAGTGTTGACTGTATGCTGCCTCATGGGGTGCGTTTGTTTGTCTGAGCAGGCAGGGTTTGTTAGCTCTGGGTGGTGACCTTCTATATGCCCCTTTCATGAATGGGACTTCACTGAGCACACATGCAGATTGAGTTTCTCGGTCGTCTGTAACTACATTCCTGATGTGTTGGCTGACTAGATATTAAACTTGAGTTTTCACTTGGTGACCCTTTTCCTCTGACATCACTCTCGGGTTGGAAAGCTCAAATGCTGTAATGTGTTGTACTGCACTGTTTCAGGTTGAAAGTCTTTTAAATGTAGGGAATATAACAAACAATTATCATTTAAAACATCCAGGTGTATCAGTTAAAACAACATATGATAACCAGTTAAGCTACAGCTAATGCTAACATTCAGGCAACGCCTAGCTAACATTTCCCTTTGATAACAATACTGTTAGCTAGGAAAAAACAGAATGCTAACATCACCTTATGTCTGACTGTAGCTGATTGGCTAACAAATATGTTGTTTAACAGTAGAATATGGTCAGATGTCTCGCATGTTTACCATCTTGTTTATTGTTTATCTTGTTTAATTTGATTAATAATCAGGAAATGGTGATACTGGTTGTCAGATTTGTTAATAAAACTTCAAACCTATGATACAGCTCTACAGCATACATTTGAGTTATCCACCTGAGCATGATGTAGATAGTAAATAAGGCTACATCAGAATACCAGAGCAGGATTATGACAAACTGTTTTTTATGCGTCTATGTCGCTGCAGTTGTCTTTTTGTATGTCTATTTTACAGTGTTGTTGTATCATGTGTTATTTCCTAAAAGCATAACCAGGGACAAGGACTGCAAATTAGCCATGGCTAGAAGTCCTATATACATTGACAAATAAACTGATAAATAAATAAAAACATTTTCCACTTAGTCACAAGGTATACACATTTAAAGTTACACAAATAAAGTATCTGTCAAAATCTGTATTTGCTTTAATGTTTTCTTGCTTTATTCTTTCCAACAGATTCCTCGGGTCAACTAAGATTTCATTGAGAGACCTTGCCACTGGTCAAGTGAGGTCCTTACCATCCAAAAATGTCCCTTTGGTCAACGAGACAGGACAGAACATCGGGGTGAGTTTCTTTCTGTTTAAAGTAAGATATCTGTCTCCCTTTTAAAATAAATATTTGACCAGGAAATAATCTTTCAAGGCTACTATCGACCTCATGGTGAGCTATGATCCTCCAGCCAATGCTGCTCTAAACCCCAATAACCCTCAATCAGGAGACGCTGCAGTGGATGCTGGTATGTTTGTGCCACTCGTGATGAAGTTGAACTATTTTGCAATATCTATAAATAGAATTAAATCTCTGCATCTTGTTTTCCTGCTGGTCAGGTGGTGGAGGCGATGAGGGGGACGAGAGTCAACCAGATGGGGCCCAGAGCAGTGCTACAGGGGCCCCACTCTCCCCGGGACAGTCTGGCAACCTCCAGAAGAGGTTGGCAAGGGCCCACAGCCGCCACCGACTAGTGAATAAGCCTCAGGACTTCCAGGTCAGTCTGACGTTGACACTTCTATGGACAGAAACAACAACTATAGGCTCAGCATATGTTTGTTAACATGAGTCAAAATGATCAAGGCATTGTTATCAATCAATCAATCAATTTTTATTTGTATAGCGTCAACTCATAACAAGTGTTATCTGGAGACACTTTACAAAAAGCAGGTAAAAGACCTTACTCATTGTTATGTTACAAAAAGCAGGTAAAAGACCTTACTCATTGTTATGTTACAAAAAGCAGGTAAAAGACCTTACTCATTGTTATGTTACAAAAAGCAGGTAAAAGACCTTACTCATTGTTATGTTACAAAAAGCAGGTAAAAGACCTTACTCATTCTTATGTTACAAAAAGCAGGTAAAAGACCTTACTCATATCCTCCTATCCATCATGAGCACTTTAGCAAAGCAGCAAAAGTTACAGTGGTAAGAAAAAAATTGCCTTATTAAAAGGCAGAAATCTTCGGCCGGATCCCCGGCTCATGTCAGGAGACCATCAGTTTACAGTTTGTTAGTGTGGGATATACAAGTGTTTACCTACAGTGCATTGAATCATTTTTCACCCTCCATGTACTTTTTTAAGTCATTTTGAATACTTTATAATCTCCTCCCTTCCCGCTTTGTGAATCAGGGACTGCTTTTGTTGGTCCATTTTATAAAACACAATCAATCCATTTACATTTGCAGTTAAAAAAGACAACATGTGGACAGTTTGAGCAGGATGAATACTAATATGGGGACACTGTACTGTTCTGAATAATAACCTGAATAACACAAACAGTGGATGCTTTTGTTTGAAAATTACAAATAATCTGCATTCATTGCATTCATTGCATAACAACAGAGCTGTGTACTGGGTTACTTTTGATGGTCTATTTTCATCCTTTGTAATCCCTTTATATGATTAAATATGTCTGGATATTTGAAAAGCTAGAAATAAGATTTAAGAGATTTGATCAACCTGTTTTTCCCCACTTGTTTCTTAAAAAAAAAAAGAAATGTCGGTTTCCAATTGCTTTTATTTCTTCTGCGATAAGGCTTAATTAGGATGATTTCGTAGTACTTTTGAATGAACGTAGGTTCTCTGGGTCAGAATAAGTTGCTCTCATGCTGTCATGGTTGTCATACCTTTATCCACGCTGGATCCTGTGATACTCGGGTGTGTTTCAGATTCGTGTCCGGATCATTGAGGCCCGTCAGTTGCCTGGCAACAACATTAAACCAGTGGTGAAGGTCAGTGTGTGTGAAGACACCCACAGGACGAGGATAAAGAGAGGGAACAACCCTTTCTTTGATGAGGTACTCGCATTAACCTCTAAAAGTTTCTAATCTGTCTCTGACTTAAAACCATTGGGCACGTTTTAGGGCTGAATGTGTTCCTTGTCTGTCTTCAGGGGAATTTATATCTCTTTTTATATTTTCATAGATGTTCTACTTCAACGTCCACATGCTGCCATCAGATCTGTTTGATAAGAACATCAGTTTCCGGGTCAGTATACATACGTCTGTGTGGGGTCACCATCCTCTGTCACTTTGTATAAACATCAGTCATTGAGTCTTTAAGCCTTTTCCTTTCAGATTTATAATTCTTATTCACTGAGGGCTGACAGTCTCGTGGGAGAATTCAAGGTATTTAGTTTTACTAATTCTTAGCATGTAAAAGAGTTTGGTTGATGCCTTTTTTTCGTCTGACTGATCTGTTGTTCTTCTCACACAGCTGGACATTGGTTATGTCTATGACGAGCCAGGTAAACCACAGATTTGTATTTCATTTACATTTTCTCTCAGGATGCTGTTGTTTGAAGTGTGACAGGGGGCAGTGTTGTTTTAGTTCCTACATTGCTGGTTTGTATCATTGATTCTCAACATTACAAGTTTGTTTAAAATAAAACCTAAAAAAATCATAATCTAAAGCAACCATAAAAATAATTTTGGTATTAACATGTGATCACTTGACTACTTATACCTCACAGGGATGACCTGACAGAACCCGTTTCTGTACTTCCCCTCAGCTTTTTTTTTTTTTTTTTTTAAATTCATCCTTTATTTTAGCAGGAAGGACCCACTGAGACCTAGGTCTCTTTTCCAGGGGTGCCCTGCAGCAATACCAAAATAGAAACAGCACAAATATAAACATATTAACAGTTAACAATAATAGCATCTAGACACTGAAACACATATTCACACATGTCCATTTAAATGAATTCACATTGTGAAACAGTTGCAATTTCCTTCCTGAGGTAGTTTGAACATTTAAACATTGCACGCTACCTACACAATATCACACACCAGACAAAGTGAATCTGTTTGTGAACATAGTGAAGCACTTAAGCTAGCAGCTTTGGTTGTACTTATTTTTTCCAGCTTCAAACATTGATTTCTAAATAACTGTCGATGTGCTTTCAATTTCAGCCCATTGTGTTGTGAGGAAGTGGCTCCTATTAAATGACCCAGATGACTCCAACTCTGGGGCTAAAGGATACCTCAAAGTCAGCCTCTTCGTGGTGGGGACTGGAGACGAGCCTCCGGTACGAGGCCGACACACTACTGTACTCACTTTAAATATGATGTTAATGCCCCTCACTCTCTCACATGGAGCCCTTCCATTCTTTGACTTCCTCACAGGTGGAGAGAAGGGAGGCAAATGATGATCAGGATGACATAGAGAGTAATCTGCTGCTGCCGGCTGGTGTGACTCTGCGGTGGGCCACACTGTCACTGAAGGTGTTCAGAGCCGAGGATGTTCCCCAGAGTAAGACCGGCTAAGCTATTGTTTCAAATCCTTTTGCACAACACAGAAACCAAGACTTACTGTTCATGTATGCACTCTTTCACACACAGAGTTGCTTTTAGAGCAGACACAGAGCAAAACAAGATGCAACCTGATGAATGCACATCCAAAATCTGTTCTCTTGAAGTTCTCTTTTTAGTCCTTTGATCAATTGTTTGTACAGTAATATTGGTTAGTGCAGGCTCAGCTCTAAGTTTGGTCTACTGTAAGTTAAATCTGTACATTTGTATTCAAAGTTTTATATCAAAAGTAAGATTTACCTGTTTGTCTTCAGTCTTTTTTTTGTCAATCGCATTAAATGTATATTTTAATTGAATGAATCCCTCTATGTCATTGATTGTGTACAAAAAAAAGACTCAGAAACTTTAATGACAAAAACATACATTTGACTCATATCCATGTCCATGAGGAATTGATGGTCAGTATTTGTTGTTCTTATTTTTAGAATATTTAAGTTTGCCTGTTTGAAACTTCATTTCTGCACTTTAATGAGAGTCTGATATCAGGCTAGTTTCTGTAGTATTGTTTGACATTTAGTTTGTCGTCGTGGTGTAGTTTTCAGAGAAGTAATTACAGGTTTTTACCACACAAACAGACACACACACACACACACACACACACACACACACACACACACACACACACACACACACAAACACACACACAAAAACACACAAAAGGACAAAATATGCATTTCTGTATATGACTTTCAGACATACAACATTATATTATTTTTAAAAGTCCATCTCTGTTCAATAAGACATAATAAACTTAATAAAACTGAGGAAAAAAAATTAATTCGCAACAAACTGTTTAAATTACATCAAAACCTGCAAGTCGAAGCAGAGCTTGTTAAAACCTCATGGTGATAAATGTCTTGTTTTCTCATTTCAGTGGATGATGCATTCATCCAGACCATGAAAGAAATCTTTGGAGGAGATGAAAACAAGAAGAACCTGGTCGACCCCTTTTTAGAAGCACGCTTTGCTGGCAGAAAGGTTAATCATAAATTCCTTTTTTTAGCTATAATGTTACATGTAAGCATGTTGGGATTTACATTGTTGTTAAACTGAGAAACTCTGACCTTCGTTTTTTTTTTTTGTCCCTCCAGCTTTGCACTCAGGTTATTGAGAAAAACGCAAATCCAGAATGGAACCAAGTGCTGAATCTTCAAGTAAAGGTGAGTCGCCTCATTAGAGAAGTTATATTCTGAAAAAGGACTCATAGAAATGACAAATACTTTTTTTGTCTTTTTTGACCTGTGATTATTTCTTTTCTGAAGTTCCCCTCCATGTGTGAGAGAGTCAAACTGACAGTCTTTGATTGGTGAGTCGAACAATATTTCAATATTTATTATTAAAGTGATCCAGTGTGGAGGACTAGACAGTGTCATTTTGTTCTCCTGGTTCAGAAAGTTCATGACAGTGTAGTCAGCTGTGTGTAGGAGAGTGTGTGTGTGTGTGTGTGTGTGTGTGTGTGTGTTTGGGTCTGTGTGTGTGTGGGTGTGTGTGTGTGTGTTTGGGTCTGTGTGTGTGTGGGTGTGGGTCTGTGTTTCCATTCCAAATCACTAACCACATGAGAATAATGTAGCAGCATATGATTCATACAGTGGACGCCCCTCCCTTCCTCTCAGTTACACGCTCAGGGATCCTGTTGGCACCGTCTCACAGCCCATTTTTTTTAAAAATCATTGTTAGTCTGATAAGTCAGGTCCAGGAAGGCTGCAGGGAAATGAGTGCAAGACGAAAGGTTAGAAAAACTGTGTGTGCCCGAGGTGTTGAAAACACAACAGAGAGAAGAATTATTTTTCTTTTCCACCTTCTGGTTAAAATAACACTACAGATTTCAGTTATTTCTAAGTCAACCATTTAAGTCTGAACCTTGTGAACGCAGTGTAGAGTCTGAGGGTGTTGCGTGTGATTTCAGGGATCGTTTGACAGGAAATGATGCCATTGGCACAACATACCTGAACCTGGCAAAGATAGCCTCCTCTGGTGGAGAAATTGAAGGTATTAATCTTTTAATTTTTTAAAATTTATTAAAACACAACAAAGAGGCTAAGAGGTCTGGACCTGAGAGCATTTCACTGTACTTTTTTTTTTTTTATTGCAATACATTAACGTTTCCGATCTGTGTACTGACACATATTTGCACATTTTTTTCATATTTTTAACACCCAGTGGTGAAAAGGAAACAATACATAAAAATATATACACATTATGCAGATTCAAAATGCATATAACAGAGGCAGCATCCAGAGCGAGCTTTGTGCCTCCTTTTTAAAAGCATATAGATAGTCAGGTTAAAGTTACTGTTAAAGAAATAAATCGTTTTGTACTTTCATTGTATAACTGTAATAAAAACATCTTTTGTTACTCTATTGTGCGTGCGGGTATTCACCTCTAAACAGTACCTGAATTGTCTTTTTTCTCCTGGTATAGAGGAACATGCAGGGATTGGGGAAATACCATCATTTGAAGGTTCAATAGTGCTCTTTGTTGCTCATTGTTGCATGACATGTTTGCATTAAGCATGTTGTGCAAGCTAATGTGCTAGTTCTTTACGTGTTTATAGCATTAAAGCTTCCCTGTGCTCTGTTTTGACATTGGCAATTTAAGTGTTTCATCATGTCGTCATTGTAGCACCTCTCACTTTGCTTACCCAGCATTCACCGCTTCCACCTTGACGTGCCCATCACCACGCCTGATATGCAGCAATCACCAAGAAACTAACACTGCAGCTTTGCTCAGCTAAGCTTGAGTCCCATGATAAAGAGTCTAAGCATATTTCCATTCCTCCACAGCGAACACGGGTCAGTCTGAGGTGGGTTTCCTGCCTGTCTTTGGACCCTGCTATGTCAACCTGTACGGCAGCCCTCGAGAGTTCAGCGGCCTGCCAGACCCCTACGAAGACCTCAACTATGGCAAGGTAGTGTGAGAGACTTCCAGGATCTTACCAGCCAAATCCAATGACTGTCCTTCTCTTTATTTCTACCTCTGTCCTATGGCCCCTTTACTTTTGATCTAACAGTTCATGTGTTGTCTTTTCAGGGGGAGGGAGTGGCGTACAGGGGCAGGATCCTGGTGGAGCTGTCCACTAAACTAGAGGGCAAAGAAGACAAATCAGTAGACAGTATCCACAGTGATGACATCCTGGTGGTGCAGGTAGTGTAACTACAAAATATATGTAATTTAAATCTGTTAAGAGAAGTACAGACCTGGTTACAATTTGAAACCCTGGTCCATGTTGTTATGTAATCCTTAAACATGTGTAATGAAGTAAAACTAAATGTTAGTTGTTTTTCTAGCTTCCGTTTCTGTCTGGATTTTAATTTGTCATTCTTCTTTAATGCATATCTTTGTTTTATGATTTGTATTGTACGTCAAGGGTGAAGGGGAGTTTGAAGTCATTTTAATAATGTGAATTATCTTCATTCGATACATGTTGTATGGAGGAGAAGGAAAGGGAATGTGAATGTGACTGTGTGACTGTATGTAAGTTGCTCAAACTGAATATAAATGTGTCAAAACGTCTCTACCTCTGTCTTCTTCTCTACATTAGAAGTACCAGAGGAGGAGGAAGTACTGCCTGTGTGCCGTCTTCCACAGCGCCTCCATGATCCAGGAACCCGGAGAGCCGATCCAGTTTGAGGTCAGCATCGGTAACTATGGCAACAAATTGGACACCACCTGCAAACCCCTGGCCTCAACCACTCAGTATAGCTGCGCTGTGTTTGATGGTGAGTAGAATGATTTATTTAAGACTTTAATTTAAGGCCTGCTTCCTGTTTTTTTTTTTTAATTTTGTAAATTTTTTAGGTAATCACTACTATTACCTGCCCTGGGCGGACACAAAGCCTGTGGTTGTGGTTACCTCATTCTGGGAGGATATCAGCCACCGCCTGGAGTCTGTCAACATCATCTTGTACATCTATCACCGCCTGGTAATCCTACATTATCCTTTTAAACCCTTTATTATTTAATGTATTATTGCCTTATTCATTATTGCCTGTTTGCACTGAACTTCTGTCTGCTACGTGTGTGTGACTGTGCCAGAGTCCGTGACAGTAGCGATGACTCGCTTAACCGGTTTTACAATCAATCGCAATTAAAAACTACACAGTTAATTGAAACTGAATGCTCCGCTACTTCGTGTGTGCATGTTCTCCTTCGCAAAAAAAGGGCAGAGTGACACCAGCTAAACGTGCCGTCCCCATCAAGCTACACTGCATTAACTTTCCTATGGCAGAGGGACCGAGCAGCGAAGCTCTGTATCCACCGAGTAAACGAGGGAAGTTGGCAATGTGGGAGCATTTGAGGTACACCAGACAGAGCCCCTGAGTACAAAACCTGCCAGAAAAAAAGTTGGGGATAAAGTGCCAAACACGTCAAACTTGATGCAGCAACTGTGAGATCATCACTCAGCACTGCACGCCTGAGTAATGATACTCCGATGTTTCTCCCTCCTATAGGTTAATATACAAGGAGGGGAAAAATCAGTATTTTTTCATTGATCTTTTTTTTCTGAATTATTTGATTACGTTATTTCAGTGTTTTTTTAAACAGCGTTAAATAACACGTTTTATTTTCTAAACACTGTTCATGTGATTTCATTCATTAGTAATGTTGTGAAATTAATGCAAACTAATTGAGATAATATCTCAGACTATAATCAGGATGTCAAAAAACCAAAACCCTTTTCATCCGAGGTTTTGATACTAAAGCTTAATCCTCACCTCTACTTTGTTGTTGTTGTTGTTGCAGAAATCTAACCTTAAGGCCTTTAAAACTGGAGTCCTGGCAAAAATGTCCGACAATGAGCTGGTGGAGATTTGGCTGAAGGTGCTCACTCAGCTGATTGAAGACTTGGAAAGGTAAAAAAGAGGAAATAGTGTTGAGAAAGCAAGATTAGGTTTTATGTAACATTATTTAATCCAATGAAAATCAGATGAAATCATAAACATTTTGTTCATTTTCACCCCCTAAAAATAAATCACAAGGCTGGTTTCACAGATACTGATTACCCAGGGTTTTAGGGTCAACTGATTATTTAATGTAATCTCCGCACTCCTTCAGTTTCCCCATGCCTGAGCTGGAGGGCCGCTCCAACCTCACATCCCTGGACGTCCAAATGAAGAAGCTGCGAGACAGCGGATTGACAAACATCATGGATGGAGCTCGACGCATGAGGGAGGAGGCCAGAGAGATCAGAGACACTCTGGCTGATCTGGAGTCCTGGACTGAAAAACTGAAAATGCTGGCTGAGGAGGTACGGACCATCAGTTCTGTCCATTCAAACGAGATTGAAACATTATAAACTGTCGACTCATCATTTGTTGGCCTGTTTTTGTTTCTAGCCCCAAAACAGCATGCCTGATGTGATCATCTGGATGTTACGGGGAGAGAAGAGGGTCGCCTACAGTCGTATCCCCGCTCACCAAGTCCTCTTCTCCACATACAGCGAGCAGGCCTGTGGTCAGCACTGTGGCCAGATGCAGACCGTCTTTTTACAGGTAAGTGTCTGAAGTATAAAGAATAATGTTAAAGACCAGGTGAAAAAAAACTTTATAGTGGTGATTATCTTCATCAGACTTTTTTCAGCTTGTAGTGTGTATGCTGAATACATTATTTAAAACTCAGGGGAATTGTCCAAAGATACGACTGTTTTGGGAAAATATCTGGACAATCATGGAACAGATTCTTGGAGAACTGTTACCATTAACTTTCATCTCACTTTATTTGGGTGACCTGCCCGACGAAATAAAAGGAAGCAGCAAAACTGGTAGTAGATAACTGGTTCGAAATGATGAAAGAGATTCACGAGATGGAAAGACTGACTTTCTTATTGAGAGTAAGAAAGGACTTGTACAATACAAAATGGTCAAAATGGAGACAATATTTGACAGATCAATAGATAAGGTGCTAGGTGGTTTGCCCCACTCATTCTGACAACTTTATGTCGTTTACCTCGCTTTCACTGTTTTATTTTTTATTTTATTTTATCATGTCAATTATGAAAAGCTATTTAAAGACCCCTTGTGAACTGCACTACTTAGGTTATGACATAAAATGTAACATGTCTTAATGTCTGGCAATTATTCTGATGTTATGTTGTTGATGTTTTTCTGTTGGAAAAATAATAAAACATTTTAGTGGCAAAAAACTCAGGGGAAGCAGTTTAGTACTGTTTCTCTGAAATCTGAAATCCTGATGCTAATGTGTTTATTTCCCTCGTAGTACCCCATGGACAAGTCAAAGGGCCTGAAGGTGCCGGTTCAGATCAGAGTCAACATGTGGCTCGGTCTGTCTGCTCATGAGAAGAAGTTCAACTCGTACTCTGAGGGAACCTTTAGTGTGTTCGCTGAAATGGTATACCACTCTCATATTTTACATATTTTAACTTTAAGTTCATGTTCATGTTTAAAACAACAGAACATAACGTTTTCCCTTAGGAAGTGTTCAGAAATCAATATTGAATGAAATGAGTCTGATTTTTTTAATGACAGCTGTCATGTTTCTTGGCGTGCTCTGCTCCAGTCTTTCACGTTGCTGTTGGGTGATGCCATGTCACTCTTGGCTCACAAAGTTACAGCAGCTTGGTTTTGTTTCGATAGCTTTCCAGTTGATCACTAAATAATTTCCTCTCAGGGACATTAAGGTGGCCCTGTGTTGAAATTCAATAGACACAGGAAGAGAATTATGGTTTCCAAGCACGTAGAGAAGCTGATCAACGAACAATGTAGAGAGAGGTCTGTTCATCTTTGAAGAGACCACTTAAAACAATATTTCAACAAATATCTGAACTAAACCTTAGTTTTCTGTTGTTTTGAAATGAATAAGAAGTTTGTTTTTGTTGTGTTATTCAAGTCTTGACGATTAATGTTATCTCAACCAGTTGTCATTTTCCAGGATATTTAGTTTGGAAGTTAAAACTGAATACTTATTTTTTTATTCAAAAATAAATCTATAACAGTAGAACCAGTGAAAGACATCTTTTTGTAGGGCTCTTTTATTCTGGATATGAATTGGGGGAAAAGAAGGGTAAAGAAACCTAAGAGGGGTGTGAAGACACCGGGGACAGGACAGGACAAGGCTTACTTTAGTTTCTCATTTTATTTGGATTATTTTGTCTTAACTTCCTCCATTTTCTCCTCCTGTTCCTGTTTCTGGACATTTTTATATTTACAAACTGTTGCTAGATGCTGAAAATATATTTTTGGAGATCTTTGGGAGCCTTGAACTAAACATGTCCTCCTCCTCGTCCTCACAGTATGAGAACCAGGCCCAGGTGTTTGGGAAGTGGGGCACCACAGGACTCGTGGGTCGCCACAAATTCTCCGACGTCACAGGGAAACTGAAGCTGAAGCAAGAGTACTTCATGCCCCCCAGAGGATGGGAGTGGGAAGAAGAGTGGTTCATTGACCCAGAGAAAGCGTGAGTCTAATTCAAAATGAACTCCTCTAAAATACTAAAACATCTCCTTAAGAGGAAGTCTTGGGATTTGTCCTTCTTGGTTAAGTTACCTCTCTGAGTGGGTGCTGAACTGCTGCTGATAACTTTGCTTGTTTTTTGTTTTTTTTACTGAAAGCCCACACTTTGAGGAGGAAGTGGGCTAAGTCTGCCATCCGCTGTTTACATTCCTCTCATACCGTAGACCATTATTAAATCACAGAGTACCAGAAGGTTCCCATGAGCTGACATTTTTCTGCTCTTAACTCTCTGAACAACTCTCTGCATCATTCTTTACTTCTAATGTACATGTATAAATATTGAGGTTTCTATGGCAACAACATTATTTTATATGTGGGAGGAAGTATATATGTTACCGTCGTTGTAATCAAATTGTCACTATGGGTGTATAGCCAACAGTTGGGTTCCTCCCGGCATGTAAACACAGTCTCTGTCAAAGCAAACCTTTTCTCTGTCACGCTGCACGATCTCTTGCGAGAGTTTTGGCATTCCTGTAACGCGGTGTGGTTTTTGATACCACCACTTGAGGGAGCCACATTTTACACACAGTGTCTTAACTTGACCTTTGTAAAGTGTGTGTTCATCTTCTGCACACTAATGATGGTTCATGTGTTTGACTTATTGTTTCAGGTTGTTAACAGAAGCTGATGCTGGACACACTGAGTTCATGGACGAGGCGTTCCAAAATGAGACTCGCTTCCCCGGCAGAGAGTGGAAGGCCGCTTCTGAGCCCTTCACTGATGTGGTGAGACTTCAAGCCAAATTTAATACTCTTTACTCTTTTATATAGTGCTTTATATAAATTCAAATCTTAACATTTTTTTATTCTTTTGTCTTTTTTATCCTACTACAATTTTAAATAATATTCTCCTATGTATTCATTTTAATATCTTATTGCTTTTATGTGTCATATTTTATTTTTTCATTTTTATATATTTTTTTAAATTCTTATTGGTGTGCATTGGTCTCTATCAATGATTTTATAAACTACTTTTTTGTCAATAACTTTTCTGCACTCTTGCAAAGCACTTTGGACTGCAATTTAATTTGTCTGAAATGTGCTATATAAATAAAGTTTGATTGATTGATTGATTGAAATAATGCAATTTAAATATTAAAAATAAAACTTCCCTCTGTCTTATGCAAGAAAAGAATTATCTCGGAAAATGTATTGAACCCCCTCTTTTTCATAGTAACACCAAGAGTGTGTTTCTATTTGCTCTAGTGTCCTGTTTA
This sequence comes from Labrus mixtus, assembly GCF_963584025.1. Classification (NCBI taxonomy): domain Eukaryota; kingdom Metazoa; phylum Chordata; class Actinopteri; order Labriformes; family Labridae; genus Labrus; species Labrus mixtus. Next base: position 21,974,988 of record NC_083632.1, read on the forward strand.
GGATCAGCTATTTAAAGATTTCTGTCCTTGTCGTTTTTTGTTTTGTTTTATTGTTTTATGTTTTTGTCAAAGCGTCTTTGAGTTTTCAGAAAAGCGCTATATAAAACCATTGTATTATTATTATTATTAATCATATATGTAGATATTAACACTGTCAGACAGGAACGTGAACAACCAGATTCTGCAGTTCTCTTCAGATGCTCTAGAATTTATTTAAATAAACATAATGGCTGAAACATACAAAAAAAAAAACATGAGCAGCTAACTTGAAGTTTTGTGCTGCACAGAATGGAGAGAAGAGCCGTAACCCCGGAGAGTTTGACTGTCCTCCGGGTTGGGTCTGGGAGGACGAGTGGACTGTGGATGACAACAGAGCTGTGGATGATCAAGGTGCTCACACTAATCCCTTAAATCTAGACCTAACTAACTATTTGAGAAGCGTTCATGTCCTTGGGCTCACTCTTGCTTTATTACTAAATCATAAAGAAACTAACTAACTTTTATTTTCAATGATAATGAAACTAATATTTTTTTATATGCCTTTTCTGTGTGTGCACTCCACAGGCTGGGAGTATGGAGTCACCATACCTCCAGATGACAAGCCTCGTTCCTGGGTCTCGGCTGAGAAGGTGTACCACGTCCACCGCAGGAGACGGCTGGTTCGACCTCGCAGGAGAGTCGCCGTGCCTGCAGGAGGACCTCAGGCGGTCAGCATCAGTCGATCTTCTAAAGCAAATATGTTTTCATAAATGTTTGAAAGTGATTGAGACACTTGTCTCTTTTTTGTTCACAGAGGCAGATCCTAGGTGACCCTGACGGCTGGGAGTTCTCTTCTCTGATTGGCTGGAAGTTCCACAGGAAGGAGCGAACATCCGATACGTTTCGTCGTAGGCGCTGGAGGAGAAAGATGGCACCAGAGGACAGGCTTGGAGCATCAGCCATCTTCCAACTGGAGGGGGCGTTGGTGAGTAAAAAAAGAAAAATAGATGTTTATTTAACCCTCAGGCATCAGTTTAATTTACTTCCCTCTTAAGTCACTAAGGACAAAAATGTCCACTTCCAAAAAACTGAAAAAAAAAATTCTACTTTTTTCTGCATAAATCTCTTAAACAACTTCAGCCCTGCTCAAAACTACCAAACATTCAATCATTTTTACGAATTTAACCCTTTAAATGCCAGTTTGATTACTTGATGTCACTGTTGTTATTTAAGAAAAAAAACAAAACACAAAAATGAGTTATTTTCCATATAACAAATATTTGGTGGCTGGGGGATTTTTTAAATCAGTCTTGGATATGTCAAAGATTATCCAAAATATTGACTTTTAGTTTTTGTGTAGCGTCAGATTTAAAATGTAGTTCCCTGTTTGGACATTAGAGGGCGAAAATGTCCAATTTACAAAAACTGATATAAAAATAGAACAGATTAATATTTCTTTCGACTTTTTTTGCATAAATCTCTTAAACAACTCCAGCCCTGCTCAAAAATATCAAATATTGAATAATTATCAGGAATTTAACCCTTTAAATGCCAGTTTGATTACATGATTCTGGCATTTAAAGGGTTAAATTCCTGATACTTATTCAATATTTTATAGTTTTGAGCAGGGCTGGAGTTGTTTTAGAGATGTATGCAGAAAAAAAGTTGAAAAAAATATCAATCTGTCATATTTTTATGTCAGTTTTTTGGAAGTGGACCTTTTTGTCCTTAGTGACTTAAGAGGGAAGTAAACATGTTTCACAGTGTTCTATTGATCCATTAAAAAAAAAAAAATTGTCATTCCAAAATGTGTCAAGAGAGACTTTATTACAAAAATGTGTAGCATATGCACTAACACAGACAAAATAATGGCCTGATAAAGAGGAAACATTTGACCAAATGGACAAAAATGTCCATAGTGATACATGAGGGTTAAGGAAGGGCCCACATTAAAGCCTGAACCGGATCTGAGCTCACTGAGTCATGTAATATTTTCAAATATTTACTTGTGCAGTAAACACATCTACAGTGACACAGAGTGTGTTTTTATTTGACTGCTTGCATGAAGAAGTAGATCTCTGAGGTGTCCGCTTTGGTATACTCAGCAGGGTGTTGATACTGAAGACAAAGAGAAAGGCTCCAAAGCAGACGCCACCAAGCTGTTCGGTGCAAACACGCCCACTGTGTCCTGCTCCTTTGAAAGTGAGAGCTACTGAATCAAAAACTTCCAATTCTTTCAACACCACATATACCAACAATCAAACATAAATATATGCCGTGTCAAATCCTTTTTCTTCTTTTTGTGCAGAGTCCCATGTCTACCATCTCCGTGTCTATGTCTATCAGGCAAGAAACCTGTCATCTATGGACAAAGATAGCTTTTCAGGTGAGGTTGCACAAAATGAAATAATTGAACATGATGATCGATGCTTCCAGGAGACCCTCTAATCATCACTTTTCTTCCCTTCACAGATCCGTATGCTCACGTCTCCTTCCTCCATGTCAGTAAGACGACGGAGAAGCTCCAGTCCACGCTGAATCCAACCTGGGACCAGACTCTGATCTTCAGTGATGTGGAGATCTATGGAGACCCCCAGAATGTTGCTCTCCGCCCTCCTGATGTCGTACTCGAGTTCTACGACCACGACCAAGTGGTAGGTTGTGGTCTTTAAAGCCTGGCTCACACTGTGCGATTTATCCTCCGATTGTATAAAAGTCGGGGTGGCATGTCAGCTCACACTGTACGACTGACTCGTTTACGACGCCCGACCAGACCTTGAGATTGACGTGCTCACACTGTACGACCTGATTGTCGGGCACGGCCGGAGAGCTCACACTGTATGAGTGAAATCTGGACGGAGCGTTGACAATCGTTAATAAAGTTTGATTTGTAAAAAACAAAGGACGACGGTTGGTGAAAGAGAAGGAAGTGGAAGTTGTTGTAGGAAATAGAAAAGTTGATACAATTGTAGATATATGGATACAAGTTTCAGAAAAGTGCTGCACTGATTTGCATCCTGCCGCTGGTCGCCATGACTACAATTCTCACTTGTCTCTCCTGATTATATTGTAGTCACACACAACTTCTGCCGGACCCTTTCATGACATAAACGTCAAGATTTTAAATTCTAAATATCAAACATGTTTGAAATAAATCGGGGTGTCCCCGACGATCGCCGGTCAGATCGGGGACGTTAAGATTGGATCTTTGTACCGCTCACACTACAAGATAATCTGAACAGAGAATCAGGTCCGAGCAGCCTGGAGTCGGGAGAGACCCTGAGATTGTCGGGAAGGAAGAATCGGAGCTGAAATCGGCCGGATTATCCTGCAGTGTGAGCCAGGCTTTAGGGGTTGGATTCTTAGGAAGCATAATCTAGAAATGTGAACTTTATGTTTTTTTTTTACAATGACTCGTAATGTGTGCCCAGGGGAAGGACGAGTTGCTGGGCCGCAGTGTTTGTGCACCAATGGTGAAGCTGAATCCAGGCAGTGACCAGACACCCAAACTGCTGTGGCACCCGATCATCCAGAAAGGTGTACAAGCGGGAGAGGCTTTAGTGGCTGCTGAACTCATCCTCAAAGACAAGGTTTGCTTCACGGTCCAGAAGTTGGAGGGCGTTTTTTTCTTCTTCCGTTTAAGCAGCTTGAATTGACAGGCTTATAGAGACATGGTGACTAGAACATAAATGTTGTGGATTCACTCCTAATACTGCAGCAAGCACAGAAGGTTTGTGTGTGTCAGAAACATCTGACAAGGTTTAAAAAGTGAAGCCAGAAACTTTTTTAAACATTTGTTCTTTTCTTTTTTTTGTCATGTAACTTCTGATCCCCTCACATTTAATGGCATCCTGAAAAAAAACCAGTGACTGTGATCATATATATACAAAGTTACTGGTATTAGTTACTGTATACTCTTTCTCTGTCTTTATAGACCAACGAGTCAGATCTTCCCCTGGTTCCCTCAAAGAGAGCCGAGAACCTCTACATGGTTCCTCAGGGCATCCGGCCTGTTGTGCAGCTCACTGGTGTGGAGGTAACACACCATCTCTAAACTGATTACACACAAAGTCTAAATCCACACCCCTCTTAAATGTTTGTTCCTTTACCCAGATCCTAGTATGGGGCCTGAGGAACATGAAGCCGTACCAGCTAGCCACAGTGTCGTCACCCAGCCTGGTGGTGGAGTGCGGGGGCCAGAGGGTGGAGTCAGCCGTCATCAAGAACATGAAGAAGAGCCCCAACTTCCCCAACTCTGTACTCTTCATCAAAGTGGTAATGAGACAGTTTTTAAAACAACAAGGTTCTGGGATGGAGGGAAAAGAAGTTCAAAGATGCTGAACAGGGAATTAAATGTGTAACAAAACAAAAAGACACTAATGTAAAACGTAATTCAAACAAAGCTTTTAAAGAACACTGTGACTTACATTTATTTTCTCTTTTTTTTTCTTTTTTTTTTCTCAGCATCAGTATTATTTTTTTTGTTGTTATTTTCTCCAACCCGTGAAGCTTGTTCTGTTCATATTTCTAACAATAATACAGCAAAAGGAAGGAAGGATATAAGAGGTGGGTTGTAATAGTGTGTTTAAGGTGGACTTTCATGTAAATCAACAGGGTGTTGGGCTGAGCCACAATGCACACTGTGGGGGAGGGGAGGGGGGTGGAATACAGAGACATTTCTTAAACTGTAAATATTTTGTTATTTATGCATGTCTGTCCAGCTCCTTCCAAAAGATGAGATGTACACACCTCCCATCGTGCTGAAGGTGATCGACCACCGTCCGTTTGGCAGGAAACCTGTGGTGGGTCAGTGCACGATCACCACTCTGGAGGACTTCAGGTGTGACCCGTATGTCATCACTGCAGAGGGAGCCATGTCATCTAAAAGTGAGCACGCATTCAAAAAAAGGCTAAAAAATCTATGAATATTTTGATCCGTTGAACAAAGAAAGTAGTCTTGCTGTAATGTTATCTAACTGTTTTCAGTGGCTCTGATGATGGCGTCGCCTTCAAAACATCTCTCCATTAACATGGAAGAATCAAGACCACTGCTAGATGCTCAGGTAATCTACACCACTGAACCACACACCTGCTTCTCATCATGTCATGATGTCACTCACTGATGATGTCACTCACTGATGATGTCACTCACTGATGCATAATTTGACTATTTGAGTCAAATTTGACAGACTTCTGACAAATGACTCTGGCTTGCAGTTCATGTACAGCATGTCAGCTGCTGTCAACAAACTGGCTTCCCCTACCTCCCTCTTTGTATGTATGATTATGTATTATAGCTTTCTAATTGAAAACACTGGGCAGCAACGCCACTGGACGGCTGAGAGCACGTAATCCTTCACGCCGCAGCAAGCTTGCCTAAGGCCTCACAATGTTTCATAATGGCATTAATCTACAGGGAAATGTCACAACGACTGTGATTGTTCTTAATTTAGCTGGCACTGAATCAATGAGCACATTTAATAATTTCTTTCACAACAGGGGTGTAACATGAAATGGGCTCTTTAATGAAGTAAGCAGTTCACTTTTTCTTGATGTTTGGGAACAAAAGAAAAGGATTTCACTCGGGGGCGTGGCATTGAGGTCTTACACATTTTTGATTAGTTTAAATTGTGACTTGTGAGGACATACAGTATGTTGCCACTCTTGGGTTACATAAAAGTAAATTCGATTAGTGGTGTTAGAAAGGGTAAAAAAAAAAAGAAAAGGAGATTCTTGTGCGTGGACATCACACTCAAGGCCAACTTTGCATAAGTAAGGGGGCCCCCCACCCCCGTCAAAAAGCCTGGACACGCCCCTGAGTGGACTCATAGCAAAATGTTACATTTTGTGAAATTGGGTTTATAATGAACTCACAAAAAGATTGATGCTATGTTAAAAAAGGAGCTACTGCCAACAGAGGGTTAGCTTAGCTTAAAGGTTTGTTTAGCATCTGTGAAAAAGATATCAAGTGTGTCTCCTTCACCTGCAGAGCTCGCTAGTTTTAAGTTAAGCTGGAAAGTTTAGATGTAATATGGGTATATTTTTTATTAGTTAGTCTGTTTGTTCCTTTAATGAGATTGAATCTTCACACATAAATTGCCTTGAAGTTAACGACATGTGACTTGTTATTTTAACACCTTGTCTTTTTTTGAGGGGGGGGGGGTAGATTTCTATATGTTATGCTAAGCTAACCCAATTCTGGAAGTACATCTGTTTTTAGCATACATGAGGGGTATCAGTCCCCACATCTAAAGTCAAGATTGAAAAACTTTAATTGTTTTTTGTACAGAGACATTTTGACTCATGACAGCAATGAACGCCTTGTAAAAAAAATAAAACACTAGTGCCAGGTTGCAAATGAAGGGACAGGCGTGTTATTGGGGCCCCCTAGAGGCCAGGGATTGTCATACAGTTGCATATTTTGCAGATACCCATATGTTACACCCTTGTTTTCACATTCATTCCTTCTCCAACTTCATCGTCATTCTTGTCACTATTTTCAGTCTGTTTGTGTTTTTTTTGCAATTATGTCACTTCTGTGTGTTTGTTTGTTTGTTTGTTCTTGTGATTGTTTTTTGTTTTGTTTATTGGTCACTGCATCCTGTTCCTCTGAAGATTGCAGAGAAGGTGAGAGGATTAAATGGAATACGTTTATTTCTAAATCTATAGAGCTATAATTATATGAAGTAAAAACTCAATACAATCTGATTTTTTTAGGAAAAGGAGACAGTTGATTGGTGGAGTAAATTCTATGCATCAATGGGAGACCAGGAGAAAAGCGGCCCTTACCTCAAAAAAGGATACGACACCCTGAAAGTGAGTGGGCTTCATTTAAGACAAAATAATGATCGTTAGTAGTAGTGATCTGCAAATGATTCAGAAGCTTCTCTCCTGAGTTTTGGATGACTTGAATGTTTCTGTATTTTCAGGTGTATGAATGTGAGCTGGAGGATGTCCCAGAATTCAAAGGGCTGACTGATTTCTGCAGCACCTTCAAACTGCAGCGAGGCAAGAATGAAAACGGGGACGAAGACCCCACTATGGTTGGAGAGTTTAAGGTACAGTGTTGCCACCATAAAGTATTTTATTTCTTATATTAGTAGCTTTTGTGATTTAAGTTCTTAACATTCACCAAACATAAAAGGTGATATTTGATTTGTGTGTTTTTTGTACCTGCAGGGTTCATTCAAGGTATACCCTCTGCCAGACGACCCAGGTGTGGCTCCTCCCCCCAGGCAGTTCAGAGAGCTGCCAGATAGTGGACCTCAGGAGTGTCTGGTCAGGATTTATATTATCTGCGCCAGAGACCTGCAGCCGAAAGACAACAATGGCGGAGTGAGAATAAATCTGTATTACTTGAAATAAAAAGCAGCAGAGTTTGGACACATGAATCGAGTCAGCACCTAGAGCTAAATCTTTCTGTTCTCTCATTCCTGCTCAGTGCGATCCATACATAAAGATTTCCCTGGGAAGGAACAGTATAGATGACAGAGACAGTTACCTACCCAACACCACCTGTCCTGTGTTTGGAAGGTAAACGTTCAATAAACACAGATTACAATGTACAACTGCTGTCCTTAAAATCCAGATACACTTCTAACTTAAAACCTTGATTTTATTCAGGATGTTTGAGATGACGTGTTTCCTGCCCCAGGACAAAGACCTGAAAATCTCCGTCTATGACTATGATCTCCTGAGTCGCGACGAGAAGGTCGGCGAGACCGTGATCGACCTGGAAAACCGCTTCCTTTCCAGATACAACTCCTACTGCGGCCTGCCACAATCATACTGCATGTAGGGAAATCTAGAGGGGGAAAACTGAATTAAATTGAAGGAATAACAACGTGTTTTTAACCTATCTCTATCTTTACTCAGCTCTGGTATTAACCAGTGGCGGGACCAGCTGAAGCCGTCTGAGATCCTGGAGAACTTGGCCCGTCTAAAGGGCCTGTCCAAACCCAGGACTGAAGACAACGGCACATCACTCACCTTCAGCGGCACGGAGTACAGGCTGGCTCAGTTTGGTAATGTTGCTCAATCCAAATGATATAATGTGACTGAATGTGACTGAATCCAATAATTGATGTCTGAAGTACGGCTGAGGCAGCTGATTAAAGCATCTTTATAATAATAATAACAATAATAATAATAATAACTTTATTTATATAGCAACTTTTAAAAACACAGGTTTACAAAGTGCTTTGACAAACAAGAACAAAGCAAAGTAAACCAAACACAGAAGAATATAAACAACAGCAAGAACATCACAAATGCAAAATACTAAAAATAAATAAATACAATTCAACAGAAAAGAACCCAAAGTGCACGATACCCAACAGACATATATAACCCGACCATCACAAGAACCATCATAAGAACCATCACAAGAACCATCACAAGAACCATCATAAGAACCCAGGCAACACAAGAACCATCATAAGAACCATCATAAGAACCATCATAAGAACCATCACAAGAACCCAGACAACATAAGAACCATCATAAGAACCATCACAAGAACCCAGACAACATGAGAACCATCATAAGAACCATCACAAGAACCCAGACAACATGAGAACCATCATAAGAACCATCACAAGAACCATCATAAGAACCCAGGCAACACAAGAACCATCATAAGAACCCAGGCAACACAAGAACCATCATAAGAACCCAGGCAACACAAGAACCATCATAAGAACAATCATAAGAACCCAGGCAACACAAGAACCATCATAAGAACAATCATAAGAACCCAGGCAACACAAGAACCATCATAAGAACCATCATAAGAACCATCATAAGAACCCAGGCAACACAAGAACCATCATAAGAACCATCATAAGAACCCAGGCAACACAAGAACCCAACAACACGAGCTGAGACCAAGAGGACCAAAGATTTAAAAAGATGTAAGAAACTAAAAGAATTAAAAGCAAATAAAAAGAGAACAGCAATAAGAAGGTAAGAGCAGTCAAAGAAATAGAAACAAGTGAATCAATTATCAAAAAAACAATAATATTAAGAAAAATAAAAAGTATATATAAATATAAAACATAAAAAGACAAAGTAAGTCTAAAAAATTACCAAGTTAAAACATAAGAGGAGTTAAGATAAGAGCATAAATAAAAAGACAGTAAGAAGTAAAAGAAGATAAAAATAGTAAAACCAGTAGAAAAATATTTTGTAAAAAGGGAGAAAAAGATGTCCAGATTAATTTCCAGACTTTAATTGACTGAATCTTTTTGCCACATCTAACTGGGGGCACTTTCTCTTCCAGAGACCAACATGGAAATTCATCAGCACTTGGGCCCGGCTCGGGAACGCCTCTGTCTGCATGTGCTCAGAAAGCAAGGACTGGTCCCGGAACATGTGGAGACCAGGACCCTCTACAGCACCTTCCAGCCCACTCTCTCTCAGGTAACACATCACACAGCTCGCACATGCTCTACCCGTGCATGACCACACCCACCCTGACTCAGCTATTTATTCAAACCCTAAACTGTGTTCATGTAGGGAAGCCTTCAGATGTGGGTGGACGTTTTCCCCAAATCCATCGGCCTCCCTGGATCTCCGTTTGACATCACACCACGTAAACCCAAGAAGTAAGCGCCATGCCTACCTTTAGTACTTCATCACTGTAAACATCAGATATGGAGCTAACACTGACTGTGAATGTTCAGGTATCTCCTGCGTGCTGTCATCTGGAACACCACAGACGTGACTTTGGACGAGAAGAGCATCACAGGAGAAAACATGAGTGACATCTATGTCAAAGGGTGAGGCTGGAGAATTATTCAAGTTTCCATACCAGTCCACATGGCAACATCTAATGCTGCATTCAGGCTGTTTGTGTTTCCATAGATGTTATTCTTACACAGTAAAGATACAGGTTTCTGAGCAAGAATAATGACTGCTCACACCATGTTGTCTTTGCCAGCTGGATGCCCGGCATGGAGGAGGACAAGCAGAAGACAGACGTCCACTACAGGTCTCTGGACGGAGACGGAAACTTCAACTGGAGGTTCATCTATGACTTTGACTACCTGCCCGCTGAACAACTCTGCCTCATTTCTAAGAAGGTGACACTTTTCTGCATCAAACGTAACAAAATAAATGAGTTATTTATTACACTTTACAGACGGGTTGTACAAATAGCTAATCTAGAGCATGTTTTTCTCCAACAGGAGCGCTTTTGGAATCTTGACAAAACAGAGTTCAGAACCCCCCCCAAGCTGATTGTTCAGATATGGGACAACGACAAATTCTCCCTGGATGATTACCTTGGTAAGAGCATTGTTTTGAATCTGAAGAAGAAGCAACCCGAAGTGTTATTATTACTGTGGTTGTGGTTAAATGTGTAGTCAGCACAGCTACAGGGGAGATTGTACTGTACTAGAGATTGAAGAGGGTAAGACCATGGAGACGTGTGTGAGATCACACTGAGGCACTTAGCAGCCTGGCCAGGACATGAGGAAAGGTCTGGAAGAAGATGAGATTCGCATGCAGAAAAGAGCAGCTCTGTTTTTGGTAGTCCAAGTCGATCTGCTTCACTCCCAAGTGTCACAAGGTGAACAGAAATTCTCCAGCTTAAATTCCATCAGGATTAACTCACAATTGACATCTGTATGGTTGTAGTTGTTAGCCCGGACGTTATGTGAGGCGTGCCTTGAAACACTTCTTATGGTCAAAAATAAACCAGCCAAAATTTTGATTATTAATGAGGTTTTTAAAAAATAATTTAGCTTCTCATATAAACATATTGTCAGTTTCCTCAGCTTTTTCTATCAGTAAACACTGATAGAAAGTCATAGTGAGAAAGCAGTGTTATATGAATAACCTAAATACATGATTGTAAAACCTGTTTTCTATTTGTAGGCACACTGGAGCTGGATTTGCGTAACCTGGTCGCTCCTGCAAAGACCCCCGAGAAGTGTTCTCTGGACATGATGGATTATCTGGAAATTGGAGTTCCACAAAAGATGGAAAACGCCAAGTCTCTGTTTGCTCAGCAGTCGGTCAGAGGATGGTGGCCCTGTTCTATTGAGCAGGATGGAAAGAAGGTCCTGGGGGTAAGTATGAACCAGGTCACAAAATCCCATTTTTGGGGCTAAATTGGCTTTTTCAAACCTTTTCTATTAAACTGGTCAATAACAGGGTTCTAGGATAAAGTTTAGCTGGAGTTCAGTACAATTTGAATATGACACAGGAATAAAGGTCCTCAAGCATAATGGGCCAGTGCCTCCCAAACTCGTCTCCAGGACTGTCCTCCTAGATTTGTCCTTTTGATCAGAGAGATGTCCATATTTCAAAGGGCATGAAATGTAAAAAGCAGAGGAAAACTGCTAGTTAGTCTTTGATTCGGTCGCTAATTCTGCTTTTGGGCACCAAATCCTCCGTTTACACAGCCCTAAAGAAATTGTTTTTATGTACCCTGGAGAAGCTGGATTCATAGTTTTCTATACCTTTGGCTAATAAATAAAATTGTACCCATCTTGTTTAACTGTCTTGCTGTGTTGTGTTTACAGGGCAAAGTGGAGATGACACTGGAGATTGTGAGTGAAGCAGATGCAGATGAGAGACCTGCAGGAAAAGGCCGTGATGATCCCAACATGAATCCTAAACTGGACTTTCCCAAGTAAGACCCAACAGAGAGCAGTGAAAAACTTACCAGTTACTTCAGAGTCTGAAGTTTAACAAAAAACAATGACATTCTCTTTCATCATCAGACGCCCAGAAACGTCCTTCTTCTGGTTCACCAACCCATGTAAGACCATGAAGTTCATCGTGTGGCGAAGGTTCAGATGCGTCTTCATCGGACTCATCCTCCTCACCATAGTGATCCTCTTCCTCGCCATCCTGTTGTACTCATTACCGGTAAGATTGAACAAGGAACACTGGTGGTTAATCATTTGTAAATCTTGTGATTTAGCTGGTATTGCATAAAGAAGTTTAAAAATAAAAACACTAATCTTAACAGCACAGCTGAGGTTTAAAACTGAGAGGCTTCAGTCCAGACCTCTGGCTGTATTCCTTTAATACAGTCCATGTTCTGTACTAGAGATAAAGCAGTGAATTATTGTTTTCTTTGGTCTTTTCCAGAACTACATCTCAATGAAGATTGTGAAACCTCTCAAGTAACCCTACAAAGGAGGAGCAGAGGGGCTATAAAGGACTGAGTGGCTGTGGCTCAGTTGGTAGAGTTGTCGCCTCTCATCCAGAAGGTCAAGGGTTCAATCCCCAGCTGGGCAACATGTCCAATGTGTCCTTGGACAAGACACTTAACCATGATGATTAGTTACTTCTGATGGATGATACTACATAGTTATCTCTACCATCAGTGTGTGACATGCAGAGTAAAAGCGCTTTATAAGCTCAAGTACACTTATCATTTAAAACTTCTTCATGATCACAAGAACTACTGCCAAAAAAAAAGTCTCTATTTGTTTTTACTGCCTTAAGTGTTTTTAAAAAAGTTAACCTATTGGGGCGCTGGTGGCGCAGTGGTTAGTGCGCGCACTCCATGTACGGAGGCTATGGTCCTAGAAGCAGGCGGCCCGGGTCCAAATGCGACCTGTGGCCCCTCTCCCGCATGTCATTCCCCACTCTGTCTCTCCCTGATTTCCGGCTCCATCCTCTGTCTCTCCATTAAAGGCACAAAAAGCCCAAAAATAAATCTTAAATTTTATTTAATAAAAAGTTAACCTAGAAGGGGCCGGGTGCTTGCACATTTGCACTTCTTCAGCATGCAACAGTCCTTACATTTTAATGTTTGTGTCTTTATATATATCAGGGTTATCTTGTATTTGACTGTACGTTATTGTAAGCTTTTTCTGATCTCATGGCACACGCACTGTAAATAAGGTGATACACAACTACTTCTAATCCAAAGATGCACTTTGTATTTCATTGTATTTTTTGGTCACAAAATAAGTCATGCCTTTTGGTGTGTTACATTTTCACAGATCTTTTTAATTAAATATTATAAAACCATTCAGACATGATGTTGCCTCTGTTTTAAAAATGAAAAAAAAAAAACTATGATCGCTTTGAATAGAGTGTTCATTTTTTAATAAGTAAAGAAATGACATATACGATCGTTAAAAAGCGTTAAGGTGTGTGTGGCTGGAACAGAAAACACAAACACAAAAATGAGCTTCCAACAGGAAAGATTTAAGTGAATTAAAACTACAGGATATTTCACAGTCAGATATGTACGGACACGTACAGAGCTTCAAATTATTTACAATTATCATAAGTTATAACGTTGTTTTACTGATCCACTGCGGGTTTATTCCTCCTCTGAGGTGTGATGTTTGAAGTGCTGCCTCAGGAAATCCTCCACCTCTCCTCTCCGTGCCAGGCTGTTGGCTTTGCCTTGAAAACGCCCATTTTTTCCTGCTCCTTTCCCCTGGAGCATCTCCAACACCCTGCAAAATAAAACTCATAGAATCATCCAAAAGACCAACACACACAAACTATTTTTAAAACTGAATCAATATATGGTGATGTTTCTTACCGTGGTCCCATGTCTGACACCGGCCCGCTGGGTCCAGTCAGCAGGAATAATCCAGGTCCCTTCTCCTCTCCTACAGTCAGGAAGACTAACGTTTCCTGAGAGCAGCAAAAAAACAAAAAAAGCCTTAACATCATTATTTAACCGTAAAAACAAAGACTGAACAGTCAGAAAATAATCTTACCTCAGAGTTTAGTTCATTGGCAATGATACCCATGAACTCATTATCACCCTCTTTCCTGGAAAGACAAAAAAAGATTAACCATTTTCTCAGTATAAACGTCATATGGGGAGAGTTTTTTTTTCTTTGTGGATCATTTTTCAGAGTACAAGACTGGAGAGTGAGATCAGGGGACGTCATGTCATATATATGGACAATGTTGGGAGTCGAGCCCGGAGCCACTACCTCAAGGGTCAAGCCTCTGCACATGGGTTGAGCAGTTAAATCACTAAACTAAATTGGCTCCCCATTTTTAAGATGTTCAACATGTATAACTGACAATCCTGAAAACTACCCACAAGCCCTTCAACATGATTCAAAGTATCTTACTTGTGGGATGCTGGTGACGCAGTGGTTAGTGCGCCCCATGTAGGCTGTGGTCTTCCAAGCGGGAGGCCCAGGTCCGAATCCCACCTGTGGCTCCTTTACAGCATGTCATTCCTAACTGTCTCTCTCACTGATTTCCAACTCTATCCACTGTCCTATCTCTCCATTAAAGGCACAAAAAAGCCTGAAAATAAATCTTTAAATTTAAAAAAAAAAGCATCTTACTTGTGATAGCTGAAGAAGTTGCCTCGCTGAGGGTTGCTCTTAAAGTTCTGAGCGATGAGGACAGCCATGTCTCGCAGCAGGTTTAAGTTAGTCTGCACATGACATTTTCATGAAGGTTAGCAATGTGCTATGTTACAGCAAACGTATACTGTGCATAAACATGTACAGGCATAGAAGTAGACAAAAAAATCACTTACTTTCTGAAGTAGCTTCACAGATTTCTGCAACTTGTCGACTGCCTCGACGTGCTCATCAGGCCCGGTTCTGTAAAAAAAAAAAAAAGTTATTACAGTAGTCTGAGAACGTTAAAGGCTTAATATGTGATTTTTCACACTTAAATATAATATAAATCAAGTATATCCTCTGAAAATAACTCTGTGAGTCATGACTGTCTACAATGGGTGTAACACCCGAGTCCCACTGTCTGTGATGTTTTCAGAGTTTTCAGAGTCCTATCTTCACTTTGTTTACATCGCCCGGACGGCCGGCTGACTCCTCCCCTCACGTATAAAAGTTGTTTAATTGAGGGACTAGAGAAAAGAAGAATAACATACTGTACTCACTGCTTAACTGTGTTTCTAGATCACGCTCATTTCAGGTAAATTTACATGCAGTGTGAAGATACGAGCATAATAAAGATCACTAGCATTAGCATGCTAACACAACAATGCAGCGCGAGTTGTTTTGGTTTCATGCTGGTGCTCAAGGGCGACATCTGCTGGATCAAAAAATCACATATAAAGCCTTAAAGTCACGCTGATAATGATTCAGACTTTAAACTTACTTCAAGAGAGACACCAGTGATCGCTCTGTGCTGTAGCTTTTCTCAGTGTACTTCAACACCCTGTTTCCTGCCAGGAAGATCAGGTTGGTTTTGTTTTTCTTCCCTTTCTCAGTTCCAAGAAGCTTTATTACCTAAAGTTCATACAACAAGAATACACAATAAGTATATTATCAAAAAGAATCACTGTATGCATCTAATGATTTTAACTAATTAAATGAAGTTCAACCTGTAAGTGACTGAGGTTGGACACATGAGTTCCGCAGCACATGTTGGCGTCAACACCTTCGATATCAATGATCCGTATGGGCCCCGCATGGTCGTCTGGTAGCCCTCGACTCCTCACCTGGTTCACACACGGAACTCTTGTAACATAAAGTACAAGTAAAACCCCCTACATGCAGCACATACATCTTACACATTGACTTTTTGAGTGTGATCACAGAGTATAAGAGGACTGTATATGAACCTTTTCCACAGCCGGGTCGTCTATGGAGAGAAGCTGCACAGTGACGGGGACGTGGGCTCTGATCTTTTCGTTTACAGCTTCTTCCAGGGCCTGGAGCTGGGCGGGCGTCACACAGGGAGTGTCCAGCTCAATGGTGCTTCTTTGACGGCCCAGATCCCTAGAAAAACAAAAACACACGAAGAGAAATCAGGTGAACCCAGAGCCAAGCGATTTCTGATATACTGATCCATGCAGAGGTGAGGTGATGTACCAGGATGTGGTCTTGTATCCGAAAAACGCATCTGCCAAAGCTGTTATCAAATGTTGACCTACGAGTCGAGAGGAGAAAATAAATGTTGTTCAAGTTGACAAAACGATTTAAGATCTTGGTTAAGAATTTTCAGTTCACCCTCATAAAACTGAACATGAGTCCCACAACTTCATGATTACTTAGGGCCTTTCTCAAACCTCTTCCAACACACTTCCACTCCGTTTACGCACTCTTATGAAGGGTCAGCCAAAACCTCTGAGGATGTCTACACCAATGCTGGATTACTAAACTGATGTGGACAACGTATTATTAGCTGTATCCCCTCCACCTTAATGAAGGGGAGATCGTTGGTGGACAGCCTGCCAGAACACATAAACAAATAAAAATTGATTGATTGATTGATTGATGAAGGGTAGTTCATTCAGCTGTGGGTGTGACGTCAGGTGGAGTGTGGAGGGAGCAGTTTGAGAAAGGCTCTCTTAATATTGCTTACCTGAGTGTTGCTGCATGTGATCAAACCTCCTCTCCCAGTCGACCTTCACCTGCACCTCCTGACCCACCTCCAAAGGTGAGCTCACAAAGTGTACCGCTTCAGGCCCCTGCCTCGTCACCCTCAGAGCTGGGACGTCTCCGATCAGTCCATGGTCATCTGGCTGAAAGAAAGAAGTACAGGAAAATCATGCATGAATGAGAAGGGCTTGCTTAGAGCAGAATCAGGTATTGAACTATAACTTGCTTACTTGGCCGCCTCCTTCAGGAAACAATATGGTGTCTTGGAGCTTGACATGGAAGCCCTTGAGAGTTTCTTTCTTTCCGTTGACCTCTTGTTTGAGTTCAGCTGGACAGCAGGACACCACAGAGGTGACAAACTGAAGGAACAACACATGAAATGGAAACTTACATTAAGTTATACCCTCTTTACGTTGATAATAATGTACAACACAGTATGTGTACATCCCTCTCTTATGTGTATGTCTCTGTATATTCATGTATGTGTGTGCACGTTACACGTATGCATACTTGATCGGTTTTCCTTCTTTTGTCTTTTATAGCCCTTCTGTATAATGTGCTATAGTTACATCAAATACATACTGTGTTTATTTCTTTTTGTAACTCGTTGAATGGCCAAGCTTATTTTGTGTTGTGTTCTAGTTGTCTCCTTTTCTATGTTTTTTTAAATTTATTTAAAATTATTTATTTTACTGAAGAACCCGTCGAACATATATATATATCTGTATGTCTCAAAACTCAATAAAAAAAGTTGTGAAAAAAAAATAAAAATAATGCACAAAACACAAAACAAACAAAGCGTCATAGCAAGTGATTGTAACTTGACTTCAAGATAAAATAAATGTTAAAAATCACGGGCAACTGTCTTTGGTTGGGAACATAAATATGACTTGTTAGCGAGTAATAAACATTGGTTTACTTTGTCACAATTTAATATAACTCATAAAACGACAAATACTCAAAGCAGAACACAGTCTGTAACTAACTCATGCTCACTCTGGTCCAGTAACTTTAGTTAGCATTAGCAACAATGCTAACCACTGCAGATAATGAATGCTACATTTTCGTCTGGTGTTGCAATGCAATTTAAACATGTTCATACCTCTTTCATATAACAGTCTCGTTGACACTGAAAAGCCATACTGGAGTGTTTTTGAGTGGGAAACTCGACCTCACACTAGTTTATGTAATGTATATGAGGGGAGGCTGGTTAGTATGGCTAGCAACAGAGTCCAAACTTCATTTCACCGACTTCTTCTTCTTCTGTTGGTTTTTAATGGCGGTTGGTATCAAAGGTGTTGCATTACCGCCCTCTACTGGAATGCAAAAGACTTACAGTGAAAGATATTTACACTGTTCATCCAAAGTGCTCCTCATTCGTGACATCTCCTGTTTTATACACATTTGTCCAGGTTTGCCTCCTTCAGTGTCACATCAAACTCTTCTCCTGTTATGTCCACACAATGTCTGGACATTTTTTTAATCGACTTTGAGTAGATTCGACCTTAATATCCAGCGAAACAGAAAAGACACAAAAATGCTTAATGGTTTCCCCCCCACGAATACTATTCAGTTTTACAAATGGAACATGCCACAGACAGATTTGATTAGTTTCACAGGTTGTTTTCACGACTATAACCTTTGAACAAAGCTTTCTTCTCCACATTACTGCCATCTCCTGGCGATATTGAACAAATAATAATAATAATAATAATAATAATCCCCGCGAGGGGAAATTCAGTTTTACACTCTGTCTAGTTAACATGATACACAAACATAGGCCGAAATACACACACATGCACAAACAGGACCCTATGGACATGCATTAATGGAGAGGTCCTGAGCTGGTGGAGGGGGGGGTTAGGTGCCTTGCTCAAGGGCACCTCGGCAGTACTCAGGAAGTGGACTGGCACCTCTCCAGCTATGTCCATGCCGGGACTTGAATCGGCGACCCTCCGATTCCCAACCCGGGTCCCTACAGACTGAGCTACTGCTGCCCAAATCAACCATATAAAGCATGAAACCCTCATATACTGATGGTAGCCTTTAAAAAACATGTATAAATAAAAGCAACAACATACAAACTGTGCCGAGTATCATTACCTTTATTGAATTTGATGTGATATGTCTGTGCACACAGTGGACAAAAACACATCAATAAATAATCCCATAGAAAATATCACACAGTATTTTGAACAATAACACCTAAAATCATCTGCAAATAACACAAAGCTTGAGCAAACATAGAATTGTCATCAGGATCTTTTTTATAGAGGCTTCAAACACAAGCGAGGGGGCACTGTGGATCTCAGTCCGACTGTAGGGGAAGATATAAAAGAAAGTGGTATGTGTCAACATCTGAATGACCATAAACCATCTGAATTCAATATTCATGTAAAAATAATCAAGATTAGTGTTTTATAGTTTTCATGCATTAATGAAGAAAACACAGTGGTTATTTAACAGAAAAGGGATAAACGCCCTAATACCTATTTAGACTATCACACTAACATTTGACTTACATCACTTAGATCCCCCATATCTGGTGCCGCTCCTTTGTTTTTACCAGAAATTTCCTGGATCATCTGAAAAGGGAGATGCCAAATGATTACTCAGACAAACATACGCCTGAATCCAAAACTCTGCTTTAGCTATATTTTGACATGTTCAAGTCACATGTAATAAGCTCTAAGCTCTAACAAATAAATGTAATGAACTTGCTTGACACACAGCAGGTACTCACATCCGCATATCTATCAAACTCTTCCTTTCCTTCGTCTTCTTCATTCTCCCAGTCCCTCCAGTTATCAAAGTCTACAGTAATCCAACTTGGCTGCAGAGACGGAGACACGATACAGTGAGAAATGATGCTTACCAAGGTGAAGCAGCACCCTGATTCAAATGTATACAGGTGTTGTTAAGACACAGTGGATTAAGATGAATTTAAACTTGTAGTCATCAGTGGGAAACTCATGTCTATTTGAGACCATGCATTTTGCTAACGTGGTTATAGCTGTTGATAAATTAACTAATTGCTCTGAAAGAAATACTGTTCTAATAAATCCATTAAGATGTGACCTTTTAGTAAGAAAAACGTGAACATAAATATTTGTCAATAAATGACCACTTTAACATTTGAGGTACTGACACTTTCAGACATAAATGTGAGGCAATGTGGCCAATGTTTAAAATGAATAAAATACAAAAAAAAAAGTGATGCATCAGAGGAAATGCACACACACACTCAAATGAACTTACCCGAGCTTCATCCTTCTGAAGACGCGGCCATGCATAATCTGGCTTCACCTTCCTCAGCAACACATTGATGGTGCGATCGTAGACCCTCTCTCTGGAGTCCTTTTACAGTGTTGAAAAGGATGAAAACACATTTCACATTTGGTATCACAGTAACTGTTCTGTCAGCATATTTATAAAATAATCCACAGGTTTTTAAATGCCTGACAAATGGGATACTATAGGCTTACATGTATTTGAACTTTCTCATAGAAGTGTAGCTCATTGTAGAAAACATCATCTGTGTCATTTTTGCAGCTGTTGTGAGAGAGGAGAGGGTCGTCAATGAAACGGCAAAAAAGATCACAATTTACAAAGTTTGATGGTTCAAGAGATTACTTTTTTTTAAATACACAAGAAAGAAGGCAGGAGTAACCTTACACAGAAATAAACAAACTCACCATAAAATCATTTTGTCAGACTGGATATCCACCTGCACATCTTTAGGTCTCTGAACCTTGAAGTTGATAGTCACATATTTTTTTCTGTCAAACCAAAGTGCACGTGCTGGCTGGCTGTTAAACACAGAAAGAGTACAACTATAAATCCAGTGATATGATCATTTGTCTTGTGTTCTTGTTTAAGATACACCTCTTCATAAGTTGTTCTGTTAATAAGATGTTGGTCACTTACCTTTCCTCTGGTCTGACAATTTTTGGCTTGTTCATTTCTGATTCTATTACAAAACTAAAACTGATGTCTCGTTCCTTTGACAAGCACAAAGTAAAACCATGTGTCTTGCTCGATCGTGGTGCAGGCTCTGAAGCAGTGTCCAGGCCCTGGAGACTATATATAGAGCAAGTTGGTATCAGCTGTTGGGAGGCTTGCCTGCCACAACCCCCTCCCCTGCTGTTTATAGTCTGTCAGAAGTGGAACCCTCCAGAAAACAGATGCATTTACTGGGTCTTCCAAAACTTCAGCTTCCCCCCCCGACTGGTGGCTGAGAGGTGAATGTGGGGGCAGGGAGACACAAGGGAAGGGAAGTCAGTGAACACATCACAGGAATTCTAGTCCGATTATTCCTGTTAATTTTTAAATGTTCTATTGTTCCTTTTTGTTCTGAGTAGAGTGCATTAAGTGGGGAGAAAATTAGGCACTACCAAAAGTTTAAAGATAAGATAAAGATAAACTTTATTGATCCCCCATGGAGGATTTTTTTGTCACAACAGCTCAAGAAACAAGAATATAATTATCAAAAACAACAAGAAGTTAAAAATCAAACATATGTACATCAGTTAAATAAAGGTAGAAAAAATACAATAATAGAATAATACCAGGTATGTACACTTCCACTTGTGGAAAGAGTTATTGTTATTAAAAACACACACAGTGTGTAGCATTATTGATATGAGTCATGAGGTGGAGATGCTGTTAAAGAGTCTAGTCTTTGAGACATGTTTCATTATGTTTCCATCTAGTTGGTTGTTAAAATTAGAGATGTTATAAATTAAGAAAAACAGCTTTAAGTGGGATGACATCACAGGACAGCCTGTCGGCTACTTCACTCCCAAAGGCTTTATAATGTAAAAATGTAAAAATATGAAACAATTGGCATAAGAGAGCCTAGAAGAGAGAGAGTAACAACATTTCCAGAGCTCATGGTTATATCTCTCTATCTT
Source organism: Labrus mixtus (assembly GCF_963584025.1). Classification (NCBI taxonomy): domain Eukaryota; kingdom Metazoa; phylum Chordata; class Actinopteri; order Labriformes; family Labridae; genus Labrus; species Labrus mixtus. The sequence continues at coordinate 21,996,178 of NC_083632.1, forward strand.
CCTAAATGTAACTTCACACTAAACATAAGCATTGGTGTGGGGGGGATAGAAACACATACAGCATAGACTGTAAAAAGATTGTTATTATTTACAGTCCATGGTGGGAAGCATCTTGAAAGGCAGGGCGTTATTGGTTCTTTCTTTTGTAGATGATGTCAATGATGTGATAGGTAAATGTAAAAGTTGCAGGGAAAGCTATCAGGAGCTTTCATAAAACGGGGGACTAGAGTACTAGCCACTATACCCACTTCCACGGTTGTAGAGTTCAGCACGCAGTCGCCCCCTGCTGGTCTGGCGGCTCACGGTCCACAGATTTTCCACCGGAAATGTAATTCCCCGCTCTGTCGGTCTGTGCGGGGAATGTGTACCAGAACCAGGCAACGCTGTGTACATATAAACTTCTGCCTGGAAATAATCAATAAATAGTCGTTTTTTCATTTTTTTGCAAAAGTTTGGGGGATTTTTTAGATTGGCGGAAACACATCGATAGGAACTACCTGTAATCTGAGTGAACATGCCTCGTAGACGACAGGTAAGAACAAATGTAGGTCGCACAAGAGGGTAACGTTAGCTTAGTTAGCACTCCGAATGGGCTCTACCATATTACATTTAACAACCCGACAACTTAGCATGCCCAAACAAGACATAACCTGTGCATACTTTGGGGTCTACCTTTCATCATTTATCATTTATTAGTTTTTAAAACTCTTTATTTTGAACAATATGCTCATGTCAACATTTTCACTTAGTGAAAACGCCTAAAGCTAAATACAACTTAACGAGCAGCTAAACCAAGTCAAAAGGTTTGTCCCTGGTGTTATTTTAATTAAAATGAATTTTGTGGGTTTATATGTACGCCGAGTTTACCATAAGACCACAATAACCGACTTTAGCTCAATAATATGTGAACTAGAACAGGTTGTGAGGACACCAGCTGTCACTACATCTTAAACTGTGAGATTTATCAACTGGGTTTGGTGCCACGGTCTATTAGCCGTATGAGAAAGCGGGGTCAGCTTAGCTAACTTTAGAGGCTAAGCTAACAACAATAATAGGAAGCTGAAGTGTAACCTGCTACTGAGCCGTGCAGCCATGATAGTTAATATCCGGACTGTAAAGTTGATTTTTATGAATGACCATAGGCCTTCTGTATTTTAGTGCAACAATAAGCCACATGCATTAATCACACACTGTGAAACACTATGTTACCACCAGCCACGCTAACAGAAGCTATCAGAGGTATTTGGCCTTTCTCTCATGATTACAGGGGTTACACACAGGCAAACACTTAAACCTTTTCTCACAGACATTCTGTTAACCTAGAAATGTGGATGCTAAGTCCAATAAAACCCCCATCAAATAACTAGCACTCTTTGCACATCTGTTTTTTAAACATTGCTGTACATATATAAACAACACAACTTCAGAAGGTCAACACTTTCTTATTTTTATTTTTTATATTCAGGTCTAATTACAGATTTTTTTCCCTCAACTGTTTTTAGGTTCTTGTTTAAATGTCACATATTTTTATCCCTGCACGGGTTATGTACATTTCTTGTATAAGTCTATTTTTAATTGCACAGTTTAAGTTTGATTCATCTAGAGGTATTCTTTAATCTTTTTTTCAGTTTAATATATATGTATGTATGGGAGGGAGTGGGGGGGGGGGGGGGGGGGGGGGGGTCGGTTTTGTGGTTCATTTGTAACAAATGTTTCATGTCATGTACGTCTTTGTAACCTGCTACTGGATGCTTTGAATTTCCCTCGGGATCAATAAAGTATCTATCTATCTATCTATCTATCTATCTATCTATCTATCTATCTATCTATCATGCTAACCTGTCTGATTGTGCTTTGTGAGGCAGACCAATATTATGTCTGATTTACGTCACTGCCACTTGACATATGCTTCATTTTTTATTCTGACATTGTGTTATTTTTCTAGAAGCCCATCGTGTATTTTCTTTTCTTGGTCCCCTGATAGAGACATATGGGAGGTAGTGGCTCAGATGGAACTGAAGATTCAGACTCCTCCGCTGAAAGAGAGCAGACAAACAGTTCGGAAAGTGATGGAAACATGACCAAGAGACAGCGCCTCACCAGAGCCTCTACTCGCCTTAGCCAAAGCTCTCAGGGTGGGTCTACATATCCTGTGTTTCAAAAAATAAAGGTTTTTACTTCATCTCAGGTGTTACATCATAAGTGATGATTTCACTTCTGATGCCTTAGATACCCCGGACTTGAAGCGAGCTACGGATCATGATGAATCTCCACCATTGACACCGACAGGAAACGCCCCCTCCTCTGAATCTGAACTGGACATCTCCAGCCCCAACGCCTCCCACGATGAGAGTCAGGCCAAAGATCCGGCAAACCGAGATTCTGATAAGGACCTCTCCCATCGCCCAAAACGTCGCCGCTGTCACGAGACGTACAACTTCAACATGAAATGCCCTACACCGGGATGCAACTCACTTGGTAAAATACACTTAAAAATGTAATGCAAAAGCTAATTAAGAGTATAACTGATTATTAATATAAAATCTATCATTGACTCTTTTCTCTATTATAATGTCACAATCTCCTTTTCTACATTTCTCCAGGTCACCTCACAGGAAAACATGAACGTCATTTTGCTGTATCAGGTTGTCCACTTTATCACAATCTGTCTGCTGATGAATGCAAGGTGAGTGTCTTCAACAGAAATATTGATGTTTAAGTTGTTAGTCTGCTGAAATTTGATTTCCCTTTCAAGCATCATTTTCTCTGAGAGGAGCCGTATGAGTTGACTCTTCTCCTCTGTCGCCCCCGGTGGTGGAATGAACTTCCAAACTCCATTTGATCTGCAGAGTCCCTCTGTACCTTTAAGAAAAAGCTAAAGACCCAGCTCTTTATGAATACCTACTAACTTAATGATGCTGGTCTCCATATTATTGGTGATGATGATGGTAATGACGATGGTTTTTGTTTGATAAGGACGACTTATAAGATGGTTTCTATACTGATTAGAGCTCTCAAGAACTGCCCTCAATGTTGTGCTTTGCCTCTGGTCACTTCCTGTCAGCACCTGTGTGTCCAATCAGACTCAAAGCTGATCGTTTGCTCTTACTGACATTGTTCCCTTTTTTTCTAGATCCTTACTTGTGTTGTTCTTACTCTCTGATGTACGTCTCTTTGGATAAAAGTGTCTGCTAAGTGAATTGTAGAATTGTTTGAATTTTTTTTAGCTTTTAGGTGATTTTTGTAAGTTTTTCTCCTTTATCGTACATTATTGTATCGTATTATTATTATTGTATTTTTATGATATTAACACATATTTTTCCAAACATCTTTTTCATTAAATACAGTGAGCTGCATTATTCTGTTTTATTAATAAGTATTTTAAAAAATGACCAATACAGAACTGTGTTTTTCTATTTAATTTTGTGAGCTTGGGATTGTTCAAATCTTGTCCTTTTTCTTAACACGGACGATAATGTTCCCATTCCTCTCTATTTTAGGTGAAAGCTGTCAGCCGTGAGAAACAAGAGGAGGACGTGAAGCCTCAAGAAGAAAGCAATTCACGCCATGCAACCCGGCATCAGGTAGTCTATTAGTGGGATTATTGGCATTAATTAATTAATGCTGCTGAGTTACCAAACAGACTTTCTAATGTGCTGACAAAATGAATCAAATTAAAGTCACAGTTGTTATTGTGAAGCTGGGATAATAACATCAAAGTCGATTGTATTTCTATCTGATTTTTTTTAGACCCCAACATCGAAACAGAGCAGATACAAAGAGCAGGTGGCTGAGATGAGGAAAGGAAGAAACTCTAGCCTTCAGAAGGAGCAGAAGGAAAAACACATGGTACATCACTGGCACTCCAACATGAAGCTGCTCACTTGCAGCCGTGCACTCCATATCATTTAAGAGACTCTGTTGTTTTATATTCTGTCTGGTCCACAGGAGCATCGGCAGACACACGGCAACACCAGAGAGCCTCTGCTAGAGAACATCACCAGTGATTACGATCTGGAGCTCTTCAGAAAAGCACAAGCCCGGGCATCTGAAGATCTGGTAATGAGCGCTTTCATGTGTCATACTGAAATAATTGGTTATAAAAAAATGACATATAGCATATACTAAGACCAGGTGTAACAACCCTGTATGTCCTTCCTGCAGGAGAAGCTGCGTATCCAGGGTCAGATCACTGAAGGCAGCAACATGATCAAGACCATCCTGTTTGGCCGCTACGAGCTGGACACCTGGTACCACTCACCATATCCCGAGGAGTACGCTCGCCTGGGTCGCCTCTACGTCTGCGAGTTCTGCCTGAAGTACATGAAGAGCCAAACCATTCTCAGGAGACACATGGTGAGAGAGAGTCTGTGATACACCATGAATGCCACACTAAATACTGCTCAGCTTTTGATAATATTTCTTTTATAATGTCGCTTATATGTGTGGTGTTAAATGTCCTCTCAGGCTAAGTGTGTGTGGAAGCATCCTCCAGGAGACGAGGTGTACAGAAAGGGAGCGATATCTGTGTTTGAAGTTGACGGGAAAAAGAACAAGGTAGGTGGACTCACACTGGTTTCTTTACTTAAGTTTTTGTCAATATTGGTTGACTGGTTACATCCAGGCCAGTGAAGCAAACATCTCAATGACGTCTCATCTTATGAACAAAAACCATAATGAAGGGAGTGGCTGTTATTCAATCCGCAGATCTACTGCCAGAACCTGTGTTTACTCGCCAAGCTCTTCTTGGACCACAAAACGCTTTATTATGATGTGGAGCCGTTTCTGTTCTACGTCATGACTGAGGCCGACAACACGGGCTGCCATTTAGTGGGGTACTTCTCCAAGGTAAATGAAGGAAACACATGTGGCATGCATATGCAGTTTATTTAAGAAGTGCATTTGTTGTAGAAAATGTTTGTTCTTTGTAGTAGTAACTTGAATGGTTTTCCTTTTTTTTTTATTCACAAAGGAGAAGAATTCTTTCCTGAACTACAACGTTTCCTGTATCCTGACAATGCCGCAGTACATGAGGCAGGGCTTTGGAAAGATGCTCATTGACTTCAGTATGTATCCATATTCATATTACCAATAACTGTCTCCCCTTCTTTAATTAAAGAGACAAAAATAACTTCAATAAGTGTTGACCAATGCAAAGAAGATTTCTCTTACACTACCTGATCCAATGGACAGAAAGCGATGGAGGCTCTAAGCAGACATGCATCCATACATTGTATTTTCTGTTTTCCTGTGATACAAAGTCATTACCAGTTCTCTTGAGATCTCTACTTGTTGATCTGATTTCCCTAGAGATGCAATGGAAGCATGGCATTGCTTATCACAGTGACCAGTCTAGATCACCAGGAAATGTCCCTGTAATCACGGGGAAAATCAGCTTTGCTTTGTCGTGCTAATAAGATCAATAAGTTGAAATTTTAAGATAACAAATGGAAAACTAACGGAGTAAAAAAAAAAAGATTAGATGAGTGTCCATTTTGGGTTTGCGTAATAATACCCCCAGAGGAAATCACTGTGACTGAATGGTCTTTATGGTTTGTTTGCACAGTAACAAAGAGTGTTCTCCTCATACTTCCCTGCTTGTTCAAGGCTACCTGCTGTCTAAAGTGGAAGAGAAGGTCGGCTCACCGGAGAGGCCTCTGTCTGACCTGGGCCTCATCAGCTACCGAAGCTACTGGAAGGAAGTGCTACTCAGATACATGTACAACTTCCAAGGCAAAGAGATCTCCATCAAAGGTAAGAGAAGTCAAACAGCACATGTTGATGGGAAAAAAGTTTATTAACACATGAAAAGATTGATGAGTAAAAGACACACACATGCATACAAAGCTAACATATGTTGTTGTTGATATTTGATGCACAGAGATCAGTCAGGAGACTGCTGTTAATCCGGTGGACATTGTGAGCACCCTGCAGTCTCTACAGATGCTGAAGTATTGGAAGGGGAAGCACTTGGTGTTAAAACGACAGGTAGGATTTACTAATGATGAAATGTTTCATCTCTCTTAATTATTTATATCTCCTGTGAGACGTTTTTAACTGGACTGAAATTACAAATGATGCCTCCTTTAGACCTTTCAGAGCAAACAAGACCATCACTGACAAGTTTGATTATTTCTACATAATTATTTATATTGCCTATAACCACTGCCATTGGCGAGGTGTCAGGTCAGATTGTTTAAACCACGTTGAAGAAACAGCCTTTCTAAAAGAAAAATCCAGAGCAAAGGTTCACAGTGAGAGATATATTTGACTGTTATAAGACGCAGGATGATATAGTTTTTGTCAGAAAACCATACCTAAAATGCACATGAAAAAATAAGCAAAGAGGTAAGATACTCTGCATTGTCCACAGGGGGCACCAAACTCAACACAAACCTAATGTTCCTTATTGGAGCCTTAAATAAAGCATAAAGTTCATAAATCAAGATTATTCTGTTGGATTATTTATACCTAAATAAAGAGTTAAATATCACTTGAGATATTTTCCTTCAGATATATACCTACTTCCTGTTACCACTGTTGTTAATATAATTGACTATATACTCCAGTCTTAATGTTTTTTCCTGTTAAAACAAATGGCGTCTTTCTCTTCCTGCTAGGATCTGATAGACGAGTGGAAGGCAAAGGAGATCAAGCGAGGCAATAGCAACAAAACCATCGACCCGAGCTCACTGAAGTGGACCCCTCCCAAAGGGACATAAGCACTAAGAACCCTCAGGCTACTGAATGAACTCACCTCCAGCCTCACCAGCCACAAGTAGCCTAAACCCACAAAACTGTCAATAAAGACCAGTGCTCTGTCTTTCTATCATGTTCATCACGTCTTTCATTTTTTTTGTCTGAACCTTTTTTTATTTTATATTTTACTTTTGTTTATATTTTAAAAACATCATATGTTACAAATCAGACAAATTACTTAGTCCACAGTAGAGTCTTCTTTGTCCTATTTCTTTCAAAACGGCCTACTTTAAGCTTTGAATGTTGAAAGGTCCAACATGGTGGATAACATGAATGTTCTGCTCTTTCATTGAAAAAAAAAAGAAAACATACATTCTTGCAGCATTTGACGGCTGTTTTTTTTGTTGATAAATACAGTAACTGTCGGCATGAAACGAAAATGTAAGCAGAGTGTATTCTGGGAAATGGTGTATGGTGACGTCTTTGGTTGGTGTAAAATTGTATAGATAACAGTGTGTACTTCTTTTTCTCCAGCTCCTTCAGTACAGTATTTGGAACCATTCCTCTGAAGAACCTGCCAAATAATAGTGCAGTAATCAGATCCTTTTTCATTTTCAGGAGGGGGGGGGATGACATATTAAGACGATACCACTGTAAGAAATGCACATTGAAATAAAAACAACCTCAGGTTTTTATACTGACTCAATCATACCTTGCTTGTGTGGTTTCTCCAAAACATCGGGCGCAGCGGTTGTGGCAGATGGACTTCCTCTGGTTAAAGAATCTGATCAACAGGAAACATTTGACTGTTCATTATTTGTACTATAAATCATGGATGTTAAATGTGTATTAGCAATTTGATATTTTTAATATCAATAAAGCTGCCTTTAATTTTGAACGAGATGCTTTTTTGTGCTTACTGTCTCCTGAAATGCTTCTTCCCATCAGGCCCACAAACATTTCTCCTTTATTTCCTACAAAGTGTGAGGAACATTTTAAATCAACAGCGCAGAGTTGTGATTAAAACGAAAGAATTACCTTTTAGAGACACAGATATATAAGGCGTTTTCAGACTGCAGAGACTTTTTCATAGTTCTAGGAACTGTTGGAACCCTCCCCCCTTTTTTTAAATCAATTCCACACCACAGGAACTATGAACTATTTTATTTCCTAGAACCCCGTTAAGAGGAACCTTTTTAGCTCCTGCTTCAGAGTAGGTACCATGGTGTAGCGAATGTGGACAGAAAAAAAAGTCTGCATGGTGTGTAGTTCTCAGGGAACTCCTTAGTGAATAGTTCCTCTTCAAGAGAACTGTTTGGTCTGAAAACACCTCTAATATCTGGGCTGAGTAGTGCTGTCACATTTTGCTTCAGTTTCAAACAACATCAAGCTACTTACTTCTTTTCTCTTGAAGAGGTTTCTTTTCACCTGTGAGGGCCAAAGAGAAACCAACGTTACTAAAAACACGTACAGTATACTGCATAAAGAGCTCTTTAAACATTACTTTTCATTACGTGTGTGTTTTTTAACCTCCTGAGCGTTTCCCCATCAGTCCGTAGAAGCGGAGGGCTTTAGCTCTTTTCATCAGCGTGATCAACGGGAGGGTCAGACCTGCCTCCACTGACTCGTCCTGGCAGAAAAACATGATTTGTAGAAATGTCAGGGGAAAAAAAGGATTATAAAAATGTATTTTCTTCATCAATATGCCCTTCTTTGTTATAAAACCACACTGTACATAGTCCCTTTATTATGTATTCTTCTTGAAGCAGGAGTTAAAGAAAGTGTGTGCAGTACAATAAAACATTTGTTCACAGTTTTATCCCTCTTGTTTCTAATAAATAGATCAATAACACCGATGCCTACCTGCCAGTCTTCAGATAACCCTCTCTCCTCGTCCACTGAAGATGCCTGATTCATTTGAACCAAAGCACAAAAGGTCACAAAAACCAGCTGGATCTTCCATTTATCCATCCCTTTACAACCTGGATGTGCTTCTCCTCTGTCTCTTCAATCAAAAAAACAACTAATACATTTAGAAGAAGTGCCCTGGGTTAATGTGAAAGTGTCCTTCTGTCTGCTTCATCTGTTTTGAAGTTGCATTTATACCTCTAAACCTCACGCTGACAGACCCCTCCCCTTTAAACATGGCTATACTCATGCTTCCAATGTCTTTGCAAACTCTCATAACTGCTTATATAAGGGGTATTCAATTCTAATAAAGAATTTCCTGTAATAACACATGCAAATCTTACAAATCAAATATGTTTTCAAGTGAAAAAAATTAATCTCTGGAACCACTTTACAAACCAAAGATTTACTAGCAGAAGAAAGCCTTCATGTTCAATATCATGTCAGCTGAAATGTTTACATTTTGTATGGTCACCTTTCATCTCCATTTTTATTAGACATCTGGATCACTATTGGTCTAAAAATATTCCCCATTTGCTCATTTGTGACGTTGTGATGTGCACATGCTTCTTTGATATCAGCGAGGGGACGTAGGCAGGAGTCTTTGAGCGACGCTCTGCAAATAAAACCATCTGCTTTGAAGGTAGAGCTTTATGAGTCGGCCAGTTGACTCTGCTGGATTACTGCTTGTTCTGGGTTTATAAAACAGGGCGATAAAGACGCAGATATCAATGATAAAATAAGCTACATGAGATCAGAAGTCAAGCAGATGATAGGAAAGACTAGTTTCTGAACTTCTACAAAAAGTTTTTTGACTTTTCTTTATGAAATATTAATCAGAATCAGAATCAGAATCAGGGTTTATTGCCAAGTACATTTACACACACAAGGAATTTGACTTGGTGTATTGGTGCTAAACAATTAACAAGGAAATAAAGCAGAACTAGCAACAACTTAAATAATACAGTATAAGAAGATATTACAATATATAAAATATAATTTAAAAATGTAAAATATAAAAAATAAAAAACAACTAATGTACAAAAGGTGTAATGTAGGAGCTGTGCAGTGGACTATGAGAAAAACCAATCTTAGTGTATTGCACATCCAGTCCAAAAAATAAGCAGAAAAATCAATATTTTTTAATTTTAAGGAGCTTTCTGATGAACATTTTTCAGTAGGATTATGTGTTTTTCATCTCCTGAGATAACAACCTTGTTATTCAACATTTTTTACGATCTTTACTAACTTAGCTCTGTTTTAATAAATGCTGAGCCCTTATTCCAACAATGCAGCTATAGAAATTTCTGGAGAGGCAATTACTTGACAATCTGTGTGCTGTAAGGACGCCCACTCGAGACAAAGCTGACAAACACACTGGATGCTTTGATCCACACACAGGTGCTTCTAAAAGCAAGAGACAGCCCGGGACAATTAGGGCCTGAAAGGCAATTAGACCTGAACAACCATCCTGTGCGGGCAGGCTGACCCACATCTAATGTAGAGAGCTGAATCAAAAGGAATCAGAAGGAAAACATTTGCATGTGAAAGGATTCAGTCACAAAGAGCTGCTGTAATGACAGGACGCCACATTTCCATCATGTGACGCAGGGAAAAAAGGTTCTGAATGCTGGTTCAGGATTTTCAGTCTGATGGTGAGTCAGATGTTCCCGGGTGATCACATTCACTCTTCTAGTGTTTGAACAAGATTTGAACTCTCTAATAAATCAAGTGGTGCAAAACAAAGGTGATGATGGGCAAAGGGGGACTGTCATCTTCAGAGAGTTCTGATTGGACAGGAAACATGTTACATTGATTTGTGAGGGTGACTCCTTACAGGTGTCACATGGGATATGTGATTGTCAGAAAAACCTGCCAACTTGTTTTGCCTGGATCTTTGGTGCAAGGATAGTAAGGAGATCTACTTTGCTTTGTTTAGGAAACCAGTGACTTGTGACTAATTTGTTGTTTTCAGGATTGGGTTGATTTTGAAATAAACAGTCAGTCTAATCACCGGCAGGCTTACAATTCTTCATTTTGCCAATAACAGGTTGTCGTGCTGTCTGGGAAAGCTGGGTTTGGAAGCACAAAGAAGAGTCTGCGCAATAATTGTTTTGTTTTGGCAAATTTTACAAAAAAATAGGTAATACGATTAAAGCGTACCTTTAAAACCAGAGCTTCATGATCTGGATCATTCAGGCCCTTGTTGTTTAAGGTAACATATAGGCAATTGACTTTGGGTACACTGATTTTTGGGGGGCAATTTCATGTCTTTATTTCATTACTAACAGAAAAAAATGATTCAGGAGAGTTAGACGGGGACTTACACACAGAAAACATTCCAAATCCAAATCAAACCGGGATATTGCAGTTTATGGTCCACGGTCTACAAGTGCTCCAAAAATGCAGGAAACATGGGACCTATGTATGAATTAAAATGAACAATTACTTTTCCATAATAAAATGTATCCTAAAATGACATTTTTACAAATAGTGGGGGTCGCAATCCCCTCCCTCTCCCGCCGCCTAAGTAGGCTACGTGACTCCCATATCTAGATAGCCTCTTCATTTATCAAATACATATTCACTTCCTATTCACATATTCATAGCCTACTTATTCATAGCATATTCATAGCCTACTTGTGTCACCAGGAAGTGAATTTGGATTGCGACCCCCACTATTTCTAAAAAAAACGATGTCATTATAGGATACATTTTATTATGGAAAAGTAATTGTTCATTTTTATTCATACATAACGATAAACATATCTGGCAAATCAATAACCTATTAAAAGCCCACAAGACAAAACATAATTTTATTTTGAATTTACGTGATTACGTTCAGCTGACGTATGTAGTGATGACGTTGAACTTTGTTGACATGCGCTTTGCGTGGTTGGATCATTTAGTAGCGTTTGTCTGAGACGGGACCGATGTGTTGGACAACATTCACATAAACATAAGAGTGTTGTGTATCTTTGGCTCACACCGATAAGTGTAAGTGTAATATAGCTGTAGATGAACCACTTTAATTAGTTAAGGATAAGAAACTAGGAGGAGTGAATGATGTGTTCGGCCACGGTCAATTCCAGACATGAGGTTGCTAAATGCTAAGGAGAAACTGTAACGAAAACATGGAGGATACTTAGGACTGTGAAGATCAAGCCGACTATCATTGGAGTGTTAAAACTGCAAACCACGCCTTGGACTGAAGACTGAAGGCTAGCTACTTCTGGTATGTGCTGCGTTCCTCGGACCAACATTAGCTACACGCTGCAGGGCACTGCTAGCTGCTAGCTAGCAGTGCCCTGCTGCCTAGCTAGCAGGTAGCGGCTCAATAGTGAGGTTTGATAAATCTTATTTGCCAAGAAGTGTTCAACTCAAGCAGTGCTAAATGCGCTTTTGCTCACAACTGAAAGGATTTTGTAAATCCACAGATGCATTCTGTGGTGACTTATTCAGGAAATAGTTGGTTGTGTTTGTTGAATGGTTCGTAAGGTTATGGATTTGTTTTGTTCAATAGTTATACAGAATTTATTGCGCTTGTGTTGAACCTTAAGTCACTTCCATTTCAGTCATCTCCCCGAGATAGCTGAATGTCGATTATTTCGTAGTCATATTTGCCTGTTAGACAAACCTGTCGCTATAGTTTACTAATTCACAATTTCCTGGAGAGGTACTTCCACGAGTCCTGATTTGCCCAAAGAAAAGATCAACCATTTTTTTAGTTGGAAGTCTGAATGAAACAAGTTTTTTGGGACCAGATTTAAACTCCATGAAGATTTTGGGCATTTTTAAAAAGAGAAGATTTTGCCGAAAACTGGAACATGTTGAATCCAGATGGACATAAAACCGACCCATAATAGAGATTTAAAATCTGGATTTCTTTTAGCATCTGCTGTTTAGATTTTACACCATTTTTAAAAAACAAATAGTCTCTTGTGACTTAATTGAATATACGTTTTTATGGGTGTTACACTACATCGACCCTTTCTTTCGATGAATTCAGTAGTTCCTATAAGGACGACCAATGATCTACTTCATGTTGGAGCCAAAATCTTCATGGAGTTTAAATCTGGTCACATTTCTTAAACACATTCTTAATTACTGCCACTCATCATCTTTTAGCATAGAAATTATACACAGTAATAAGCTTGTCATTCTGGACAAATTCCTTGTTGTCTGAATGAAATAAGAAAAACTTCATTTTGCTATTGCTATTCATTTTCCCTTTTTTTAATATATAGTGTCACTGCTTTTCATACAAGTCTGTTACATCAGTTATCTTTAGAATATACAAAATAGTTTGTTATTTCTGAAAAAGAAAACACTGATTCCACAAGGAGGCGCTGCTTGACAGAATCAGTCTATAACACCTTGTAGTTAAATCTGAGGGCTATAAGCTCCTGTTGACAGATACTGTGTTATCAGATGAGTGAAAGCCCCACACATGCTCTTCTGTGGCGAGTTTAGACTAGAGGATGGATATCATCAGCTCTAGACCTGCTATCTCCACACAATCTGGTACATCTGAACACTGACAAATTAGTTCCTTCATGAAACGAAGTGGGCTTACATGGAGCTGGTCTCTCAAGTGAAGGAAAGACACAAAGGGTAGCCATTGTGCTATGTAAATACATGTGGTAATGAAGGTGTTTAACATAAAGATCTCCTCTAGACATGTTAAGAGACAGATACAATGCAGTATTTTTATATTTATTTGTGTCTGGTATGTTTCTTCTACACCAATAGGCCATTACATATTTGAACTGTTTTGAAAGGGCTTTTTTGTTAGTGACTTAATTTAAAATTCAAAGTATGCAAACATATTTCACATGTTGAACCTCTGAAAATCATTAGTATACATTTCCCACCCTTAGAATGTGAAAACACATATCTAGCATTGATTTCTTCAAGTAACTTAAAGGTGAGGGTAAAAATGATTTAAAAAACAATTTATTTTTAATCGAGTAGTTATTCCAATATTGGATTCTTTGCTATCTGGATTTATGACTTCATCATGGATTGATTTCTTGGTATGTTTTGTGACAAGATACATTTTATCCAGCAGGTGGCAGTGTTGTCTAACAGACAAATACAGACACCCAGAAACCTGCAGGGTCCACGCTTCAAGCCTTAAAGTTGTCTCTAGCTCACTGCAGATATTCTCAGCTGACTTTCAACTCCTCTTAATGAATTTGTGCAGCTTGTTCTGGTTTATCCCCCCAAAATGAAAGAATGTGCATGTTCAGCCTCTGTTAGGGGCAATGTGACGCATATTAGGTTTTCTCTTTGGGTTTTTTTATGGACTACATTTGTGTTTTGTTTGTAAGTTTTATAACTAAAGTGCCAGTAACAATATATTTTTTTAAACCACTACACATGAATCTGAATATTTGTTGATGTTCTGACTGAATTTCATTATTGAATGATGACAACCTTGTTGCTACAAATCTTTAGTTTTACACAGATCAAGAAAAACTTGTAATCACATCTGTTTGCACCACAATGTACACAACCATAAAAAAAAACTTTGGAACATTTTCATCTTTATTTGGCATCACAGGACTTTCACTCATTTATTTTCTAATTTCTTTAAAGATTGAGGCAGGAAACCACTGACATTTTGGTAAAAAAATAAACGTTTTATCAGCACATGTCCATCACACTGCCTGAAAACAGATAATTATTTATTGATTCCCACGTCATGTTAGGGAGGATACGACTAATTGTTTCATGTTACACTAAACCTATTACACTCTACAATAGAAGAGACAATGTATAATAAAGATTAAATCGGTACAATGGTAGGCGGTTCAATGTTGTGAACATGCACCTATAAATAATTGTAGGAGTTATTGTAGGAGTCGTAGTCCGCCTGAATGCCTTTGGAACTGTCTTGTTCCTTGAGTTGTTTTTCTCGTTTGCTGCCCTGTGGCACTTTACTGTGGTTTCTCCACAGAGGCGTACATTTGGCTCTTTAAGGCTCTCTGAGTACGAAATACTGCTCTCTGCCTTTGCATGCTCAGACTGGGGGGCTTTGGGCTGGTACTGTGGGGATTCTGTCTGTTTCTTTTTAAGTGTCAAAAAACTGTGGTCCTGAGACAAAAAGGAGCATAACATGTGTATTTCTTCATAATGTTCTATTGATGAAGGTAGATTTCATCACTTTTAGATCAAAAGGAATTTCCCCCCTGCATGCAAACTTTGACACTGACAGGTTGTGTGGATGTCTTATCACGCTTGTTTGAAAGTGATGTCAGGTGGCAGGGGTTCACTTGACTTTCCTCAAACGCAAAGGGCAGCAGGCTTATCTGCTGTGAGCGATCAGATGATTCATTTATTATGGAAGTGTTTCAAACATCCCAGTAAAGGTTCTGTGTTTCAGTGTTATCTCACATTGTGTTATCAACACTTCCTAAGTGTTGTTTTTGTTCTGGCATACATGTCAGTATGGATTCTTTCATTGGTGAATATTTAGAAAATGTGTCGTGACCTTCACCGGTTTGATATTTGCATATTGTTACCAACTCAAAGTTACATTACAGGTTATGCTGGCTGCTTGCTCTGTTATTATTTTGTCACCACTTTGCAGTTACGCAATTACTTGTGGTGTGCTTTTGGTCACAAGAAATAAAATTCAAACCGTTGCCTTGGTTGACTTTCTGATTATCAAAGTTAAACTACGACCCTAATAAATGGCTTCTGTTTGTCTTTGTGGCAAGCTAAGTTAGCCAACTATTCACAGTAGCTTTATTGTTGACAATACTAACAGTCAAAAGAGTAGTGTCAATCTTGTAATCCTGGCAAACATCCTTGTTTGTGATACGACTGTCCTTGAATGCTATGCTTTAAATTTCCTTATTTATAGGGACATGTTCATACATCACATTAGACAGATGTTGATGAGAGCTAGCTGAAATGCTGATTTTCATTAGGAGTCACATTGCCAGATGTTTTTAGTCATATACTGTAATAACTGTTAAAAAGTATAATACAAAGTGGTCAAAAAGTAATGTACAGTACAGTAATAAACATTTACAGTACAGTTAAACAGCAACATCCAAACGATAATAGAGTAATACAGTTATTTTAAAGCAAAATAAGGATAGCATTAGCGATGACATTGCTGGTTCTAAAAATAAAAAAGATATCCTAATACATTAGATTGAATAATATAACAAGGGATCTCGAACTGGTTATCAGTCAAATTGTTCATCAATACGTTGAAGGCTTCATATCCTTTCCCGGCCTCATTACAATGCAAATCTGTTGGTTCTTAGGTCAGAACCCGCTGGTCCTCAGAGGCCCCACTCTTGGCCTCGGTTAGCGATGTTCCTGTTTGCTGCATGGGCTCTTGTGGCTTCTCCGACACTCTCAGCCTATGGCGAGTCCTTGTTTGGTCAGACCAGACGTGCTTACTTTGTCACGCAGCCAATCACCAATTCATTCCCCAAAAGCCTCAAGAGGTTTAAAAGCCAAGTGCATAATTGCTCCTTAAATCAATCTGCAAATTTTGGTGGTATCTGAGCCTGCAAACACTTCACATGGAGTCGTTTATTCACAAAGGGACAGTTGTGAATGGTGTGTTTAGAGTCACAGAAAATACTATAGGAAGATATGTTTAATAATGGGCCTGTGGTTGACATACTATTTTACATTAAGCTAACTACAATTTATCCCATTTGTCCCTGCCTTTATGGGTATCATTGTGTTTTTGTGGTTTTGAATGGTGGGAGAGGCCACACAGCAAGAAATGAGTCCGGCCTCTGAATCTGAGAGTTTGAGAAATTCTCCCTCAGTCCATCTTCATAAAGTGCAGTCGGCTTGTGTGTGAGAGACAGACAGAGGAGGCAGACGGTGCGGTTGCAGCAGTGTCACTTTAAAAAACAGACAGGACTCATCTCCACCTTAATAACAGCTCCTCTCCACACACACACACACACACACACACACACACACACACACACACACACACACACACACACACACACACACACACACACACACACACACACACACTTTGATGGCCATGGCTTTACGAGTCCTGCTTCTCTCTGAGTCTCTCTTCAGAGTTTTCTGTCTCCTTCTTCCTCCTCCTCCCTCTGTCTCTCTCTCTCTGTCTCCCTCCTCCTCCCCTTCTCCCTGCTGTATTTGCAGGCAGCTTTAGTGCCAGACACCCTGAGGCAGCGGTAGCGCCAGCGAGTCTTCCCACCTCTGTTTTTGTGGTGGGAGATGACATGTCGAAGCTTTGAAGGGCAGGGGAAGGGAGGGAAAGGGGGGGGAGGGAACGGGAAGGGGAGGGAGTTGAGGGAGGGAGCACATCACTCGGCGTGGAGGAGAAGCGAGAGACCCAGAGCAGAGAGAGGATGTCATGTGGCCTGCAGTCCGCTCAGATATTCTCTCTCTCTCTCTTTCTGTCTATGTGGGCAGGCAGGAATGGCGACAGGAAACAACCCCCCTCCTCTCTACTCCTCCCCCTCTTCCTCCCTTCATCCTCTCCTTCCCTCTTTCAGCTCTTCACTCACTCTGTCACTCACTCACTCCTCGTGTCTCCCCCTGCTCCTCCACCCACCCCCCCCTTTTTCCTCATCCCAATCTCACCTTCCACTCCTCTTGCAGAATTTCCCAAACTTCAATTATTATTCTGTTTTTTTTTTACTCCCCTCTTCTTTCTCTCTCTCTCTCTCTCTCTCTCTCTCTCTCTCTCTCTTTCTGCCTCCTTCCCTCACCCACAGGCGTGCCGGTGCATCATAACTCATCGGTGTTGAAGTCTGCTGAGGTGTGTTGAGGTGTAAACTGTGAGTGAGTAGCAGACAAAACATGTTTGATTTCAGCTCCTCGGGAATAACTCATCCTCTCACCTGAGAAAGGAAAGCAGCAGTACTTTTCCAAAAGACACAGGCTGAATGTAATGAGAACCTTTTATTTATAGAGCACCTTTTATACAGGGCGAGCAGCTCCAAGTGCTCTCTGAAACATTAAAGAACAGAAGAAATGAAAAATAGGTTTCAGTGGCAAAAACAGAAAAAATATTGGAACAATAGAATATGAGAGATAGAGATGAGGGAACAAAGAAATGTATGCATGTATGAATGTATTTGATCCTGGGCTGCCCGCTTGGAGGACTAAAGCCTCCATACATGGGCGCACTAACCATTGCGCCACCAGTGCCACATCACATTTTACAGTTGCAATAAATACACCGCTAGAGTCTGAAATTATTGCAATAAATAAGAAAAAATTGTTTCCCTCAGATAAGCTGGTGCTGATTAAGTGGAGGGAAATTTTGTAGCTTCAGGAGGGACATGTTGCAAACACAGGTATTGTGTGATAAACACCAGGTAGGAATTTTCACTTTTTCACGTCATATCGTTATCACAATATTGAACAATTTTAACGTACACTACACTGCATCATTTTCTCTTAAATGGAAATTAGACTTGAACTTTTAAAGCTTACTTTTCTAGTCTTCTAGATCTCTCAAAGCTGCTTTTACACTAGAGGTCACATTCACCCATTCACACCACACACACACTGTACTCAAATGTTGTTTTGTCATTATGCTTCTGTTTTTGTTCTTGAGAAGACAATTTTTCCACATTTTGGACAAATACTTCTATTCTGATGTCAGAGGCTGCTATGTAAAGTGTCCATCACTATTAAGTAATCCCCACCTACACATTCACATGCCAGTGGCGTAGCAGGGTTCAGTGTCTTGCCCCGAGGACACTTCGACATATGACTGCAGGAGCTGTGGGCCGAATCCCTGACCTTCTGGTTCAGGGACAACCCGACTCCACCACTAAGTCCCAGCCATCGTACAGTCCTGGAATAGGCAGATCCCAAATGATTAAGACCCTTATAAACAAGTAGGATAGCTTTAACATCACATTTAAAAGGCACTGGGAGCCATTGCATGATATTTAAAACCATAGTGATACGTACATTTGCACTTCTATCATACTGTATATAAAACACTGAAACAAGTTTACATACAGCCTGATTAAGTACCTGGAAATATCTTTAAGGTGTTCAGTTTTTTTTCCCACTGGATGATTGCTGCGTTTGTGTACTAATTTGTGTATCAGAGCCATGGGATTAGCACCAAGGCAGACAGGACGGGGCCCACACAGAAACCATTAAACATCCTCTCAGACATGCTCTGTTGGATGTATGGTGTGTAGTCTGGGCTTTGTTTGGCGACAAGAGAAAACACTCTCACAGTCGAGCAAATAAAATGATTAAAGGAAAGGAGAAGCTTCAGCTGGGGTATAAAAAAAAGTTTCCACTGACTTTGATACAAGCCTCTGATGGTACTTCAACCGTACCTGCTTGTTCTAATGTGGCTGCTTTCTCACCTGTGAACTTTCAAAGCACCTATATTGAAGTTACACTGTAAAAACATGGATAGGGACTTTTTTTGAAGTGGGTTTTTTTCAAAGTGGAGACAGAATATAGAACATTTAATTCATAAAAAGAAAGGACAAGCTGCTCATTATGTTCTCCTACATTAGCGTGTGGGTTGGTTTGATTCTCAATCTTCTGTCAGAACAACAAACACAACACAGGATCAGTCGTAGTCTGAAGATAAAAACAAAAGAGTAAGTTTCCCTTTCCAGCTCAGGTGAGCTCACCGTACACTCCGTGTGTTTTCTGTGCATTCATGTTTGTGTCACGCTATGACCTACTATTTGTGTCTGAGTGTGTTTGTACGGACTGTATCACTGCAGGCCCGATTGATATTTCAAGTCATTACCAGCGTCAGAAAGGGAAGAGATTACAGGGTGCAATGCCAATAACACACACTATTAGCAAGACAAGGTGTTATTATGCCTGTGGTGTCAGGTGAGATGTCAGCGCAGCTACGTCTGTGTCATGCTTACAATTGCTGGATCAGCAGGCTTACATGGTAACAAGTGAGTAATACAAACACATTAACAAAGAGAGAACTGTGTAAATCTTTTCTCAATGGAAGATTGTGTGAGCTGCTTATTTTTCTACATAGATGTACATGAAAGAGTTTAAAATCAGTATTCAACACAAAAGGATGTGGATAAAGAAGACTGAGCTGAAAGACATGTTTTTAAAGAGAACATTTCTGTATAAAAATTAATCACATTTGGACATTAGGGTTGTCAAGATACCAGAATTTCAAACTTCAAAGTGATTCAATAAATAATGGAAAAATATCAATTGTTTTTTTTTTTTTAAATCAGTGCAACAAAAAAAAGATCTCAGAGGCAACCAATTTTGTTTAATTTCTGATCTAGTTTCAAAACTGTGATCAAACACTGGCAACGTTTCCACTGACAGCTGTAGATGTTGATGACGATATATTAACTTAAAGGAAGAATATGTGGTATTTTAAACATAAATCCAGTATATCCTCTGTTAATAACTCTGAGTCATGACTGTCTACAATGAGTGAGACACGCAAGTCGTGCTGGCTGTGATGTTGTCTGAGCCGTATTTGTGTTTACATGGACGGGACGGCCTACCGGCTCATCCCATTGCGTATAAAATTGCGTTGATCCAGTAGATGTCGCCCTTGAGCACCAGCATGAAACCAAAACAACTCGCGCTGCATTGTTGTGTTAGCATGCTAATGCTAGTGATCTTTATTATGCTCGTATCTTCACACTGCATGTAAATTTACCTGAAATGAGCGTGATCTAGAAACACAGTTAAGCAGTGAGTACAGTATGTTATTCTTCTTTTCTCTAGTCCCTCAATTAAACAACTTTTATACACGAGGGGAGGAGTCAGCCGGCCGTCCCGGCGATGTAAACCGAGGGAAGCTACGGCTAGGAAAACTCTGAAAACATCACAGATAGTGGGATAGTGCTCTGCCTCTGTGCACTTCCTGTCAGAACCTGTGTCCGATCAGACAGGGCTAGTCTCCAGCTGTGAGGAGAATAGGTGAACTGTCCTCCCGTAATTATCTAGATATTATCCGGAGTGCATTTGTGAAAATGGTTTATGTTTATATATTCTCTTCTCTTTGAATTACGACCAATCGCGGATTTGTATATTTTTTGTATCTCTACTTAAACAGTTGACATATGACTGAGCTTACTTAGTATTGATTTAGTATTCTCTACTAAAATACTTAGCCGGACTTAGTTGTTAAACTTTTGGTTTTAAAAACATATTCCTTTAAAAAAAGCATTACATTTGTTGAATCATGATAATGCTTTGCTTTGAAGCTTTTTTACATTTTGAAGTCAAACGTGAAAAATAAAGAAAATGTGATACAACATGGCATTTCCAAACATCTGGTTGTCATCACACAACGTCTTGTCATCACAATGCAACATGTAATCCTGGTGTTGTTTGGAGGGAGTCACAAACTCCTGTTACTCTGCACTTTTTTCTTTCACTTTCAGATTTGAAATTTTCTCAGAACTCTTCCCTTTACAGTAAGTGTGTTAGAAGCATTAGGAATAAGCTCACAGCCGCAAATGTGAATGAGCACATAAATTTCGCCTGCCACTCTTTTTTTCCCCCTTTCGGTCTTTCTTGTTGCGTCTAAATTTTCCATCCTGCCTGGCCTCCCTACTGCTGAGAGTGCTGTTCCTCGAAGCCGCAGTGTATTTTGAAGCAAGGTCGGGAGAAAGCCATAGGCTCCAAAAACCAGGCACAAGACTCCCAGTGTTCCACTGTTCGGCTCGCTCTTGGCACCGGCTCCTGACCAGTGAGGTTTAGCTTTGGCCACAGCCACTGTGTGTGTATGTGTGTGTTTGTGTGTGAACATATATAGCCCCCAACCACCCCCCCCCCCCCCCATACTAACTTCTAAACCTATATAGGAATAGCTTCGGTTGACTCATTTATGAGCTCTCCCACATAGAAACAGGACCTTGGTGTGAGTCAGAGAAGTTTCTTTTGGAGAATTTTCAGTTTTTGTTTTAACCCCTAATTCTAACCCCTCTTGTATACACACAGTTTCCCCGATAGAACACAGATCTGAAAGGGAGGAGGGCCCAGATGTGTTGTAGATGTGTTTTGACAAATGTGAACACACAAGAAATTCAGGGGAGATCCTCTAAATTGGTTCCATACCTTGGCCGACAGTGGTGAGGTCATCCCCCATTGAAAAAAAACTTGAAGCTAGTAATTCTGACAGTGCTCAAATTTCATACTTTTCTTGCCACTGCGATTACAGACCATCATGCAAACTGTCAAGTATTTACAGAAGGATAATCTGTCGTCAACCTTAACCTGTTCTGATAGATCGGCCTAAAGCATTTCATGTAAGAGAGCAGGGATGAGGCAGGACCAGAAACCTCACACTCAATTAACACATATGGATCTGACATTAATCCTGAAGCGTCCTTTAAGTATGTCAATGGAAAGCCATCCATCTGTCTTCGTCCTCAGACAGAATATCCGAGCCGGGGTCTGGAAGTCTAGAACGCAACACGCAAAACCACAGCGGAATATAAATAAATGGCTGTATTTCTCTCCCTGCTTTTGTCTGGTCAGGACACTCCATGGAAAGTCTGCCAAGTTGAGCATCTACATTTGGGTTTGGCTGTTCTCCTCTCCCGACAGCTCGGCCTGGGCCAAACCACAGGAAAAGGAAGCGAAAAGTCCTCTCTGAAGGGCTTGTAAAATATTGTCCGGGGTAAAAATGGCCGATGAGAAAAGCAACACTCAGTCCCTCCGCTACAAACAGAAAGCCTTTGAAGGAGAATCACGGGCTAGTTGCTGTTGTTTTTGTTACCTTTGCTGCCCAAACCCTCATGTTTTACTGTTTCTCACAGTTAACTTCAGTTTCTAGTAAGTGCTTTGTGTTTTCTGGCAGAGAGATCGGGCATGGTATGGTGCAATAACCTCTGAGAATGGCACTCTAACTGTTTATTGGCTGTGTGAAGGCATGGGGTTTGGCTTCAAACTACCTGGAAACACCATTTAATATAAATGTTGGCAGTGCTATCTCTGCATATGAAGCACATCTCTTTAATTCTGCACATCCAGTTCCATTCAGTAAATGTGAAAAAAAGTGTACATGTTTGTAATTTTTTTGGGGGGCTGCTATTTTAACTTCCACAGTTTATTTTGATTTGCCAAGCACTATAACTTACCTGGCTGAAATCTACAACACAGTTTGGTAAATTATCAAACCTCTGGATATAATGTTCAACTTTAGAAATTATGTTTTATTTTGAAACAAAAAAATCTTTAAAGGTTTAGTAGAAGTCTGGGAATATATTAGCTGAAGGTTTAGTATAAGTCTGGGAATATATTAGCTGAGCGTTATATATGGGTGTGTGTATATATATAAACTCTCACTTTCTATTCTGATGCTAAGTAAGTGGCCACAGCCAGCAGATGGTTAGCTTTGAAACAGGAAAATAGCTAGCCCTGGCTCCTGTCTAGCAGCATTTCAATAACTCATATAACTAACACATCATATATTCTTTTTTTAATCCCCACAAAAACACAACATGTGTTTGTGTAAAGTTATGTGCCAAGCTAGGCCATTTCTTTGTGGTGCAACTTCAATCTGCTTAATTCTAGGAAGTTAATTTGAAGCTATTTTTATATTTTTTTAGACTAAAAACTGAGAGATTAAATGTTTTATGGCATTTGGATGGTGGATTTTGTTTCCTTTGGGCATAGTCAGACTAGCTGAATGTCTGTGACCAGTCTTTGTTAAAGACCCATTGGTTTCTGAGGAAGCCCAACGAGGGCGGTCGCCATATTGGAAGTGCAATCTTCACCGTGCTTTCCAATCAATCTAGAAGCCGGCAAAAAGTAGAGCTGAGGAGGGCCTTAATCCTCCTGGCAAACAGTTAAAACACACCCACTTGACAGTCGACTAAGCCACGCCCTTTACAATACAAATGTGTGCAAAATTCTTAGCCCGACATGATCAAGTTTTCAGAAAAAAGATACGAGCTATATAAACCAAAGAAAGGCATTTGAACTAAGCTGTAAACATGTTTATTTATGTTGTAAAAAGGAACATTTTAAAATGGGATTTTGCAGGGCTTTTGCAGCCAGCCTCAAGTGGACACTCAAGGAACTGCATTTTTGGGGCTTTTTTTCTACACTGGAGTTTGCCACTTGTTACTAACTCTCATAAACAAAGCACATAAGAGTATTTACCAGAGTGTCTACCATGTAAACCGTAACTTAAATACCACTGTAATGACTGAGGACCAACTTAAGTACACCCCTCTAAGTAGCATTATAAACCATCAACAAAGTCTGAATCCTTTTTGATATAAAACACAAAATACATGCACCCTTATGAAAAGTGCTCAGTGATGAAACCCCTCCCAATTATGCCCTGCACATCTGCCCAAATACAAACAAACATATTAAAACTCTTGGAAGCGTATTCAGTTTTTTGTATCAGTAATTCAAACCCTGAAATCAGTTATTCAGCTGCAAATGGCTGAGTTACAACTTGACCAGTGTAGAGAATACCTTCAGGATTAAAGCCTAGCTGTGAAATTGACCTGATATGTGGTAGCAGCAGTGGTGGTGGTCAGGACCTCTTCCATTTCAATGTTTTTCCATCCCTCATCCGAGGAGTTTTAACTCTCCCAATAAACACACATACGATACAAACCAGTGTCACAAATACTTAGAGTCAAACAGAAAGCTAACTAATCTCCTCCTACACACGCAGACACAACCTAAACAGACAAACATACACCACACACATCCTCCCACCCACTGTCTCTCTCCTCGACTGTCTGCCACAGAATGTACATTTTGTGTGCATGTAGTCTGATCTGTATTTATCTCCTTGTAAACATACAGTGTAACACAAGTGTGTTTCAATGCACATACCTACACACACACACACACACACACACACATATAGACTTAGAGGTGCATGAATGCCCTGATGAATGCATCAGTGGATACATGCATGCACGAGATGTGTGTGAGGACCCGGTGTGCCAACGTGCTGTGTGGAGGGCCATCTGGTCACCCCTGCCATGCCGTGGTCCCTGTGAAGTGCTGTCAGCGTGGCCGTTGCGGTCTCCCGTGGCGACTGAAGGCTTGCTGCACAGCACTTCCAGCCCAGGCAGCTGACCTCAGAAAAGGAAATTTGGGTCGCTCAAATGGAGGGGTTGCTCCTGAGCTATTTACAGAGCCCTCTACCGGTCCAGCGCGCCACCCACGATATTCCATATGAGAACCAGTGTGTGTGTGGTGCCTGTGGTGTGTGAGTGAGTGTTGGGGATTTGGGGGAGGGGGGGGGGTTGCAGGGTACGTTTGTGTGTTCGTTTAGTGCATGTGTTTGTAAATGCAAGGGGCTTTAATGAGGAAATTCAGGCTTTATATTTATGTCTGCAGGCTTGTGTCCTAACTTACAAATGCATGTTTACTTAACACTTTATCAAAATCTACATTATCCTATCTATAGAAACACTTTGATTTGATTATAACCTGCGATAAATCAAATAATTACAGAAGTAAACAGAAGAACACCTTACATGCATTGACTCACATGTCAAACACTGGCAGATGAAACACTTCTCATTCAAATACAGCCGTACAACATAACTGCAGAGGCACATACCATGAATTGTAAGTCGTAAATCACTGTCAGATTTATGGATATTCAACCTAAAACCTGCACCCCGGAGCCAAGATCAGGCTGATTCCTTTTTCTAGCCTTGTCTGTATAAACATCTGGGGCGTCATGGTTTGCTGATCATGGAAATACGATGAGGAGATGGAGAAGAGCATGAGCCCTAGATTAATGAGAAACCTGTCTGTAGGAAACTTTGGTTTAAGTGAGCTCATGGGCATTTCTCTTTTGATGCCCATCAATTGGGTTTAATGTTTTTTTTTTCTTGTTGAGATGTGGGGAATAACGCTGAAACAGCACTGTGGAATCATTTCTGGATCTGTTGCACTTTCAGTGTTTTACAGACGAACCACATGACGTTGAAGGTATATAATCCTTGCCTGAAGTTGTTGACATTTTGGGGAAATCATTTGATCGGCTGAACACGCTGAAGGCTGTATCACGAGTTGTGGTAGAGTTTGTTTCATGCACCCTGCCTACAATCTTTTGAAGTACCTAAAGAAAGGTAAGCAACTAAACAACCTCTTAAACGCCTACGAGCCCAGTACGCTCCACCGCCACCCAAGGGGAGACCTCCAGCATCTCTCAAAGTTGCCCAATGTTGTGAATATTAGGTTAAGGTTATTTTAGGCTGACCCGCTCCAGAAGCAAATTACAGTGCAAGAAGGGGGGGGGGGGGGGGGGGGGGGGTGAAAAACCAAGTGGGCCGTCCACCATGTAATTTTCCTGTTTCTCTTTCAAAGGATGAGGTATTCCTCGAGGAAGCCCTGTTAAATTTACAAGCCATGACCCCGCACATCGGCGGGAAGGAGGGCTCCTCTGACAGGGAAGACGAGCCATGGATTGAGCTTTTTACAACTTTTACATCTGGCACTTGATGGAGCTGCGTTTGCTGCGTTTTGAAATCTTGTTCAGAGCAAAGAAAATCAAAAAGTTAATTGGCTTAGTTTTCAAAAGAAGCGGATAAATAATTTACCTTGGCTACTCTTGCCACTGTTTAGCTCATGCATACCAAACTTGGTTGGCACAAGATTCCTGCATAAGACCCACTGGCTGTTCCTTAGAAAACCTCGCCCTCGAATAAAGGTCTTTCCTGCCTGAACAAGAGAGCAGCCTTCTGAAGAATGAAGATGATCACTGCTTACTTCTCAAATGGCCTCCAGACGTCTCAACCATAATTATGCCAGTCTGAAAGAATCACAGGTACCCTGGCATTACATCTAATGCGCACTAAGATACACACTAACACAAACACACACACACACACACACACACACACACACACACACACACACACACACACTTTTTAGTTTATCAAAGGGTCCACCACAGGTTTTCTAGTGCCTGAAGTTCATAAACTCTTCAGAAAAAAACAATTAGGATCGCGACTTTGATCTTTGCCAAGAGTGTTTTACTGCCTATAATTATGTGTTAACAATTCATGCTAATATGCACCTAATATATTCATGCCACTTGAAAGCAAATGATTAAGAGTGTTGATACATAATTATATTAATACATACATTTACATCATCAATATCTCCCGCTTAAGAATCTTCCACACCATCCTACAGTGCTGTATATTTCTTCCCCTTGGTTTCCAACAGGGCCCCTGCAGTGTAGCGTGGGGAAGGAAGAAGGGGAGGAGGGGATGATGTGCACTGCAGTACGGCTTGCTGGTTAATTATGGGTCGCGAGCTGCAGCTCGGCTGGCCTGGGCGGGTGTTGGAGCCAGTGGGTCTGGCACAGGGAGGTCTGGCCACAGACCCCGGCGGTGACGGCATGAAGTCTGGGACGAGTCAGAACACCAGCCCGGGGTTTGGAGCATTCCTCGCATTCCCTCCTCCCATGGCTGCCTGCCCGCGTGTGGATATGCATGAAGCAGGGAGCAAGGGGAGGAAATGTGTTGGAAGATGCAACGTGTGTGCATGTTCATAATGATATTTTACATGGCATGTGTTGCACATCCGGGCTGTATAGATGGTGTGTTCAAGTTCAAGAACAAGCCATGATATCTGATGGAGAAGTAAGGAGGACTTCTAAGTTTTTGTTGATACTTGTGTTTCTCAGTTGACAGATTTTTTTGTCACACTTATATCAGCAACTCTAGAACCATATTGACATGCAGAATGAGGTCATATTGTGTAAACTTACTTATAGCCGAACAGGGCTCAGTCTCAAGGTTTCACAGTTAAATAAAGGAGCAACGCTGGCCCGAAGGCAGAAGCCATTAAAAAGTGTAAAAAATATTTTTTACATTTTGCCATATTAAAAACAATTATAAACCTTATGGGACAAAGACTTCTGAAACCTGAACTTTACTGTCAAAGTAAAGTTTCATAACAAAAAAGCTCCCTTATGTCTTGAATCTCATCTTTATAGAGTTTCACAGAGACCGTGTTTAATATGAGCTGACAGATTGGCAGTAAAACAACAAAGCCAGCTAAAGAAGAACAATGAATTGATTCGTTTAATGACTTTGCTGCAACCAGTAGAATGTTTGTAGTTGTTGCTTAAGATTATTTTATGTTTTACAATTCTAGTAGAGTTTTATAATTTTTCTAGAAATGTCCTCAGAATGACTCAGAAAGAGCTGACTCAGAAAGAGTCAGCTGTTTCAGGGACTACACACAGCAAAAAGACCAGTGTTGAATTAACTCCCACAGAGTTGATTTCAACCCTTTTTCAGGGTTTATATAGCTCCAAACTTTCTAGAGTCTAATTAACACTTTTAAAATAGTTAAACATTTAACACTGAGAGAGAGAGTTCCCTTTTCAACTCGCTAAACAGAGTTAAAATAACACTTAGGGATTAGACAAGTAACTCTGCTATGACACTTTTTTTTACTACCTGGCTAGTGTTAGTTTCACTCCATTAAGTGTCAGCTATTTACACTACAAAGTGTTAAAATTATTTGTGATTATTTGTAAGAATTTTAATAAAAAAAGTAATTTTCAAACAGTGACATTTTATTTTCTCTGTAAATCAAAACATTGTGAATGAAGGTACAACATACAACTTCCACATTTTTCAAGAATGTGTAGAAATTCACCAACGCTGCATCATAAGACATGTTAAACACAAAATGTGCTTTGAAAAGTTCATCAAATGCCCAGAGGGAGCGGTTTGCCCGGCATGGGATGAGATGCTTATCCATGGTGAAGTAGAAGTTGTCAATCTTGCTCTTCTGACGACCAACAGGGAGGAGGTATGGATGCTCCTCCAGACTGCAGCATGTAAAACAACCCCAACACTAAACACCATTTCAATCAGAATGAGTTAAAATCACACATCCGGAGTTGAAATCAACTCTGAAATGTTTAGCCCTGAAATTTCAACTCTCCAATTTTTTGTGAAGAAAGTCCCAAAGAATATCCAATTTTCGCAAAATGTATCTGCTTGGAAAAAATCATCCATTCATGACGAAATATACGACATGTGGACTCATTTCTTATTTCTGTATCAGCGGGCCATCTGTGAGCAAATTACTTTGACTTGTTAAACTAATAAATCAACAGTCATTTTATGAATTCTATTTTCTTCTTCATTACCGGAACTATACTTACTATTATGGAAACAAAACATTTTTTAATTTTAGAAAATAAAATAAAAATTGTAGAACAAGGTATCACAGTATACCCAGTTTGCCTTGTGTTTCAGATTAACAGTTGTAGTCAAGGAAAGCTGGGACATGTTGTAAACTAATGGTAATGTGTTTGAATGGCCCAGCAGTTTTTTTACATGTCACAGTTATTATATTAACATATCGCCCAGATATGTGGGCGAGGTCTTAAATCATTATCAGTGCACTTTAGGTGATCTGCTTTAGTCTCTTACCTGCTCATAGGCTTCTCTGAATGGCTTTCTAAAGCGGTTTTAAAGCATATTTTGTGTGTGTGTTCAGACGAGACCTGCTGCAGACGCAGACAGGTGAGTGGGCCACAAAACACGACGAGGAAGTCTCCGCTCCCTGAAAACGTGGATCAAAGCCTTCTGCGCGTAGACAGGCTGCCGTGTGTACACAGCTCTGGGAATTCTTTGCATTTAAGCTTTTGTAACCCTCTCCCTGTCAGCTCTCCTGCCTGTTGTAATCAGATGCTGTGTACACTACAGTGTCAACATATTCACGTTACCTCTTTCATTCAACTGAGGAAGTTTCACAAGTCTTAATTCAACGAGACACTGCTTTATTTTTAGCTCTCTTGATGTCATGCTGTGTCCAAGAAAAAACCCCTAACAAGGAAGGAACCTCCTTGAATTTGTCTTCATGTATCATAATCAAATCTACAAAGCTTCACCAAAAGGTAAAGAGTCAGTTTGGTTGAAAAATAGCTCCACAGTGGGGTAGAGGCCCACCAAAAAAAGCCCTATTTTCTTTCTCCCCACACAACCTTTATTTTGACAAGGCTGGGAGAAAAGGGTATTTATATATGGAGCTGTGTGCTGTGGTTTCTCCACAATTACAGAGTGGCAGTGCTTAGACTGGGAGGCGTGCTGGAGGTTTATGGAGGGGGACATGAGGGGACCAGCCCTCCTGAGCCTTCTTACAATCTGACGTATGGATGGATGTGTTCAAAATACCAAAAAAACTCATACAGGCAGAAGAATTATGCATGAAACAGTCAGGAACATGAGTTGAACAAACTGCAGTCTTCAGATTGAATTAAAACATTTTCAATTATGACACACAAGTTTTCCAGGCATGAGCCAAACCTCCAAGGCCCCCTGAAACCTTTACGTTGCAATGAGGCTCAATTTCAGTGTTTAGAAGGTGGTCGGTGATGTTTTGAGTGGTTCTGGCGCGGGGGGTGGAGCCCCTCTTTGTAGATCTGCTGTATTATGGTGTGCGATATAAACAAGGATTTTTCTACCAAAAAAAATGTCTTGCACAACCGCTGCAGGCCACGTAGAGGAGAACAGTGGGAGTTTGTGTTTGTTTGGTGGATGCTGTGTTGAATCTGGCATCGGCCTCTGCAGGGGTGAGGAGGAGAGGAGGGAGGAGAGGGGAAGGGTGGGATGGAGAGGGGGGGTTGAGTTTTGTGGTTGTGCCGGGGGGAGCGTGGAAGTCAGTCAGGGCGGTGGCTGAACCACCTTCCTCTCCACAAGCCGACATCCACCATCCCACTCCCCAAACACACACACACACACACACACACACACACACACACACACACACACACACACACACACACACACACACACACACACACACACACACACACACACACACACACAAATGTACATGTGAATGCACCGGTCCACAGAAGCATGTATAAGCACATATATCACAGACTTACAGCCTTCTTTAATGCTAACCTCACAATCATTTAAATCGCACCGTTAATGTTTGCACTGACTGTTATTTATTGTCTGTTTTTTGATTATTTTTATCTTCTTTTAAAACATTGCTGTACATATATAAACAACAAAACTTCAGAAGGTCAACACTTTTTATAGGTTCTTGTTTAAATGTCACATATTTTTATCCCTGCACAGGTTATGTACATTTCTTCTATAAGTCTATTTTTAATTGCACAGTTTAAGTTTGATTCATCTAGAGGTATTCTTTAAATCTTTTTTTCAGGTTAATATATATGTATGGGAGGGAGGGCGTCGGTTTTGTGGTTAATTTGTAACAAATGTTTCATCTCATGTACGTCTTTGTAACCTGCTACTGGATGCTTTGAATTTCCCTCGGGATCAATAAAGTATCTATCTATCTATCTATCTATCTATCTATCTATCTATCTATCTATCTATCTATCTATCTATCTTCTCTACTCTTTTTTCTTCCCTCCTGCTTCTGTGCAGTTGAATGAAGGGGATGGCGTGCCATACAGGCAACAGGAAATACAAGACAGCCTAGTTTACAAGCAAAGCATGAGCACGCTGGCTACACACACACACACACACCAGAAAGAACGGAGCAACAAGAGAGAAGAATTAATTAAACACCTTTTTAAAAAATCTGCACCAACCAAAATAGGTGCTTCTTTTGATGAGGCTTTATTTCATTTTTCTTCTTCCATGCTTCAAACCTGTTCCTGCCTGTCTTTATGTCAGGCCAGGCTTTGAAATGTAATACATCTCCAGGGGTGTAAAAGCGCTTCTAACAACAGGTTGTGAGCTTGTTGTGTCTCTGTGCTACACTGACAGATACCTGCAAGTGGAACCAAACAAGCAGAGCTACTGCTGATAGATAGGCCTACAGTATTGTCAGTGTATTGACATACATTTTCGTAGCTTGGCACAGCAGGCACTCCTTGCGTCAGCTCCTTGCGATGTGTTGATAGCAGCTTCATCCAGTTAGTGTTTTGAATAATGCTGACCTGATCACCTGCAGCTCCTTGTTCTTGTTTCCAGACTTGTATTTGTTTCCTCCTACGCGTGTATTTAGTCACCATGGCGGCATAACAAATACTCAGATCGAATGTTGCATTTTCAGTCACAAAAAAAAGCTGCATTTTCCTCCCACATTAAAGGATATCAGGGTTTCTGAGCGGAGACAAAGGTGCATTAAGGTGCGTAGAAAGCAAAGCGTCTGTTTGCGTTTGCGGTTGGTAGTCTTAAGGTGTATTGTGATGTACACAGTGTGGTTTGAAGCCTGACTGAGAATAAATAGGAGACTTTGTGATGTCACAGCTCGGGTGAAATGTTAAGATGCCAGAGACTGAGCCTGTGAATGGTTTACTGTCATTTGAGCCGACTGTAACCATACCCACTCGTCTGGCCTAATGTTTTATGGAAATATGATTGTTGGATCAGTTTTCATCCGTACAAGAGCTTTGTTTTACTGCCATTGTCTGTTCCACCATTACAGATAAGTGTATTACACGTTTGTAATAATAATCATGATAGCACTTAATAAAATATCCAAATGCAAAAGTGACTGCTCTGCACAGAAACCGTGGCTTAATTAGGCTTTTATTATCAATGTTTGAACTTGTCAAAGGGTTTTTGAATGCAGCAGGGCAGACATACTCAACTACTGTGATTTAAAGGGCGAAAAATCAGCTGAGGGGCTGAACATTTCCATTTCCGAAGTATGCCCTGTAATGCTAGTGCCATTTTTAGATGGGACAGTAGGTGAGAGTAAGGCGCAACACATAACAGCCCGGCTATCTGGTGCCCTTATTGAAGTTCTCTGATTCTCAGAGCAAGTGTCAAACATGACTCGCACACATAAAACAAAAGGTTTAGCAAGGAGAGACTGTACATTATATTATTGATCGTAATTGAAAAAAAATTGCTTGAACAGATGGCAAATATTGTCCATGTGTGGGAAACACAATATTTAATATGTCATTATTCCTTCTTGTTACAATGTTACAATTCACTTAGCAGACACTTTTATCCAAAGCGATGTACATCAGAGAGTAAGTACTAATCCTTTCATACGCCGCCACTGAAGCAACGTGAGCAATGCAGGGTCAAGTGTCTTGCCCAAGGACACATTGGACATGTTGCTCAGCTGGGGATTGAACCCTTGACCATCTGGTTGAGAGGTGAAAACTCTAACAACTGAGCTACAGCCGCCTTCTCTTCATTATTGTTTGTTTGGCATAGTTCCCAGCTGAACACTTTGGCTGTTGATATTTTTATCTGTCAGACAACTGCACATGATACCGACTAAGAGCTGGTAAATACCAGCTAACATTAACCTGCATTTGGACTCACCTTGATACCCTCTTGCATCATATCTTCGACGATAGATTCAAGAGAGCCTCAGTCGACTGCCAGTCTCACAGTCGTACACAAGGATCAGTCCATTCCAGCTATATAGGGGGTATAAATATAATAGTGCCATGTAGAAATGTACCTAAAGGAAGACACATCAGTATTTAAAAAAAAAATGTTTTGTATAATTTTCATGCAGAGATCAGCTGGTCGCTGTGTGACAGTCTGCTAATGTTAAAGGCTTAATATGTGATTTTTCACACTTAAATGTAATATAAATCAATCATGACTGTCTACAATGAGTGTAACACCCGAGTCCCACTGTCTGTGTGAGTTTTCTGAGTCCTATCTTCAGTTTGTTTACATCGCCTGGACGGCCGGCTGACTCCTCCCCTCACGTGTAAAAGTTGTTTAATTGAGGGACTAGAGAAAAGAAGAATAACATAGGCATTGTAAAACAATGTTTGGAATTTTTTTGTTTACTTGATCGTTTACTGAAAAGATGTCCCCACATGACTGATTTGAAATACAGCAGTGTTTCCTCATACTGCAGCCTGTCCTCACCGCTTGCCATGTAAAGGTAGTGTGTGTATTTTTGTCAACTTCCCTTACTTTGGCGCATGGTGATTGGATATTGACTCGTAGGGAGGGGTTTCCTTATCACAGTGCATGGACTCACAGGCTCACACAAACAGAGCCAATTCTAAGAGACATCATTAATCCAGCTCGTTAATACTTTGAATGCAGTCCTGAAAACCACTCGTACTTCAAATCAATCTCCTTAGTGTGTGCATGGAAGATTCAACCCAAGTGGCATGCAATTGGCAATCAGAACAGGGGCAGCCGCCTCCTTTCAACTCAGGCTGTCATTGGCTATTATAGGATGTAAACAGTGTAATGAGAGCCAGTCTCAGTGAAACAGTGTAGGTACATTTTGAAGCTATTCTGGGGTTTGAATGTGTTTGATTTGTCATATTCTACATTTTCTACAAGTTGATTTAAAAAAAAAAAGAAAAAGTGACAGCACCAACATGGATATACTGCTCAGGCTGATTCCATGCACACCCTAAGGAGATTGATGAAAAGTTATTTTCACAATTGCATTAAACATATGAATAAGATGGTTTTTAGCCAAAGACAGGCCAAAGATATTCGTGATTTAATTTGAGAAATCGACAAGTTCATGTAAAATTAGACATTGAGCAACCCCATATAGCTGGAATGGAATGATCCTTATTTCATAAGCAGGTGTTTGACTGTGAGATTGGACTAACGAATGAGGCTCTTTTGAACAAATTCACGACGAAGACAGGTGTGTAGGAGAGCAATGTGCCCATTAAAAAATAAAAAAACGAACTAAAAAAAGGTAAGTTTTTCTTCTGATCTCTAACAGTAAATATAGAAGTATTTTTGCAGCTCATATCAGAACCTTCATCAGCAGCCACTTCATGTTACCAGCTTGCAGGTTTGTCACCGGAGATGTTTTCCAGACTGTTTTATTTTCTCTTGCTCTTCCTCTTCTCTCGGCACTCAGAGGAAGATCAAATAAGAGCTGCTCCCGTCACCTGTCAGAGGAATGTGCCAGCACTCCCGTCTATCAGCAGCTTGACTAGAACAGGCAGAACTGTAGCTGCTGTAGGCCTCAAACAGCCTCAGGGGCACCACCACCACCAATACCTGGCTCAGAGTGATTGCATTTTTGTGCGCATGTGCAAGTTTGTAGATCTACAGATTTGCACTCATGCATGTTTACGAGGCATCAACGCAGCTAGTGGTTCTATCACCTGACCCAACATGTCCTGCCCTGCTCAGCGGCCTATGTGATGTCTGCGGTTTAGACAGGGCGTTCCAGCGCGTTCACCACCAACCTGGGAGAAAGAGGGGGATTTGGCATGTGTCAACAGGCATACCTGTAACCTGGGAGATGATGTGCCCTACAGGCACCTAGTGATTTTCTCATGATTGTGATGGCCAGACGCAGACGACAGGGCTTGCAAAAGTAGACTCCTCAGCAGGACTGAGGTGGCTTAGCGTGGCGTCAGACACACACACCACTGCATTCCATTTGGATGCTCTTTATGCAAAGGGTGGGTGTTACACTATGTGTGTGTGCGCCTGTTTGTGTGAGTTTATCACAATTACTGTTTGTGTTTGCGGCCTTTGAGGGCCAGTGTCAGGGAAGCGCTGAGGGAACAGAACACAGGTCCAACCCTGAGAACCTGAGGAACCTGAGTAGACGTTAGGAGACTAACAGAGTCTAAGGGGCTTAGTCCTGGCCCGACACAAACACTTACCTACTGTGTCTGCTGTCTCCGTCACTGTGTACTGGAAAACAAGAGCTTTAGTGGAGACACTGGATCCGAGGGGGTACCCCTTGGCTCATAACTAGGCCCAAAGCTTTTTGTTACATAGCTCATGTTTGTTTTCGGTTTAGCTTATGTTGAAACGACACTGTATCACTCACAATATTCCTCTTGTATTTTTTCTCTCCCATGTCATCTTCCAGTCTTTTCTCTGAAGCAGTTCCCAACCCCGAGCAGCAACAAGGTGGCCTAAAATGTGAGGTAACATTGTGTGTAAAGGGGCATTAATCTCCCTCTTGTCAGTGAAGAGACAAAAGAGTGGCCTGCTGATAAAAGACAAGGCTCGCGTGTTGGAGCACAGGGGGTCCTTTAGGTGAGGGCTGCCGTTGCTTGACAAACAAAGAAAATGATTGCCATCAGCTGTCATGAGGAACAAGGATGAAACGCTTCAACTTGACAGATGACAAGAGAAGCTCCTACAGTTGCATTTCCAGCGTCGCCACACCTAAAGACTCTGTTTTCTTTTTGATCTTGGCTGTCACTGTTGCCTTTGTGTGCTAAGTGACAACAGAAAGCGCATTTGCTTTGTATATCATGGAGTGCCTGTGCAGGTGAAGACTTGTGTACATATTTGTGTGTGTCGATATACACACTTTCTGTACAAACTTTGTACGTGCACTGTATCGGGACATATTCACATACCCATTTGCATCACTAAAGCAGCCTTAATGCTGTAATTGAACCACTTTCTCTCTTCATCAATTTACATTAGCACTGCATTTGTAGTACTTGCAAATTGGCTCAGGCTTATTACCCTAACTGAGGCAGATATGATAATTAAGATAAGCTGCTCACAGACCCTGAGGTGAGTCGTCCTGTTTCGAGTCGTGTAATAATAATAGTAATAGCAGCGTTCCTCCAGGATCAGGGATAGTGGAGCAGGGGAACCTCTAATTGCCGCAATTATCAAGGGAAACCTGCATTCCAGTAGGTGATAGAGTGAGCAGGGATCCGCTCAATGTTATGACATTACCTTTGCCATTAGCTGCTCATTATATTACGACACCACAAATAACTGGAGCTCAATTTCAGCCCTCCACTGCATGAGTAAAAAGAGAGGAAATACAAAACGTCTAAGCTGGATGACGATGAAGAGATACAGATTGTACTAGGAGAGGAACAAGCAACACGTTTAGCAGCACAACATTTGAAAGTTCAACTTAATTCAACATACTTCTTCATGAATAACTACATTAATGAACATAAAGAAAACAAACAAACACAAGACCTCACTTGTGTATTGAGCAAATATTTTAACTATTTGTACTTGGATAATGTGCATATGTCTGTTAATGTAATGAGTATCTAATTGTATTGTTGACACATGTATTACAGTAAATTGTGCTTATGCAATATTATTTATAAATTTTCTAGATAACAAGTACAGTGGTCAACAGAAGCAACATAATGCCTCAAAGAGCACTTTTTTTTTTTTTTAAATGTGCTCTAATCGGCAAATTACCCTTATAAGCAAATACAATTGATAGAAAAAAACAACAGTGCTCACATGAATAGACTGGTTTATTGTTTGATCATGCTGCCTTTACTCTACAGTTTATGTCTATTTATTTATTCTCTCCTTATTGTTTTCTCTGTTTTATCACTTTTCTCCCTATCTTAATTGTTTTCCTTTCAAAGCCTCCTGTGGACAGGTGTTGAGAACTAGCATGCTTGCTAAAACACTTAAACAATGCATCTGCTTCGTCCAATGTATCTGTGATGTCCATGCCAAATAAAGACTATTATTGTAGTGCTTGAATTGAAACATGAATAAACCAACACCCCAAAAATCTAGTGCAACAGAAAATGTCTGCAGAATCTCTTTGCCTGTTGCAAGGTTGTCGCCCTTGTTGCCAAATACAATTGAATACATTGGGGGGTTTATTGTTAGCACTTTATTTACGATGATTACAAATATTTGCCATTTTTATTTGAGAAGATAGACTACAGCCTTGGACAAACGAGGATTTTAACATATTGGGTTTCCAATTGGGCACCACTGTTTCGGGGTGTGGTGGTGTATTTGCTACCTTTTCAACGACATCATCACCAGCGCTGGAAGGGAACAGGGTGTCTCACGCTGGATCCAGAGAGGCACGTTGACACAATGTAATCAAATATTCACCTCAGATCAACCCAACTTATTAAGTTCACAGAGTGCTCAAGGCGATGTTCCAATTAGAGTTTGCTCTCAGTTGTTGCTGCCAGCGTGTTAACCAAGATGGGAGTGAACTGGTTTTCCCCTTTAAGATGCAGAACAGTTTGAGTTTATGATCAGTTTGCCAAGGTGCCTAATTTGCATAGATTGTTCCTTCCAGCATACACGTGTGCACAAAAAACAAAACTCACACAGCACACACACGCCTCCGAGGACAAGGTGGTGCCAGATCACGGCATGTGTCAAGTGTAATGTCATGGCTAAGCCTCGGCCATCTCGTGTCAAGAGGTTTGGATTAGTCACACTCTGTGGTGTATCATGTGCATTATTAATCGGCATGCTCCTTTGTAACTTCCACCGTCCAACAACACCCAGGCTGTCCCTGCCACTGTTGAATTAACCCCCCCCCCCCCCCCCCCCCCCCCCCCCCCCCCCCGGTGTAGCTGGCAAGACAAAGATTAACACGTTAATTAAGGAAATGGAGACAAAGTGCGACCGGCCACATTGACACACTCTTTAATACTGCGGGCCTGCTCCCTCTCTGCCAATCAAATCATCACATCAAATGAGCGATACGTAAAGCCACAGCTGATCAGTCAGACGGAGCTGGAGTACATGTAAAGTGATATCAGTCACTGTCACTGTGAGCGAGCAGCGGGGAGACACGCTCTCTTGTGTTCAAGAAGGTACAAAGTAGTGTTAGGCCAGAGGTCTTAGGGGAACTAATGGACAGGGGTGAAGGGGTTTCATGAATTATTGAATGTGATCAGGTTTCCCTTGCTCTTGTGTAGCCTGTGTACAAATGCTTGGGCACATAGGAGCAGGACCCTGGTTCCTCTTGCACAGTGGAAAGAAAACCCAACACCTGTAATCCCTACAAGGTGTAGAAGAGCTGAGGATCAGACCCCTAAGACCGAGTGTGTTTCGGGATGTGTGTTCCCATATGTGCAAAGGCCTGTAGTTAGAGGGGAGGACAGACACAAAATGAATGGCAAAATAATAAATCTTATTGCTGATTGTTTTGATTGTTTTTGCAGGTCTTATAGAATCATTCAGCCTGTTTCATATCCAGCTTAAAACTCCTCAAAGGAGCTTAAAACTTGTTTTTTTTCACAATTCCAGATTTTTTTTGGACACCTGGGAGAAGAAATTCGCTGTAAACCTAAAACTGACTTATAAGACCTTTAATGTTTCTAAGGTGAGCAGAACATGCTAGTTTTTCTGTCTGTCAATTGCATTTCTGGTACAAATACAGCATTTTGTGATCGTTTGCGAATATCAATTTGTACTTATTAATACATAAAATAAATCTGAAATGGTCAGAAATCATCATGTGTAAACAATCCTATAGTTTGTCTGGTGGCTTTCAGACTCTATCTGAAGGTGTAGAAGCAGCAGCTTTTACTGCCATCCACTTTGAATTATTCAACCCCCTTCACCTATAGATTGTCACATCTCCTGGAGGTGTGACAGCCCCCATCAGCTCCTGTTTCCTCCCCATCACTAATGACTTCTGCATTTTGACGGGTTGCTCGTCTCCTCGGAAGAACCGTAAATGAAGCGCTCTCTATTAGGATAATAGAGGGTTTGATGAACTGGCACACTTTGGGAGACAGAAACACTTTGCTAATACCTCACAAATGACTCTCAGCTTTAACCTAGTTCATACGTCAGATCAAAGGTGAAGGATGCCATAGATACTTGTTCTATTGTCCTTTAGGTGTTTGAATACACACATTAAGTTGTTATACATGCAATTTTACTGATTACCTCAATGCTTTGTATGTTGATGTTTGACAACAGTAAAGGAAACATAAGTGTTTAGATAACCACTTCTGATCTTTGACACACTTGGCTGTGTACATGACCTTTATCGACACATTGAAGAGTCACTACCCTATGGTGGCGCCTGTGATGCTCTACATTGTAAAGGATCCCAATTGGCACTGATATAAGCCATCCATCTATGTTAAGAAATGAGTATATATGAAATGAGATATACACCTATGTCTTTTGTCTTCCTTGGTTTTGGTAATTGTATCAAAACATGCTTTCTAGTAATTAGTGAGGAAGCTCAGAGCAGCTCTGATAAAAAAAAAACACTCTCTGAAGTAGGGTTTGGCGGTAATATCGTTTATCAATTACTTTTGCGATGTGCGCTTGTGCGGTAGCTATTGTCCAGTTTCTCATCACATTGCTGAGTAGAGACCCTGACTAGAACAAAGAGTGAACTGACTGCGGTGCAGAATCAGCTGCTTGTTAACATGGACGGGGGCGCTACAGTGCTGTCCTTGCTTAGGGTCAGTTGGATGATGAAGGTGTCCCGGTGCTGGTTCGTGCTGTGGCTACATATGCGGGGCTGTAAATGGGGCACATCTGCCATAGAGTGTTGACTTTTAGTGGCTACACCTGCAGTACAAATACGGAGTATTTACAGAGTATTTGTGTTTGGAGTCAGACGATAATAGGAGAAGAGAGAAGAGCTGTCCTTTTAAAAAGCTATTCTCACAGGGATAGAAACAGATTTACCATATCATTGAAAACTATTAGAAACCGTTAATGATATATATAACACAACTGAGAGTCAGAATTGACATTTTTCTTCAACATGTCGCCCTCTAAAAGTCTCTACTTTTTAATGTGGGTGGCAGAGAAGTGAACAAAGTGTAGTAGAAGTAAGAGAGAGGTTTTTGCTTTTTAGCAGAGAGAGGACTTAACAATCTCAAATAATAATAAAAAAGTTAAGATTTTATTTACGTTTTATTATATTTGTCAATGAAATGTGGAAAAATGGAAAAGGAGATCATGTTGTCTACCCCATCACAACTGTTAGGAGTGAAGCCTGATGACTGACTGAGTGGTGTTACTTCGCTGGGTGAGATCACTGGGGGGCAGTGTTGAGCTGGGGAGCCCTGAGAGGGTGAATCAACTTTGGCTTTAGGCAAACACACACACACACACATTGAGGGCAGTATGTTTTCTGCAGGCTGGGTTAATATGAAGGGTAAAACAACAATAACAGAAAAGGAAACCAAAGGTATCGAGTGTTTGTGATGTGTTGTTTTATTAATCTACTAACCAAAATCCCCATCAGTTTAAGGTGCTACTTTACATGAAAAACCCACACACCCTAACTTCTTTATTTCTTTTATTTTTTACACTGAGTGACCCCATTGTTCCCTCAGGGCCCTGCATGTGACTGAGGGCATTGTGTGTTGGTCTTGAAGCCGAGGGTCTTACCTGTCAGCAGCTATAGCCAAAAGGACGAGACCCTGTGTCTACTTTGTTATAGCTGTGACAGGGGGACATGGGTAAACCTTAAGGGGTCCTTGTTTCAGTGATCAGATGATGACGAAGTGATCTGCTTTGGATTCACAAGTGTCGATATCAGCTGTCAGCGCTTGTTTGATGGGCAGCTGTCCCTGCAAAAAGCCAGTGAATCGGTTAATGTTATGAGTCAGGGGCCGAGAAAATTATATTTTCACAACTTAAGGGAGATTCAATAGTGACCGACCATAAATATTAACACAATATATAAAACGCTGATTTTATACCATGATATGTCTCAAGTCTTCCTCCATCTGACCCTTTGCACACTCTCTGTAAACCTCTCTTGTCTCCGTCGTTCTGGAGTGGAGACATGCTCAGCTCTCCTTAATGGCTCTTTGTTCAACCTGCAGGCTCACAGGTCAGAGGTCAACTGCACCTGAGGCCGATTCCCACAAACAAAAGCTCTGTGTTTACTGGCACCAGGCCACCACTTCCCTGTCTCTTGCCGGGGGGGAACACATGGGAACATGATGGAGTGGCTGCATCAGAATCATAATAAAAGGCACTTTGTTTTATTTCTTTCATTGTGCCCGAACACATATGCATTTATGTTTTGGTTATGATCACAGTATGTAAAAAAAAGCCTTTATACCTGTGTTTATAAACTAGTAAATTAGTTTATTTCAGTAGTTCAGTTAAGAGATAAAGAAATCAAAGTTGAAGGAAAAGCTGGAGCTCAAGATGTTCCCAAGCAAATAATGTTGTTGTGCATGAACACAAGTGTTTTTGTCTCTATGATTAAAGAAAAAAGTTTTAGCAAATTATGAAATTGACTAAAATGAATGCTGATGTCTGTGTATGACCTACAGAACTAAAGAAGACTACCAGGGACGGGAATTATTCTGTAAACAAATATTTAATATCTAATATCGCTGCCATGGGTTAAGTGTAGATAAAGCCCCTTTTGTATGTTTTCACACGGCAAAGATTCTAAATATCTGATGGATCTGACTGATGAAAGAAAGCCAAATGAGTGCTGCTCCTAACAGTGTACAGAAAAAGATCAGCAATGAGTTAAGAGGTACCGCTTAGTCCACAGTGGTCGCCAAAAATCAACACAAACAGAAAGTTACTAACAGGAGCTTTAAAGAAGAACATTTGATTTTAGAACCATTTTCAATGAACTGTGTACAATCTGTGAAAATATCCAAACTATTCTCATAAACAATCTGTATCATTAATAAATAATAGGCAAATAAAGGCAAGTGTCGTTTATTTCCATTGCCTTCAACACAAACCATACAAAATGATCTCCATTGAGCAAAGAAGTAAACCAGGTAGTAAAGCCTCGAAGATTTCCTACACTTCTGCTCTAGAGAAGGCGATCCCCAGCACGTCTGGCACCGAGTCAAGGACAGCAGATGGGAATTTTTAAACTGCCACACATCCGCCCATGGACGGGAGCATAAGGGGGCTGCACTGACCAGATTGAACCATGAGATGGAAGAAAAGAAACTGGGGAGCTGTATGGGGTGGGTTGGTGGGGGTTGGGATCACTGTTAGGAGGGGGGGTTATCCTACCTGTCAGGACATGAGTTGAACAGGTGAACCCCTGTCCCCAAGGCCCTGCACACACACACACACACACACACACACACACACACACACACACACACACACACACATGGGCCAGCCCCCTCCACCTGTCACTCTGTCACTGGGACTGGAAACCAGCAGGATGTCTCCATTCACCCGTCACCCCCTCTTTTACCCGCTCCATCCCTGTTACACCCATTCAACCAGTCCCAACCCATTGGCTTAAGGCTACCTTGACTGTACTACTTTCTTTGCCAAAACATCTGACAGCTTAGACTTGTTCTGCGACGTGATAAAATTGCTACCATTTGTTACTGGAGGGTGCTGAAAGCTAACATCTGAAGCTAATTGTTGGTAATCACATACGTTGTTTTCCATTTAAATATGGATTGACGTCCATTGTGATTGTGTAAAAAGTCTTTCATCAATTATAAATATACAATTTTTAGAAAAGCTACATTTGAACAACAATACAATAGAAAACCAAAGCAGCATTTGAGCTTGCCATCCTAAATGTGACGTCACATTAAAATGGCCTCTTTGTGATGAATGTGGCAAATTCTTCCTCAAATAAACACAATTGTCATGAAATACTGGTTAGTAATGAATTCTGCATTGTACAAAAGTACATGATTTCATTCCCATCTGAAGCATGACATTCTGCTTTTGCAGCAACAAAAGTGTTTTGTTTGGTGCAAGTAGAACAACTGCATAGTTAGCGTGAGTAGAAACATCTTTTCAACAGACGGAGAAAAGAAAAACAAACAACATTTATATCACTTTGGTGCCCACATTCTTTGATTAACAAGTGAATCTCTCGGGAACGACTGCTCACACTCACCACAACTACCCAGCACCAAAGATGGGGCTGCAATGTGGCATCAATTAATTACTGAACACGTTGAACATTATAGTTGTTGCGAAGTCTTTGACGACATGGGATCACAACAAAGCTCTGTGTAAAGCTGGTGGTTTGTTTGTAAGGACTGCAGTCCGTTGGTGGGCTCACCACTTTGGTCTAGACTGGATATCTCAGCATTTATTGGATGTACCCATACCCATCCTTATATTTCATACAGACAGTTATGATCTGCAGAGGAAGAACCCTGATGTCTTTGGTGTTCCATCACTTTTTATTCCATTGTTTAGCTAGTATTGTTGAAATGAGTGCTTTTAGTTACCAAAAACATTTCTAAAGAATTTTACAACGTTTGTGACCAATTGGATTGTAATGCCCAAATCATGTCATGTCATTTTGTTTCCTAACAAAATGCCTTTAAAAACCAGTGACGTATACATCAAACTCAACTGTATGATACGTGTTAGCAATTGTTAGCATGCTAAGAAGCCAAACCAAGATGTTGACCTGTTAGCTGATGTTAGCATTTAGTTCAAAACACGGTATACGGTAGCCTCACAAAGCTCCAAGCATTGTGTTACACATTGAGTCTTTACCTCTGCTTCAGTCCATCATCAGTTCATCAACATTGCAGTTTTGTATTAGTTGTGGTGACCAATCAACAAAGATACACTTACAGGTTAACTGCCTGCAATTTACCTCTCATTGATAAAGTTGAGACGAGACTTCTCCTGATTTTTTAACGACTTCTAGATGTCTGTTGGCAAATTTTTAAATTAAACGTTATACTGTTATATTACTGTAATATTTGCAGCTTCATGTTGTTCAAATCTATTGATGTAAACAGACTACATTGTATCTAAGAACAACTAAAACTTCTCTAATCGGGGGTTCTGCATTCTGATATCAATTGATCAATTTGAACCCAAACCATGAAGCTTTCTGATTAAATTATCAATGTGGTCATTTTGATTAGTTTTGGTCAACTGAAGATGACCGTACCTCTTGGTGTGGTAAGCTCAAGGCACAAAATACTACCATGTTAGGTTTCGGATCTGGTTAAGAATCTGTTATGAGCTGTTTGGTGAAAGAGAAACAGCTTTGCAGTTACAGCCACATGAGCTTGCTGAGGCGTGTACTGCGTTCAAGCTAAACTGTGTGATTAAAGATCGTCCCCTCTTTTATTCCTCTTTAAAATAAACAACTCTTTTAGAAGCATTTCTTGGCCTACAAGCTGATCACCTTTTTGTCTGTGTGCTGATCAATCATGTGTTGAATATGGACATAGTCCAGACTGTTTTTGTTAAAAACCACAGCTGAGACCTAACCTGAGTGCTAACTAACAATTCTATTAAATTATGCAGTTATTATC
This sequence comes from Labrus mixtus, assembly GCF_963584025.1. NCBI lineage: Eukaryota > Metazoa > Chordata > Actinopteri > Labriformes > Labridae > Labrus > Labrus mixtus. Next base: position 22,040,642 of record NC_083632.1, read on the forward strand.
ATCTGTCTTTTAGACATGGAAATCCTTCAATATCTGAAATATCTACAATTCCTTTCCAGATTTTTTTTTTAGTTCAAGGAAATTAAAGATGCAGCTCCCTTAGAGCAAAGATTCTTTGGTCCCTTTGAGCCTGAGACTGCAGCTGCTTCAGTGAGCAAACAGTTGCTGACTGTGGACGTACAGGGGAGCCTCTAGATGTGAGTTTATTCACTGGTGTCACTATGCAGCAGCTAAGACAGAGCAAGCATGCTCAATTTAGTCTTTATAAACACTGGTTAAAATAATAGATAATTTTTTGGTAGGGAAATGTCAAGCAGTGAGTCAGCCGTTACTGCATGGTCTGACCTCGATTGCTCCATGCAGCAGACCGACGCTGAGACCTGTTGATGAGTAGAGTGACACACTGAAGTTTTCATTTTAACAATTAAAAAATGCAAATCTGGGATGCGGGAATATGATATCAGTTTATTTTTATACATAGAGCAAAGAAGGATACTGTTTTTTACATTTACTGGAAAAGGTGGATCAAAAGCTTTTTGAGATCTGCGGTGTTCATGCATGTCAATATCATGATATGGTGTTCACAGCACATTTACCTAACGGCCTTGCTGTTTTACATGGCCTTTTAAAGCTCTTCTGTGGGATTAAAAGAGGTTAGATGCACATAACACGCTGCTATTTCCCTCAGGCGAGTGAGGAACCTTTCCACTCTCTGTTCACACTCCACACAAGTCACGCAAGCCCCGTCAGAGATCGCTGCACACACACGCACTCACACAGTCACAGGGAAAACACACAGCTGAAAAACTTTGCAACCTTAAAAATGAGTCAGAGGAGCAGCTCAGGACGGTAAATCCACATGTTGCGTAAGAGTGTGTTTGTGGTGTGTGGATTCTTTGCAGCGCTGATTTTTATTTTTTTTGTGTATTTACAAGCGGCTGTGTTGTTTTAAGCGCAGAACCAGTGAGAAGTTTCTGGCATGAAAAGGGAAGTTTGTGTTTGCACTGCAGAAATGAACAGTCTGGTTATCAGTTGACACGACTAAAGGAAATACACAAAACCAAAAGATTGCAAAGTAACCCTTCACTATGGTGATTTTACATTGTTACTCGATGGAGTGTGTGTGTGTGTGTGTGTGTGTGTGTGTGTGAGCATGCTGCATAGTTTAAATGAGTGTGTGAGAGGCTAAACGTGTGAGAGTGGAGGGCCTATTCAACAGGATGCATGCTGCAGAACAGGCTGCAGGGCATCGCTGAATGACTGATAGGAGAGGCCTTTTAACCAAAGCTTCACACACACACACACACACACACACACACACACACACACACACACACACACACACACACACACACACACACACACACACACACACACACTACCACATACTCAATAGAAGTAAAATCTCCACAAATCCTTCCCCGCATGCCTCATCATCTTGTGATGACAAAAAAAATGTCAGAGGAGTCCGCAACATGTAAAGACAATAAATCTTGCTGATCACTCAGAGACAAAAGCTTTCATGCATGTCTCTCATTGATGCATCCGCCCACTGACACACACACAGCAACTTACCAACATGGCAACTGTCACAGCAGGCGACTAGGGGCTTTACAGCCTGCCATCAAGATTTTTGTGCAAGCGTGTGTGTTTTCCACATGCAACAGTGCAAGTCAGATATGAAGTAAGGCATAGGCCGTCTTATTTAAGCTTGAATGTCCTTGGTTGCAGATCTTCATTTCAGTTGCCAGGTGTGGGGTTTAGACCCTCTGAATTCCAGAGTGATATAAACGCTCTCAGATGCTCGGGGGGTTAAAAACGAGCAGGGGTTACAGCCAGGGAGCAACAACCTATTTAATAGAGCAAAACCCAGACCACTAGTCTCAATGCCTCTTTGAGCACAGACATTGTGGGTCGGCGACTTTTTGTAACTGCTGGGGATTTTTTAATTATGATGGCCACAGACTGTCACCGCTACTCGTGCCACACAGTTTGGTGGATGCATATTAAGGCCTCATTACGTTTGAGTATTGCAGCTTTACTGTAACTGTCTCTACTTTCTGTTCCTGGAAGTCCCACTCATCTGTCCAACTCTATTTCATGTTAAAACACAAATTGACCGTCTAATGACACAATGCTCGGGGTTCGAAAATACAAAGGCAGTTTTAATGTTATAAAGCTGTGCTTCAGGATAAAGATTTGATCAATGCGAGAAATCTGAATAATCACAACAATTTCACTGCTTCTGGATTTGGCAATGGATAATACAACTCAATAAAGGAAGACATTTCTATATCCTTCCAGTCAATGTACTATAGTTTATTTGATTAGTATTGATGTAACAATATCTCCCGATACAATGAAAAGTTGATACAAATGTGGACGATTCAAATGAATGAATCGATCTTTCTGCTTTTGTCTTCCCTTGTTTGATGTTGGTAGCTTAAGAAGAGAGGCGTACACATGGCAAAGCAAATGAAGATCTTGAGTTTCCAAATTGTTTTCAAAGCAAGGCGCTTAAAAAGCTAATCTAGCTATTATTGTTAGCTAGGAATTTATGTCCTATAATTTATACCAATACTACACATAAGTTAGCTTTTAGCCATTTTAAGCTAACAGTAGAAAAGAACAGAACATACAGTTCATGGTTTTATCAAAAACAACACAGAGAGAGATAGCATTACTCTTTAGACCCTTTTTTGATTAGAAAATCAAAAATGGCTGCCCCTACTGTTCCCCTGTCTCTGTGTCACCGGCACTGAGCTGCTTAGTTCATATACAGTGTGCAGGAAGTGATTAACAGTTAAAGATCAAAGGCGGTGGACAGGATAAACATTCTTCCCCGGGACCCTACTCCTCCAGGGTATACAGCACCACTTCCTCTTTTTACAGACTGACTGCTGCCCCCACCACCACAGCACAGCACACACATTGTCACCACATGAGGCACTGGCCCACAATTCAGTGTGTGTGTGTGTGTGTGTGTGTGTGTGTGTGTGTGTGTGTGTGTGTGCGCGCGCGTGTGTGTGTGTGTGTGTGTGCGCGTGTGTGTGTGTGTGTGAAGGACTGAGAAAGATATAGAGATAGAGACCGAGAATGGGGAGGGGCTGATGACTTTATTTGTTTTAGCGTTGCATGTATGACTTATAAGAACTGAAGCAACATCCAAGCTGTATTTTTAAGTTGAAAAAATGACGACCCACCAAGCAGTCGAGAAGCGGACTCTATGCTAATTTTCCCACATGATGCTCTTACTGGTGCACAGCTGTCGAGAAAAAAAAGGACTGCCGTTATTAGGAGTTGATTATGTGACCCGACCAGCTGCAGGTGGAGCAGAGGAGAGTAAAGACGGAAACCCTCTGTGATGTCAGCATCCCTGGATATGCATTGCAAATTTGAGCTGCTTATCTGCAGAGCTACATGTGTGTCCAGTAAGGGAGAATCACGCAGGATAAAGAGTAAGTGTCTGTAGCGATATATATGTATATCTATATATATCTATATCTATATATATATAGATATATATATATATAAAAGGAGAGAGAGTAAACATATCCCTTAAGAATACTACCCCCCTGACAACAGTGCATTAAAAAAGCAAGTTTTTTTTGAGCTGAATACCATTATACCTTTATGTATGTGATATGATGGCTATCTTCGTTGCATTGTCTGGTTGAGTACGCTGAAGGAATCCTAACCCAAGATCAAGCTTAGCATATACACCCAAGGTAAGCTAATGTTAGCGATAGCTTGGCTTATTGCTACAACCTTTGAATGCTGGACACTCTCAGGGGAAAACCTGATTTGTAACATAAAACTGTTTTTGTTGTTTTACTAATTTAATAACACAACTTGATATTAAAAAAATAAAAATAATAATAAAGGCTTTCAAAAGTGTAACAATAATAACACTAGAGGTGGGAAATAAAATCGATTTATGTAGAAATCGAGATTCTTCTCTTCTAAGATTTAAAATCGATTCATAATTTCCAAAAATCGATTATTATTTTTTATTAAAATGTTATTTTTTTTGGCTTATCAGTCACTCCCTGGTAAATGCTAAGGCTAGCTCTTTAACTCAGTAGAATGCCAAATAGAGCAACAAGAAATTCAGCCAGTCTCACAGATGACTGGAGTAGATCCTGAAGTATCGACTAATTCATAAAAAGACTTTGAATCATGAAGCTAGAATCGTTTTGGATCGAAAATCGATTCTGAATCGAATCGTGAGACACCCAAAGATTCCCAGACCTAAACAACACTAATTGTACATTTTTTTCTAGCTTGAATAACTTTATGCTAGCAGTGCACTGCTGTTTTTTAGTAACATGGCAAACATATATATATTATTGCTGTGTAGGCAGTTTGGTTGAGTGGGCTTTTTAGTGCATTGATTGGTGTATCGTAAAATCTGATGCATAAGACGCACTTTAAATACCGATTTTTTTCATCTTATAAGCTGGCTGCGTCTTATACACGGGTGAGACCAGTACACCAGTATAAAATGAAGACACACACACATTGTCATCACTGTGGGTGAAGCAGCCACCATCACTGCCAAACAGACGGAACTAAAAGAGCGACACAGCTGTACACAAACTGCATGTTGTAGACTTTGCTGAACACAATAGAAACAGAAAGACAGTGGAAACTTTTTCTTCTCTCAGAGAGACCTTCAAAAATAGAGTGCGTCTTAAATACCGGTGTGATTTGTATTCCAGGTCTTGTGGTATTTGGCAATAAATGCCAACATATTAAGGCGTTATGCATCCGAACAATTCCAATAAATACTAGACTTCATATGCAAATTTTGCACGTCCATCCTTTTTAAGTCCTTGCATAACAGTGACCTTCAAACTGAATACCTGCATGAATCATCTCAAATTTGAATATTGTCGCTCCGTGTTAGACGTTGTGCAATACATGCAACAGGAAATAACTGCTCCTCATCCAGTTTTAACCCTTTGATGTTAAATCAGTGTTTACACCAATATCAAGGGATTCCTTGTTGCCCCCCCCCCCCCCCCCCCCCACATTTCAGCGCAACACACATGCGCTGAAACATAACCTCCTTTTGGGCTCAATGGATGGCAGATCACAAGCCCTAAAGATCTAAAAGAGACAATTATCCTCAATTGAAGGCTGACAGGAAGAACAAACGCTTCTAAGTGGTGCAGGGGTCTTTCTTCTCTTGGGGGTGGGGGGTTAATCCACTGAAAGGGGGACGTAGGAATGACCAGGTCACCCCCTTAGCCAGGTGAAAGACCCCACAGCACGTTCTGTACTTCACAGAATAATATTAATATTCAGAATTTCCTCAGATATACCATTACACGAGGTCCGGCCTGCCCTACAGTGTGGCCTAGAAGCAGAGTTTAAAAATACAGTGTTTGACCTTGATGTTTTCTTTTAAGCTCTGTTTCAGGGACAATGTCTTTGTGTTGGGTTGGATGATGGCTCCAGCAGCCTTTGCTGTGGTAGGAACCCAGCTCCCAGTCCAAATGTGGGTTTAAAAATAGCAAGGTCTCTGGATGTGTGGCTTTTTCTCGCTGTTTCTCTTGGCAGGCTGAGTTCAGAACATATCCACATAATCCACTTCAAATGCAAAGCTACATAATAAGACTCCATGTCTTCACAGTCTGCCAGTTACTCTCATAGTCAATCATATTTGAGAGCATGTTGATGATGGAGTGACATTCACAAAGAAATAAATTGTTAGACTGCTGTAACAAGCAAGATTTTAATTCAAGCCTCTGCCAGGGTGTAGTTTTCATTCACATCTTGGTTACAAATTAGCCTTAATTTGAAAGATAACTAAAGAAATGCACACATGGCTTCAAGTGAAAGAGCCACATTTAGCCGCTCTGAAACATTTAATCTGATAGATTCATTTGTCTTTTTGTCGGAGGCCAGGCAAGTCCAAGGGCAACTTCCAGCGTCCAATTGGTTGAGAGGATCATTGACATCACAAGGGGGTAAAAGGTCAATCTAGGACAACCTTGCAGGTTCTTTGGTGCCAAGTTCTGTTTGAGAGTTGCCAGGTGTGAAAAGCTTTTCTTGTTGATTTTGGGGGCCGATTTGAACATCTGTGCCGGACAACTCGCCAACGCAGAGGAACAGATTCATTCCAAAGCTGGAGACGCTTAATACCCCTCAAACAAAACAGTAATTTAGAGAAAACATTCATGGGTGTGGAGGGGGAATGGGAATTACACATCTTTATGTGATGCATCAAGAGTTTGGCAACATAGCTTCCGAGACATTTCGACAAGTTTTATTATGAATAGCAACCAAAATGTTTAAAAATTGAATGCAAAATGTCTTGAAGCAATTTGTTGTGCCAAAAGAAGTCCATCTCACTGACTTAACAAAATACATAGTTTAGTTTATATAAATTATTTTAGTTCTTACTTACAACTTGTGTTACCACACAATTTAACGCTGATCTCCAGTAATTTTACAATAAAAGCTTTGTTTTTAGCTGTTGGCAAGTGTCACTGAATATGTGAAAAAAAAGTGTATGAAGCTTTCTGAGGATCCAAAGGAGTCTGCATGAAATATGACAATTTTACTCAAGTGATGTCACTTGAGTCAGTATCAGTTGGTCATTAAGATACAAAGATATAGGGTTGTATTTAAATTTGAAGAAATTAGTTCACCTGACATCTGTAGCCAAAATCACTTAAGGAGAAAACAGGTATGAGGCTACATTACCACAACTAGCAACTCAAATCTTTCTAACTGGATTGTTGATTATATAGTTTCCAGGTTTGTAAGAGACAAGAATGCAAGAATAAAAACATATTGTGTCTGTGGTTGTGCTTCATCCAGTTGTACACGTGTAAAAAGAATAAGAATAATTCGTGATGCACCTAGCTGTCCTGACTGACAGGAGGGCGTGGTGTTGTTGTTTTTCAGGAGGCTTTAAACCCGCCTCAGCTCTTAGCCTGTCGTTAGATTGACTTAAAGTATGGTTGAGCCAGCATTTAAAGCATGGCGACCGCCATCGATGGGCTTTCAAAGCCCCCTTCAGTAACCAATGGGCTACTCAGGCCTCGTCACATAATATTTAAAATTTATGCTTTTTTTTTTGCACAAAACCCCTGAAAACTTCTTGAAATTTTTCAGGTTGAGTTACATGTGTGAATGCAAACTGAGAATATGTTGAAATACACATAGTTGATATTAAGGCAAAGTCGGTTAAATGGACAGTAAAATTGAATTTAACTGACTTGTCTAAAAGTAAGAAAACACTCAGGGAAAAAAATGTTGTTTGGAATTGTATGCTGGAAAAAATAAATGTAATTTTGTTTGCTGAGAGTGACTGTCCTCCTAACATGTTATCATCCACATCCCTGTTCTAAATGTGTTTGCACATTTCTACGGTCGTTATGCCAGTTTAACCTGACACAGCCTACATACATTTTTATTTCAATTTTCTTGATCAAAATACTGTGTTGCTCCTGTGAGATTCTATCAGCTCACTTGTTTACATCTAGGTAGTAGAGCCAGGAGAGCAGGCACATTAGCCTTAAGCTACAGCAAGTCAATGGCTACAGCCCCGGCTAGTGGCCGTTGCAGTTTGAGCATAACGTGACCGGCATTGACGGCCAACATGTAAAAGTATCAATTTGTTTAACCGACTAGTCATTTTGGTGCCCACTAGTGTGGGTGATGACGTTTAACCGTTTAGTCGACTAACGGCGAACATCCACATTTAGTTTCTTCGTCTTACGTTTCTGCATTGCTCTTTTAGGTCATATCCTGTTTCCTGAGAACTGGACCACCACCCCACACATACTGCCTAACATTTTCAGGAGTGTACATGTGATGTTTTTACTTTTTAATTAAAATGGATCAGAGACAAGCAACTTACATGTATTTGTATTTGTTAGTTCAGTTAGCTACATAGAGTCAAACTTTCAGCTTCTAGTGTAAAGAAGAATTATCTTTTGTTTGTGTGGTTTGAAGCCATTCTAAATTAGCGTGGAAGCATGAATATCCACTTGTATGACACTTATGTGCTGTTTAAAGTTACAAACAGCTGGTGCATCTGTTGCATCTGAGTCTGAAACACACGACACACATTTAGCCTCCTCTGGTGATATAAATAGACAGTGTTTACTCACACATCTCGTTTACCTTACGATGGCATACTTCTGCGCCTGACCCCTAACATAAACACAACGGGGCTCCTTTCCCCAGCGGCACAGAGGGGTGCAGGTGGTCCCCACGAACGTCTCTATATGGGCTATGACCCGGGTTCAAAGGTCGGACCCCTGAAATGACGCCCTTCCTTGCCGCTCATAATTGCTGTGTTTATTTTTAGTCCACACTGGGCTGTGTTGAGCTATTAAAAGAAACATGAACATGAGGCCGTGTGCTAATTACTGTTGGGCCAGCAGACCCTCACTTTCCCTGATTGCTACCATATGCTCGCCCACTCAGAGAGGAGAGTCTCATCTGTCACCTTCACTGTCTCACGCTGGTTTGTGTAGCACTCCAGTTTGGGGCTAATTTGCTACAGCAAATGTGTTAAAACAAATGCTTGATGATAAAATATTGGCTATCACTCACAGATACCTACCGACAATTGTAAAATGTTTCTCCAGAATACCAACTAGATCCAATCAGCTGTTTTTCTTTCTTTAGCTTCATCTGACTGCATCAAAATGAAAGCATGGTCTATACTCAGGCCTCCATTCAAAAGATAAAATGTACACATGCTGAGTGAGAAAGGATTGCTTCTTTTTTTTTCTTTCAAATATCTTTATTGATTTTCTGATAAACAAGTATATAACAAAAATTACTTTTCTACTTTTCTCTAGTTTCACAAAGGCGATCCGTGTGATAAATGGAAGAAATAAAGGGAGAGATCAGATCTCCGGCAGACCGTACACAGACCAGCAACAAAGACAATACAGAGAAAACTGAACTGAAGTAGAACAACAGATATAACTAAAAACAAAAACAAAACACCGGGGGCCATGTTACACCTCAGAAATAGAAAATGACAGATAACATAGATAAATAAATCAGAGACAGCATCCACATTTTACAAAAGGATTGCTTCTTAACATAAATCATTTTTATTATTTATTATTTTATTATTGAAGACAAATTCCGGCCTTTGCCACGTGTGTGTTGTGAATGCTTCAGTCGTGATAATGAATAACTTGTGATTCATTGCACAGCCCTGTCTTGGACAGGATAATTAAGTGTAACACACACTGCCCTCTCTAACTCTATAATGTGTCAGTTTTCTCAAAAATTCCCCAAAGAAGACTCTCATTTCCCAGCATGCGCAGCAACACAACGCAACAGAAGAAGAAGAAGATAATAACAGAGCCGTGGCTGGCATGTATCAGAAAATCAGGTTGGAGCATTTAAGGAAGCACTAAGTAATTGGGTCGATTTGGACCTATTTGTGGTCACAGAGAGGTTGAAATAAAGCAGCAGAGGCGGCCATCTTGCTGGTGTTGTGAAGTTTACAAAAGGTTTGATTGCAGTAGGAAGCTGGTTGTGTGGATTAGCAGATGGTTCCTGGACAAAGAGAGAAAAAGCTTCTGTTTGGTCTTTGAGACTGTTAGAGGCACTGTTGATATTTGATCTGTCGATTAGAGATCTCTTGTTGAACTTTTACCGGATAAATGAGCAGAGAATGATGTAATATTGTGATAATCAAACCTCTGTTTCATACTAAGAAACTTATTTTTGTCTTTGAAATGTACAGTCAATTTGGGCCTGATCATTTACTAAACCTGAGTTCTTTTAGATGAATATCCATATTTGTGGTGAGATGCTTTAGGTCTTTGAAATTAGAAGAATTTCTTCTTCCTGATCTGTAGCTACTTGTTTCTCGCTGCTCCCTCGTCCCTCAATGCCAGCTTATGTTGCCTGTAACGCGTGTGTCAGCGTTGAAGCTGTCATGAAGGTGTCTGGATATTGTCAGACAGCGCAGGCCCACCCGCCTCGCTCTGCACTGACGGATTGAGTTTCCCTCCGCACCTAGAGCCACACAAACCTGCCACTTCCTGAAGAAATGAATCATTGAGTGGGAGAAAAAATATATATATATTCACAGGAGAGCAATGCTTTATTCTACTAAGACCTGTTAGGCAGCTATGATGTGATGTTGTGTTTCCCAAGCAAATAAATGACTTTGGAAACGTCAAAGTGAAGCCAATGAGAGACCTGTTCATTGTCAGTAAACAAAGCTAAACCCTAACGTGAGAATCACTTGGATCTGGTTTAGTTTAGCAAATATTGATTATGACGGGCAATTCATTTGCATGATAGCTTTACACGGTGGAATTGCTAAGTAGATTTTAATATTCTAACTTGTGTGATGTTTAAAACATGCCAAAAGTATAATGTGGATCTGTTGTTGAACCTGAAATCTATTTCCTTTGTCGTTGACATGGGGTGAGAATATGGATTAACACGGTTTTTGATCCATTGACATGAACTAATGTCAGCAACTACATCTTTTTTTTTTTTTTTACCAATATTTGTATCTGCATTTTCATTTAGTAACACATTAACACAAACAAGAAAAAAAATTATATATAAATTATTATATATATATTTATTACCATCACCTCTCTTTTTATGATGGTCACATTATTACATTTATATAATTTTATCTTCTTTGTTTTTTTTCTCACTACTCCCCACTAAGTTCCACACTTTAATGCATTACGCTGACACGAACACATTTCACACCTTTCTAAAAGAGAGAGAAAAAAAAAAAGACAAACATATAGACATAACATTGATAGTATAAAAACAAAACAAAACAAACAAACAACAACAACATACAAAAAAAGAAGACAGGACAGCATGACAGAACATAGACCAAAACAATAAATAGATAATAGTAATAATAATTTGGGCATAAACAGCAAGATCCTATATAGTTCACACAGTCACATCAGATGAAAAGTTCTTATTTAATTGATAATCAACTACATCTTAACAGTGAATAAGAATACAATGTTTATAGGCCGTTTCCATTTTTTATTACCAAAATAATAACTATCTTTTATCTTTGTACGACAGCGTATGACCACGTTAAAATTTCTAGACCAAATTTGTAAATTTACGAGAATAAAGTTGTTAATTTATGATATTATATTTTGTAAATCGATTCAAATTAGGCTATGGTTAGTTATTATTCTGAAAGGTTGTATCAGACAATAGTGACCAATAGTGCTGTACAATATCACAATGTCCACAGGAAAGAGAGAAATATATATATGTATACATGTGTATATATATATATATATATATATATATATATATATATATATATATATATAAAAGCAACAAAATAAAGAAAGCAACAAAGGAACCTGAAAGAAACAGTCTATTCAGGACCAGAGGACTCACATGCTAAAATATAAAAGTATGTCTTGAGAGGGGATGTGGCCCTAATACTCCTTCGTACCTTTGGAAAATATTGAAAAAAGTTGTATTTAAAACAGAAGCATGTCATTTGCTCCTTTGTTTCATTTGCAGTAAAACATCATTCATGTGCATATTTATATGATCTAACTAATTTGTGTCCATTCAGACCAAGCTGATACAAATTGGATGAAAAAGGTCGTGTGTAAAAGATCTAAAGAATAAAACAGCCTAGATTTGATAACCTGAAGACTGATGATCATGTTGTGGCAGCATCTGGAAACAATCTGTGCTAATAGAAGCTCTCCTTCTGATCAGGACTGCATGATGTTATCTAAACACAGATCTCTGACTTTCTGCTTTGTGAAGCCATAATAGTGGAAAGACATATTATTTTTTTCGGTTTGGTTTGGTGTGCTGAGCTAACGCCCAGCTGTTGCAGCGATGTTAATATCTCGAGTGCGTCAGGAGCTTTTCTTGCCACTACTGCTGTTGTTTGTCTTTTCACTCCTGTGTAACATGGTGTGATTTTATATGGTTGAGGTAATCCTTAAATGTGCCGTGCAGATGTAAAGTAGATACCATTTCACCACCAGGCACTTAGATTTGGCAGGCCTCACTTGACTGAATCTCAATTCAAACGACATAACAATGATTTCTTTTGTCATAGAAATGCACATTTAAAGGTGCATTTTTAATTAAAAGTATAAAGTCAGACAAGAGAGTCTACAGTTATTTTACCAGCTTTGAGTTTGTAACGTGGTAGAATGGTGCAGAATGGTGAAATATGGCAAATGCTGATTAATGCTGAATGCAGCATGCAACAGCATCATAGGTAGCTAGGTAGGTAGTAAATTTTTATCATCTTAGTAAATTATAGCATGTTAGCCTGCTAAGAATTACTTATTATTATAGACAAATTGAAACTGGGAATGATTGGAATGTCATTAGTTTTGGAGGAAACAAAACCCTGGCTGAAAAGAACATTTGACCTGGTTTTGGCGCCTCATTAAAGATCAGTAAAGTTATTTCAATTCATCATGAGGGGAAAATTAAAAACCTGTTTAAAAAGAAATCTTTGGCCTAGCCAGTTAGTGCGCACGACACATGTGCAGAGGCTGTTGTCTTCGAGGCGGGCAGCATGGGTTCAAGTCCAACCTCCTGCATGTCATTCCCCACTCTCTCTCTCTATCTCTCTCCTCGGTTTGCGACTCTATCCGCTGTCCTGTCAGAGTAAAGGCGTTCGTAGGATCACAATGGAGGATTCATTGACTGTTACCATGTCCTGCTTATGAAAAAGACTCAAATGCTGTTATAATGTTAAAGTGCCGTGTTTCAATAGTGAAGTCTTATAAAATGATTGGCATTTTACAATCTGACCAGATTCACATTTGAATCAACACTTTTCAAAACCTTTAAACTAAATGTAGCAAGTAACCACCTTCTATTTAACTGTTAGCTAGGAAGCTATTGAAAGCTAACATTGTCTTTGTTAGGAATACAAATTAAAAAAGCAAAGGCTTTAATTCCAAGCTGGCATCCCATTAGCTAGGAAGTGTTTGAGTGCATTAACTGTTGTCTGACAGTAGCTTACAGGTTAAATAATAAGTTGTTAACCCTCAGGCATCAGTTTAATTTACTACCCTCTTAAGTACCTAAGGACAAAAATGTCCACTTACAAAAAACTGCTATAAAAATAGATCAGAAAAAACCCCTCAAAAATGAGTTCATTTTTGGGGGATTTTTTTTAAATCAGTCTTGGATATGTCAAAGATTATCCAAAATATTGACTTTGATGCATTGTTAGTTTTTGTGTAGCATCAGATTTAAAATGTAGTTCCCTGTTTGGACATTGGAGGGCGAAAATGTCCAATTTACAAAAAACTGCTATAAAAATAGAACAGATTAATATTTGTTTCTACTTTTTTCTGCATACATCTCTTAAAAACTCCAGCCCTGCTCAAAAATATCAAATATTGAATAATTATCAGTAATTTAACCCTTTGAATGCCAGTTTGATTACATGATTCTGGCATTTAAAGAGTTAAATTCCTGATAATTATTCAATATTTGATAGTTTTGAGCAGGGCTGAAGTTGTTTAAGAGATTTATGCAAAAAAAAAAAAGTAGAAAAAAATATTAATCTGTTCTGTTTTTATAGCAGTTTTTTGGAAGTGGACATTTTTGTCCTTAGTGACTTAAGAGGGTAGTAAACATGTTTCTCAATGTTCTATTGATCTAATAAAAAGTGTGCAATCAGCAGTTGCAGGGCCACTGTTACCTCCCACACAGCTGTTGTAGAGCAGCAGGCCACCTGATGAGCTCCCCAGCATGATGAACACACCTGATGGCGCTCCCTGTGGTTCTGTTCTCTTGGGGAGCCCTACAGACGTCTGGAACGTCGTTTTTTGGGCAACGCTCCAACAACAACATGGGAGTCAACGGAAACTGAGTTTGAAAGCAAAGCTCATAAAATCACCAATCACACTTTTATGTTTGCTAACAGTCTGCGGAGAAGCCCCTCTAATGAGGCTGCGCTCAGTTATTCATATTAGTCGGCTCGGTAATAGAAAACCGCTGTGTTGCAGTTGCATCGGTTTCACATTGTTGAATAATAGCCAAACCAGTGAAGCATAAAAGGCCTACAAGGTTATTGCAATACAGCATGAAATCCAAGACCTCGGAGTTCCCAATCCAGTGTCTGGTCCTTCTCTCAAAAACTGGAATACCTCCCAACTGGGATCAACTCCCAGCTCCAGCAGACACTCCCAGTTCCTCCACCACCTCCTAATCTTCCTGAGAAACCAGGATGGGACTCTTGGGTGAAAAGGTCACTGTCCCCCAGCATTCTTGGCTTGGCAGGGGGGCAAGGGTTGGGCTGAAATGGAGGGGCAGGGTGAGGTAAGCAGGGGCATTGTATGTCCAGGGGAGGTTACCTAGTCGGGTTTGGCCCTCCAGCTTTTTGTTGTCATTGTTGACCAGACTTAACACAGCATTCCTCCTGGCTCTGCAGTGAGTGCGTACTGGAGAAAGGTAGCAGTGAGGGGCAAAAACGACAAAACAGACGCCTTTTTAAATCTTATAGGAGACAATAGAAGGTGAAGCCCCCCTGAGCCATTTTGGGCCCTTGTGCCCTTCAGGGCTTTGAGAAGAAAACTGCATGACAATGACGGTGAAGAGGCAAAGAAAACATGAGCTACCTGAGGAAAGACACCTGAGGAAAGATTTCTTAATTACAGCTTTTACCTTTAATATTACCTATATATTGTTTTCTACTATACATATGGGATTTCAGGGCTTTTCTTTTTTTTATCTGTAGTGCCTAAGGCATTACAGATGTGCCTGGAGAGGTCATTTTCAACAATAATTAAAAATGTATTTATTTATTGTTTCATCCATTTGTATTGATTTTGTAGTTTTGTTTTTTGTGTTTATTAAATTAAAATATGTGCATTATTGAATTTGGTCTAGATTTTTTCTGATATAATGTTTGATCGACCCCGTATTCGTTGGGCCACAGCATTTAAAATGTTGTGAATGATTGCTTCAGGGACACAATGCTCAGCTGATTGATAATATGATGGACAGGTTAGTGCCACGCTTCCACACTTCTCATAATTTGTTTTGTGTTCATTTTAAAACACTCTCTTCCCATAATTTCAAATTGTTTATCTGCTCATCTTGGCACATCATAACTCTTTAAAATCTTCCCTTCAAATGACCTGCGTCAAGACAAAAAATTCATTACTTAGCCTGAAGTGACGTTGCCAAAAGCTAATGGGGGTCAAACTCTGGTCAAATGAAGCCTCACCTTCCTCCTCGTCTTTCTATTTTTTCAGCTCTCTTGACGCAGTCTCCCAAGGCAGATATTCTCAGACAGCTCTCACGTCGTAATAGGCCTTCCTCCTTCTCGTCCTCCTCCCAGGCTGCTTTTAAAACAGATTACAGCTAAATGGGTTGTTTTACCCTGAAGCCTTCTGTCACTAAAATATGGATGTTTTTGAAGAGTTAGGTCCCTACACGGCTAACGAATGGGTTACATGTTTGGGTATGAGCAGGATCAGTCAGACTGCTGGAATTATCTGAACTACTTTGTCATATCTGCCACAGCTTGGATCGAGTCCTCAAGATGACTATTAAAAGTTCATCAAGTGCTCATGTTCCTTAAAGGCTTCATATGTGATTTTTTACACTTAAATGTAATATAAATCAAGTATATCCTCTGAAAATAACTCTGAGTCATGACTGTCTACAATGAGTGTAACACCCGAGTCCCACTGTCTGTGATGTTTTCAGAGTTTTCAGAGTCCTATCTTCAGTTTGTTTACATCGCCTGGACAGCCAGCTGACTCCTCCCCTCACCTATAAAAGTTGTTTAATTGAGGGACTAGAGAAAAGAAGAATAACATACTGTACTCACTGCTTAACTGTGTTTCTAGATCACGCTCATTTCAGGTAAATTTACATGCAGTGTGAAGATACAAGCATAATAAAGATCACTAGCATTAGCATGCTAACACAACAATGCAGCGCGAGTTGTTTTGGTTTCATGCTGGTGCTCAAGGGCGACATCTGCTGGATCAGAAAATTGCATATAAAGCCTTAAAGTTGAATTTTCTGAAACGCTTTCATTGTGAGGGTGGCCTTAAGTGAACTTCTTAGCTGTAGATAGTTTTGGCAATCTTCTGGTGAACAAGGCTAGCTTTAAAAGCCAAACAGAGCAGTACCTCAGCTGCACGCCCAACACAGGCGTATTTGTCTCCACATGCAGATTTAAAGAGGTAGCTCTGTTATCTGAAGTTCCACATTGGGAGAAAGAGCCTTTCTGCCTCATTCAATCAGGAGAACTGCCAAAACCTCCATTCATCAGATAACAGGAACATTTCACTCGGTGAATTTTTCTTTCCCAGTTGCCAGGCAGAGGTTTTTTCATGGCGGGGCCCCGGAGGAATAGATTATGACTAATGAGGTCCAAGTTAACGTGACCAGAGGAGGCAGCTTGGCGAGAAACAGGCCCTAGTTTGAACTTTTATCGTGAGATCTCTCCTCGAGGCCAGACTGAGGGGACAAACCCACAGGAAGTACATCACGGCCGACGCCGGTCAGTCACGTCCGCTAAACAAGTGAGCCACAGTGACTTATAAGGAAATCTTTCGAGACACAGACTGGATTATTTTAAAAAAAGGTATTTCAAGTTCTTCTAAAATGTTAGTTTGCTTTGTGTTTGCGCGGTAAATCAGTGTTTTTCTCTCAGTGTGTTTTCGCCTGGAAGAGGAGATACATGTGATGATGGCAGATGGTGGTGAGGTTTCATTTAACCTAATTGATGAGGTTACATGCAGAGCACCTGTTCTTTGTCCCCTGAGTCCTTAGATTTATTTTAATTGTCATGTTTTTACAAGAATACACATAATTCATGAGGGATTATTGTTAATGATGTTTCTGATAGAAAACGTGTCACTTTTAATTTGAATTAACTCAAAAGATTAAAGATATAAAATGAGTGAGTAATCAATATTGAGTACTGTCCATTCATTTTTTTTTCACGTTAGGTATAGAAGTTATTTTGGTTCTTCCAGTTTCAGGTCTGGTCCCATGTGGCGACTTTTGTTTTCCCCCTTATGTTTGCTTGATTGAAACCCCTGTTGTCAAAGCTGACAAACAGAAATAAATAATCAGTAATTGTTTTGTGGTCTTGGGGCCCCGGATTCAATTATTGTGAGTCCCCAGCAATAATTTCCTTTGGTTGATTTTAAACACAAGTTCCCCCTAGGCCAGTCATCAGTGTTAATTGAGACCTGGGGAGCTCCACTGCAGGACCATGTTTTTAAATTTGTTGTGGTGCAGCTCGGTCCCTATGAATGCACTGTTAGTGAGGAAGATTCATTTAGGGAATACTCTTAAATGTGACGGTCCACAGAAGCAGCCAACGCAGTGCCAAGGTGAGAGCAGCAGGTGTGTGTAGACTCTGGGACCCACCCTTTTTTTTTGCAGAGGCCCCCATTCACACTCTACCTAAGCTGTCATCCATTGTGTCCCAGTGGCTGGAGGGGAGCAGAGGAACAGGACAATTATGACATTATGGCTGGGTGGCTGAGCAGCAGTCCCAGCTGGTGAGAAACAGAAGGGAAGGAATGGGCGACCGGAGAGCCAGAGTTCCCACAGGAAAGCAATCCACCACATAACCAGACCATGTTCCTTCTTCTTCAGGGAGGTGTTTGCACAATCACTGCTTGTAGTATTGTGGTTATGGTTTAATCTAGAAGGGATTAGATTCTCTGAGCAAAGCATTATTGTATCGATAAATCTCACATCAATTCCCTGATTTGGTTTTATTTTTTTTTTAAATCGGCTACATTTGAGGCACATTGGTGATACACACATTGGGATCTAACTTCCCCAAATTATAGAATAGAATAGAATTGAATTACTTTATTGGGAAATTGTGGTGTTACAGCAGCATGTTATCAGAGCACATAAAACAATATAAGAATAGATACATAGTAAATAAGCATTTGAAATATATAAAAAAAAAAAATAATAATAAGAGATTTATACATTAAGGATTTAACTTAACATTCTTAAAAAAGATGAAAATTAAATACAGCATTTATTCAGGCTTGTCAACTGAATGTAAAAATACTTGCTGGAGGTAAGAGGTCGTAGCAGTCGAGTATCTTTTATCAGACTACCTGTAAAACACTTTTGATGGCTGACTTCTACCACCTGCAAACTTTATATCTATTATTACTCTCTGTAAACAGACTTCTGCTAGCAAGTACAGCTAACAATCTGCTCCTGGGCTTCATCTCTCAACTTCAACTAAATACTTACCTCTGAATTTGCCAGTCAGACTTTTAACAACAAAGGCGCTTTATCATCATCAGTTGATAGCTGATGGATTCTGAGATTTTGCTCATAAAGTTCATTGACTCTCTGGACAAGTGAGAGTTTATGAGATGATCCTACATGTTTTACATGAAGTTACATATTTGAAGAGATCCCACCTGCTCCTCCACAGTCTCAGTAACATTCCTGTTTAGTTCCACTTCATCCAGGTGTTTGAGTCTCTCGCGTCATTGCCTCATCCTGTAAACCCGACCACTCTGACATCAAAGCAGAGGTGTGTTGTTCCCTCTCCACGCCGAGGAGGTTGTCATGGGAGAATGACCCTGCGAGAGGCTGCTGCGGCCCCAGGACGATGTGGAGCCAGCTGAGAGGAGCGGTCAGTGCATTCCTCTGTGTCTCTGCTCTGTGAAGGCTGGGTGGCCTGATGCTTATACAGAAAGCCATCACATCTCTGAGAGAGAAGTTGTTGCAGTGTCAGCTGGCAGATAGAGACATGTCATAAATCCAAATATGACCTATTTCAGACACACCAAATGTTAGTTGAGAAGTGAAACCCATAGTACTCTATGTGCATATGGCAGTTAATGTTCAAAGCCTCTTCTCAAGCATTGAGCAGGAGCTCCACAAAGTATTGGTTCAGGTTATTGCAAACGCCAAAACATAGTTTTGAACATTTTGGCTCTCTGGCGTAATAAACACAAGAACATGTGTGGATTGGTGAGGTTCAAAGATACTGGAAAGACAGATTTTTTAAAATTTTGACAAAACTCACTGTTGCCTCCAGTTTCTCACCTTTGTGCTAAGCTAAGTTAGCAAGAAGATGGCTGTTGCTTCTTATTCATAAAACAGAAATAAAGTGGTATCACTTTTAACCAAACTACTCCCAAGAAAGAGAATAGGCAGCTTTTTCAAAATTTCATAATTCTACTTCAACATGATGTAGCAATACACTGCTCCTTTAACATTTTTTTTTAACATTTCTCTTACAGTGACACATTTTTCTTTATTTCCTTTTCGAAAAGTTTAAAGGTCACATATTATGCAAAATACACTTTACCATGCTTATCTAAAATGATGTGTCCCGAGCCTGTCTCCAAATCCCCCAATTATGAGAAAGATCCATCCTCTCTTTTTCCTGCTCCACTTTTCAGAAAATGTGTGCTCAAACAGGCCGTTTGGAGAGTTTCCCTTCATGACATCACAAAGGGCGGTGACCCCTCCCCCAGGTGCTGCTAGGCGTTTGTTCTGCCCCTCTGAGTCTGCCTTCTCACTGTAAAAAATCGGGCATGGAGCGAGAAAGACCACGCCACATCCCCTTCCAGAAAGGGGTGTGGTCAGACACAGCTCATTTACATTTAAAGGTACAGACACAGAAACAGCCTGTTCTGAGCAGGGCTGAAATAGAGGGGTTTATAGACATGCTAAAACACAGGATCCGAGTGGATTTATAACAAGAAACTTCACAGACATGTTTAAACTGGTTGAAAGGGAGGATAACAACTTTTATGAAGTTGAATTAAATAATTGTAAGTGCTTCCTGAAACATCACCCCTGCATATTATAACACATTTTATTACTAACATTAAAGATATCAACTAAAGTCAAATTGAGGTGTACAGAGAAATCAAGAGTTATTCACACATGGTCTCAGTGTTGTTTTTTTTACAACAACAACCCCCTCCACCCCTCCCCCAACCTAAATGTTTGTCATCACAGTCACTCCAAGTCCTCTCTTTGAGGGTCACTGTGTCTGCCCTCTGCTCTGTCCAGTTGCATACCTGAACCGACGCTGTAAGTAATAAAGTAGGACCTCCTTTGATCTGATGTCCCACCCAGGGGCTTCTCCCTCTGAGCAGACAATACTCCAATTCATTACTGGAGCTGCCTCTTCAAAGCTCAGCCAGTCTGCACTGGGAAACTCTAAACTCAGGCCCCAGACAGGCTCTTTTTAAAACACCCACTCATCCCCTTTGGGCGCTGAGGTGTTTGCTGGATGAGTCCACATAAGTCACGGTGGCCTGCACACATCCCCTCCTTTTAGCCCCTGCAGCACCACACCTATCTCCCTCAGGTGACAGGTGGATTATTGGGCAATGGTATTTCTGAAGTCTCTCGTCCAGTTATCAGCATGGACAGTGACCGTGGGAAAAAAAAAAAAAAGGCATTCAATTCCCCTGTTACCAACAGGTCACATTGTAGAAAAGATGAGAACACATGCACACAGAAATCAAAATCATATCACAGCAAACCTTAAACACCCCTTTTATCAGGTGTTTCCAAAAGCGCCACCTTACTCTCAGATGTGTTTGTTTTTCGCTGTGTAATCCCCTTGTTATGACCTCAAATGAGCTGAATGGCTGGTTGGTCACTTAGGAGACCATTGATCCACTTCACTCGAACAGAAGTAGCCTGACATGTTTGGGCAACGCAATCCGTTTGAAAGTGTTTGTGTATGTTTGCTAATCCGCAAGCAAACTCCAACTGGCAATGAATCTTGTTTTCATGTTGTCTGGATTTACAATGTGAGTGTTATTGAGCCACTATTAAGGCCTTGACTTGACCTGTATTCCTTTTTAAGTATTAAACTTGTAAACAAAATGCTGGCATTCATTTCCAGTAACCCTGAAGACTGAGCAACAAGAGAGCAATAAGCTCTTACACAACTTGTTATTTAAAAAGAGGTGTAAACGCCTTGGGAGGTGAGAAGCTTAATGTGTCAGAAAAACCTGCACATCTCATCTCATTTTTCTTCCTCTCTCTCTCTCTCTCTCTGTTTACCCAACACTTGCCAAGTCTGATGTCACTCCTGCTGCACACAGGGTCCCCGAGCAAGTGTACAGTTTCTGTTTTGACACCCGCTCCTAATTACACATGTAAATGATTGATCACCTGGACTCGGGCAGCGGGCAGCAGAGATGGGAGCCCTTGTTACATGACGGCGATTATGTCCCAAGTTCACGATGGTTTTCTGCTGCCGGGGAACGGTGGAAACGGATACCTGCGATGGCCTTAGAGCTGGGAGATTAAGTTCTGAGCACCCCACCATTTGGACCAAAGACTCTCTATTAGCAGTCCTTGAGGAGCCGGTTGCACAGGTGCGGCTGGATATCTATGGCTCTTTGTTTGGTCTAATCCCAACACAATTTAAACCGAGGCTCGCTGCCCCGCACCTTAAAGCTGACTCTGTGACACCTGAGGGGGGCCTGGCTGTTGAAAAGCAGGACTCAGCTACTTTTGTGAATGTGATTTGGCTAATTCATTATGGAGTGGCCGGTCTAGAGTGCCTGAGGAATAAAAAGCACCGGGGGTGGACTGTGATGGAAGATGCAGAAATGAGCCTGCTCCTCCTAGAGCTCTCTCTCCTTTCAGGTACATAATGATGCTGAGCATAAAATAAACAGACAACTTCGCTCAAATCACTGAGAAAATAAACATTGACATAAAGTCAGAGACCGTGTAATGCTTTTACAGATGGGTCGAGAGAACCTCTCTTTTTCCCTGTTCTGCCCGGCAACAGCTGTTTGTTGGTCTGCGCTTTGAATCAGGTATGGAGCCAATCTGAGGGCCAGGAGGGTTTTAACCCCAATCTTCTCTTCTAGTCATCTCGCAGCCTGGCACACATGGGCTGTGCAGCTGCACTTCCTATTGATCTAGTGGTCTGCCTGGATGGCTGGCTGGAGGGAGATAGATTGGAGGGGAAATGGCTTAATTGTCCTTACTCTCGCTGCTGGAATGCAAATAGCCCTCCACCAGTGGCCTCCTCTGTGAGGAGTGCCCCACATTTAGAAACCAAGGACCCATTTATTGTCAAGAAGAGTTAAAAAAAAAAGTACATTTTAAAACACTTGGAAACAACTCCACATTTTTTCTTCTTTTGCATCTTTCACTTTTGACTCATTTAAAATTTCAACATTTTACATGATCTGTTTTATTTTTTGTTCAAAAAGACAACTGGCCACCTCACAAAGTGCCTACGCCATTTATCAGTCAGAGGTCAAAGAGAGGGACGGGTGAAGGGTCGTGACTCATGTAGAAAAGGCGGGACATGAAAGAGTTAAACGCTGAGGCGTATGTATCCTGTCTGACTTTGATCTCTGCCTCAGGTAGCTCTTTCGTATATAGCCATCAATCTCAGCCAGGAGCCAATGGGAGGCTGCTCGCTGTGAGAGCAGGGCCTGCTCAGACTGAGACCGTCTCCTCGCTTTGACAGAGCGCTGGCATGGCACGTCAGACCTCGACACAAAGCTGCACCGAGAGCTTTCAAAGCAGTTTAATTTTCGACTTGGTGTGATTTCATTCTTGTGTTCATCAATTCTGTTTTTTTTTTTTTCAATCATCAAAAGAAAGTGGTGATGTAAGAAAAACAAGAAGGTAGGCAGAGAGGGCGTGGTGTGCTGAGGTTCAAAGATGTCATGAGCACATCTCCCAGGCTTTGATGTTTCTTGGCAGGTACAATCTGATGATCTTGGAGCACAGGCCCTTTTTTTTTTCTTTTTTTCTTTTTTTCTCAAAATCCCCGGCCCATCCTGGCCCCACAGCCTTCCAGCCCTGCAGTGACAAACGCTTTAATATGACAGGGTTAAACACCTGAAGCAGTGCTGCAAATGGTCACGACTAAGCCAGGGTCAGGAGAGCAAGCTTTAAACACTGCTTGGTTTAGTACTTTACTGCTCACTTACTCATCATGTCTGTTTTACACAACAGCTCTCTTCATTCCAATATTTAATCACACTAAAGAAGCAGAAACATTCCTTTTGAAGTCGTGAGTCATTTCAACAGTAACAAGCTGCAATGATTCACAGTTTTCTTAAAGCAACGTATCACAGGACTCCTCCAGCACATTTCTTTCAAAATGTATATTTTGTTAATTAACTAATCATTATGTACTGTCTGTTTTTCCATTGATCTATTATGTTTGTTTTTTTTGTTTTGCTTTTTAAGTGCAATAAAATAAATTTTAAAAAATAATTGTGAAAGCTGATGGATTGACAGTTCCTTTCATCACTTTCGAGATTCATTTAAGTCATTGTTTTGTTTTTAAGGTCCACATAGGTACTGTTTTGGTTCAGTCTCATAGTTTCTCATATGCAGAAGTTTCAGACACAAACAACAGCTCAGGAAGCAAATAAAATATAAAAAGGCCGCTGTGGAAGTCTCT
This sequence comes from Labrus mixtus, assembly GCF_963584025.1. Taxonomy (NCBI): domain Eukaryota; kingdom Metazoa; phylum Chordata; class Actinopteri; order Labriformes; family Labridae; genus Labrus; species Labrus mixtus. The sequence continues at coordinate 22,064,055 of NC_083632.1, forward strand.
GATGTTTACAACATATGTGGTGGATGACACTATGTAGACAGTGTTGGTCTTCATTAACATACTGCATGTAATTGGACATATGCACAGTATAGACCAAATGGCGTAAAAGAACATGCCGACAAGCAGAAAAGAGCTTCACGCAGCGTCATTACTTTCACCAAGATGGAACCAATAGTGCTGCTGTTGCAGGGAATAAATGTCATCACCCCCCCTCTCACCCGCTCACTGTGAATATTACCTGCTGCATTCACAAATCAGCTCACCCCAACTTCTCGTGGAAGCAAAATATGACTATCAACCAACTTCAGAGAAATCAGTAAATATTTATCCTCGTATCAGATTACATGTGAAAATCAATAATTCCATATTGGATCAGCTGAATAAACAACCTCTTCATATCAATTTAAGTGTTTCAGATTTGTTGCCGTAGTTTCTTTCTGCTTCCACAAATTTGCCAGCAAATCAGATGTTGGATGTTCAAGTAGTTTAATAACTGTCTCCAAATCAGGAAGTTATTTCTCCTTTGTTTTGGTATTGATAGCACGAGGTGAAGAAATCAGTTTTCTGTCAGTTTCCTGCTGCTGCAATCCTATCATTATTTTCTATTTGTGTATGAGATCAGAGTTTTTTTTAGCTTCCGAATGTGAAGAAAGAGGCAGGCTTTAATCAATGTTTACAGCTGGTTCTATTGGATATAATAGTAGGTATAATATACAATGAGACATTTGAGGATAATTGGGATCACATCAATTAATTGAAGTCACTTAACTTATATTCTGAACTTAATTTATAACTTAACATGGTTTTCTAAACTTGGAACTTAATTACATTTTTTATCATTTTCATCAATCTTCAGATAATGTCAACCACTCCTTGTTTTGTTTTATAACTTTTTACAGTGTACTGACTGAAGGAATTCTTAAAGGATATCCATACAGAGATACTGCATGATGTAAACCAACAAGTTTGATACATAAGATGCACATATCTTAATATCAGTTTTCCGAGTTTTCCTCTCTGTGACGCTGTCATTTGATAGGACGCTGAGTGCTGCGGGGCCTTTGTGTCTTGTTGTAGGTCACAATGGAACTTAACACTTGACAGAGCCGGGGTTTGTTGTCAGAAGCTGAACTTGATCCTGTCAACTTGTTCCCATTGGGGAGAAAGAAAGAAAGAAAGAGCGTCGACCCCGCGGCTGTGCAAGCTAAGCTAATATCCAGTCAAATATGAATTTCTCTGTTCATGGATAAAAGTCAGCTGCTGTAGAAAGTCCTGGAAAACATGTTTTGACACATGAATTTTATGATCTTTTTTTTTAAAGTGACTCATAAGACCTCTTTCTGATACCAGATAACAAATATAACCCTGGAAGATTTTGTGCCCACAGCCACTTAACCTGGCAACCGTGTATAGATAATACAAGAAGCTGCAGCGTCCTCTGAGGCCTTTTACCCCCGTCACCTCGGGCATTTCAAACTGCCACTCGCCTCGCACACTGTTGCCCTGCAGACCACAAAAGAGGGGTTTACGCTGCCCAGAGTGGTCGGTAACTTCAGATGGATAATCCTTGGACCTGGTAAACCGGTCTTTAACAGGACCTATTGTTTAAACCGGGCAACCCCAAGCCTGTCTCATTGTGTGTTGATTGGGTGTGCATGTGGAACTCCCATGGGCAAATCATTGTCCGGTATGCTCTGTATTTACACCTCTGCCTTTCTGCTCTGAAGCAATAAAAGAGAATATCAATATTCAATTCTTTAGTTTTATAGCATTGATACACATACAAAAGTCATTTCATGTTGCTTCACATAAAGAGCAGGCCTAGACTGTATTCTCATTATTATTTAAAGAGGCCTAAGGTTAATCCACTAATGAGCAAACACTTGTTGGCTGGGAAAATGCCTTTTAACAGAAACCTCAGACTGAACCAGACTCTTTGGAAAGCCATCAACCCTGACCTGATTGGTCCAGAGAGTGGAATAAATGAATGAGATGAGATGAGAGTCAACTTTATTGTCATTACACATATACAAGTATAGAGTAAAGAAATGAGGTTTGGCATCTCACCAGAAGTGCAATAAGCAGAAAGTGCAAGAATCTGTGCTATGTACAGTAATTACAGAATTTACGGATAGACTAAAAAAGTGAATTATTGGGTATATATGGATGGGTGGATTAATGGCATGCTATAAATATAAATAAATGCTAGTATTTATATTACTGAAGTATATTCTTCAGATTATGGGCAGAAAGACATAAATGGATGGAGACGTACTAAACAAAGGATTAGAGTGACTTGTAGAAGCAATGCCACTTAAGATATGAGAAATAAGATCGATGAAACAGAAACTATAACTACTATAATAATGATCAATGAAGTATGACTCAAAAATGTGTTGCAGGGTGGGGCGCTGGTGGCGCAGTTGTTAGTGCATGTATGGAGGCTATGGTCCTCCAAGTGGGCGTCCCCTGGTTCAATTCCCACCTGTAGCTCCTTTCCCGCATGTCATTCCCCAGTCTCTCTGTCTCCCTGATTTCCGACTCTATCCACTGTCCTAGCTCTCCAATAAAGGCACAAAAAGCCCAAAAATAATCTTTAAAATAATAAGAATTGTAGCAGTGTGAGTTAGGTCCAAGGCAGCAGTTGGTCCACAACAACAAAGCACAAAATACAGGGAAACTCCTCATTCACAACTTCCTTACCCAAACATCTGCAGCTTATTAAACCTTTAGGCCGTTCTCCTTTCTTCACAGGCACTGTGAATCTTTTTATTGTTACTAACAGGGTCTCAACGACATTGCCTGTGCAGCATTATTTGTGTTTTTTCTCACAAACTGCCTCTGGTTGTGATGTCCTTTGAAACACAGCAGGAATACAACATCACATGTCTCCTCACATCCTTGTAAACATTCAGCAGGCCTGGCAGCTTTTGATGCCACGCCCACTCGCTGTTTTAACCTCAGCTGAACTCATACCAATACAAGTCATCTCTCAGCCACCCGGCAGGGCAGGACTCACACGCACTGAACCCTGTCTCACTCTCTCTCTCTGTTTGTCTCTCTGTCTCTCTGTCTCTCCGCCACTCCTGTCACTCTTCTGTCGCCTCTCTCTCTGATCCATGCTCACAAACAGCTTTTTTTTATTTCCCGTACCCGCCTCTCCTGCTGGCACTGGCGGGGGGGGGGGGGGGGGGGGGGGGGGGGGGGGGGGCAAAGATTTACAGTGGAAAAATATACCATACTTTTTCCCCCCATGTTGAGTGAGGAATGTGTGTTTGGGCAACATTTTGTGTGGAGTGTGAAAAAAAAAACAACAGAGCTGTAAACACGGAGACCCAGACTGGCTCCTTTGTTCCAGATGTGGAGCTCTGTTTGCTAAAAAAAACACACTGCCACTACTGTCCATCAGCTGGGCTCGAGCTGCATCTGTGCGGACATGTTCCCACGTGATATTGCACGAGAGTCAATTTTATGTGTGTAAGAAAGTGTGTGTGTGTGTGTGTCTGCGCGCCAGAGCCCACGATTGGAACCAAATGCGCATGTTGTGCTGCAACCAGAGAAGCGATGAAAAAAAGTGTAATTTTGACATTGGCTGCAGCAGTTTAATAATCAGATGCCCCCGCGTGATAGCCTACCGCGAGCTCAGGTTGCACGAGACTGGTTTATAGGAGTAGCCTATTACGGTAGTCCTACAGGTTGCTGAGGCCTCGATGTTCGACCAATCAATTAAAAGTTGAAGTCGAACAGTCAGTGGGCGATGTTTCTGTCGTCCGCTGTCTGGTAACAATTACACCAGTGATGAATTCAGAGCACACACACTCCAGCGTTTCCCACGGAGCAGTGTTCACAAGGAGTCACGTTTAGTTGTTGGACTTCATTTTAATGTTTTTTGTTTTTAATTCTTGTTGATTGTAGGCTATTGTTTATCTGTTTTCTTTAAGGCGCTGGACCTCTTCTTAGTTTCTATTGTGACGACAAACACCTGATTAACAAGGTCGATTAAATTTAGCCTTTAAATTTGATATTAATAAAAAAGTATTCTAAATCAATACAAGTGTAAACATATATTAACGCTCACAAATAAGGGTCTACATTTTTTCTATTGTTAAAATAATTGTTTTAAACATTTTAATTAAATAGGTCTACAAAAATAAAATTACGTTCTCTTTAAAGTTAACTGTAAAAAGACATGTTTTTTTTTTCTTGACATTTTCTGTGTTGCAAAACCATGCAGGAGCTAAATGAGTTTTCGTATTCTTGACTTAGAATTGATTCTTAAAATGGGATTTAAGGGCCTAACAAATTGACGATGTGCTTAGGCTACATTTTTCTAAATTAAATGAAAAAAAAACAACTATATAGAATCCAGATAGAGAAATAAGTAAAATAATTAAAAACAATCCAGTCCAACTGAAAGCAAGCAAACAGCACTGTCGTTTTCATATTTTCTTATTTATACAGCCTTGTATTAACAGATAAAAAAGAAATAGGTAGGCTAAATAATGAAACACATGACATTTTATACATTTCCTTCATCTCAATGTTCTTATTACAAGTGGCAAAAAATAGCAAAAAATTATTTTTATGATCTTGATGTAAAAATAGTTTGGGGGAGGTGTTGGAGGTTGTCAACACATGTCAATCATATTCATGTCACCATGATACAAACTGATCCCCTTAAAGCTGTCAGTCCACATCAGCAGCTCTGCAATTAGATTCAAGATTTTTATTTGTCACATGCTCATACAGATGTGCAGTGAAATGTAAAGACTGTTCCGCAAGGCCATGCAATAACACTCAAATTACTAATACACATATATACAGTAATATAGAAATATAATGTAAAATTAAAAAAATAATTATTTGAATATACAAAATATAGAATAATGTAAACAGTGTAAAGTGTCCAGGGTGTCAAAGTGCAATGTGCTGATTGGAATGTGTGGTGTGTGTGCATCATGTAGTCACAGTTCTGTTTTTTATTCAATTACCCTTCATTTTTATTTTTAAAAGCTTTAATTTGAACTGAAAATCCATAAATATAAAAATCAACCAACCAGCCAATCAAAACTGTCGCAGACGCCAATTTCATAGAGTCAAATAGGATTAGAATTGAGAGATTACATTACATAAATTAGCCCAAGTCAATTACACGATGAACATATTGTAATGAGCATGTTTCATTTGGAGTCAGCAGAACCAGTCAGTAAACATTTAGATGTGTATGTGCCAAGAGCTTCACGCTTGACTGATGTTGATCACCGGTGAACTCTGTGGGCCCTCAGAGGCTACAAGCACACACACACACAACACACACACACATATTCACTTGCACACGTATCTGCAGCAACATGGCTGCACTTGAGGTATGAGACGCCGGCTGGGCAGATATGAGTGTTCTTGTGTGATGGGTGCCTGGAGGAGAGATTAGAGCCCTTCATCCTCAGCTCTGCTGAGACTCCTCTTCTTTTCTTTCCTGAGGCGAGAAATAGTCAGAGAAAAACTTCAATTCTTTTGTTTGCACAGGCTAGTTGATGCAAAAGGATTTGGAAAACAGTCTCCTGGTGCAGTATAGAAATGACAAACCTCTTCTTATTCTGTGTTAGAAAGTGCAAAGTCGACCCATCCAAAAGTGACAATAAAGATAAGAAAGGAGGCAGTAGATCCACAGAGGCAAAATGACAAATCCAAGAGGATAAAAACATGCACAATGAAACATTTAAAGTACACTCCACTTTTTATATTGCACCTTTCATACAGACATGAGGTCCAAAGTGCATCACACATAGGATAAGAAACAAACTGATGGGAAATAAGGCAAAAACGTAACACCAATATACAAAACAAAAAATACTAAATAAAAAACTAATTTTACAATTGATCCATTTAAAACTGTCAAAAAGAAAAAATAAGCAACAAAGAGAACGCTAATGTATAAATTGTGATATAAAACCTAAAACACAAGTTCTAACACTCCTTCCAATTTAAAGCCAGATTAAAAAGCAAGGTCTTTCATTTCATTTTTGAAAATGCCAAGGGACAATGCCATTTTGATATCTAAATCAGTGATTCTTTAAGTGGGGTCCCAGGGAATAATAATAATATAATGTATTATTACATAGTATTAATAGCTTATCAACGTTATGATAATAAGGGGGTCCTTGGAAACATTTCTCACCTGAAAGGGGTCCATGGTCTAAAAAAGTTTGAGAACCCCTGATCTAAATGTCAGTGAGTTCGACAGTTTGGGGACATGACAATGAAAGGCTCTCTTATAGAAGCAGTTCTGGACCTTAGTGATCTGACTGGAACAAAAATATATATATAAAAGATCTCTGATTAATGAAGAAGCAGGGTCAAATTAAAGATTTTTAAACAAGAAAGAAGTGTACATTTTAAATGATTTCTAAAAGAAGAGTACAGTGGGATGATGTAATCTTGTTTTATTAATCCTGATGAGTAACCTTTTTAGAAACAAGCAAATGTGTCGTGACATCTTCATGCTTCTCACGCCTTGTCCTCACTTTCTGTGATTCATTTTCTGGTTGGATAATTGAGTCATACCACAGTTTCAGGCCCGTCTGCTGTAATGGCATATGTGTCTCTGTGTGCGTGTGTCTTATTATGTGGCGAGAGGAGCCTGTGATAATAAATCCAGGCATCCTGTCGGGGTCGTGGACTGTCAGTCTGAGTGTGTGTCGGGCCCTTCAGCTCGTGGGTTCTGTTCATCTTACAGACGAGAGGCCTCGACTTGTAAAACATGATGTGCCAGAAGGGAAGATCACAGCCGCTGAACTTCTCCTCCTGGGAATGTGTTCTGAGTTTGTACGCAAAAGAATGCTGTCACTCTGCATCAGGGTTTGCGTGATGGACAATCCCGTGTGTGTGTGTGTGTGTGTGTCAGAGAGGCAGCACACACCTACGTCAGACACACCTCTGCTGCACACGTATATGTACTCTGTGCAGCAGGGAAGACGCCAGTGAGTCTGGGCTGCATTCAGGAGTTGGACTGTTTTTAGCATCATCCCTTTGCGTGCACAGGGACAGGCGCGGGGACGACTCATCATGACTGCAGGGCTCGCCTTTGTTCTTCTGCACTAACACACACATAATGACAAGCCTTAAAGAGCATGCACACCTTGCTTTCTCTCTCTCCCTCTGTGCACCTTTTGGATTTGCAAGTTTTTCACATTTCCAGGTCTCAATCCTCTGCACCTTCAGCTCTTTAAGTGCCTCAGGGAGCCGCACATATGAGCCCACAGGCATGCATTTGTGTCTTCAAAGCATCTTGTGTTTGTCTTCATTTGCACACCCTGATCAGTCAAATGTCAAAAAAAGTGACTTTACGGTGATGTACAACTATAGACACAAAGTTTCTTACACCCCTCATAAGCACGTGCCTGAAATGCAACACCTGCTCACAGTAATGATTCTCTACTACAGTATTACCCCCCATTGATGTTCATGTCATTCACTATCCACTATCCTATTGTTGTCTTTCTCTTTTCACAACATGACCATTTACCTTAAATCACTTTGATTTAGTAGCTAATAAGTTATGGTATCTGATCAATGCATTGACTACAATATTGGCAACACACTATTCCACACAGCCCCCCCCCCTCCTCCCCCAAAAACCCAAACTGTTATTCATATCTGCTGTGAGACTTGTAGCACAGGACATTAAGATGGGAAGGAAGTACTTCACCCCACACCTCACAGACTAAATGGACAGCTGACCACCTCACAGTGCAATACAAGTGTGCAATATTAACCTTAAAAACTAAAAACAGTGTCATTATATAATGTGAAAAATATGTGTGCAATAACCTCAGGTGCAATAAGAGATGTAGAAAACATATTTATATTTTCATTTCATTGTACAGTGTTCCCCTTTGTTATTTTTTTGTATTATATTTTTTCTTTAATACAGTGTATAGCTTCTGTACAGTTTATTTTATTTTACTTAGCTGTTACTACAACCTGTTTTTTTTATTTGTACTTTTCTACTCTTTTTTTTTCTTATAATGTTATTCTATTTTATATATAATTTAAACTTTTTTGTAGAAGCTGACTCGGGGAGAAACGCACAAAAATTCCAGTGTACCTGTACTGTCCTGTACCTGTGCAGATGGCAATAAACATCTATTCTATTCTATTCTATTCTATATCAAATCAACTCTCTTACAGCTTCAGCAACAAAGGTTGTTGTCCTACTAAAACATGAACTCATGCTCATTACAAAATATATCAGCAAACGCCTCTCTATCACTGCATGCAAACCACAATAACTGCATGAAAACTGCAAATAATGCTGCCATACTTTATTCTTTATTTATATACTCTAAACTACTTTACACTAAAAAATATAGAGATAATTATGCTTTACATTTCTAATATCCATAAAAGAGGTGCTCAATACAATTTAGCATTGATTCCCCATACGGATACGGAAAACTACTGAAACATACTGGACCATACAGAGTAATGTCAGCATCAATACCAGTACGATTTTGATACCAGAATATCTATCTGCAATGATGCAAGCCCTCTTGATATAATGAGAGTTTACAGCTTTAAAGCCCTCATCATGTGTGAAGACAGAAAGCAGCCTCTCGGCTCAGCAGCCTTTTCTCTGTATTATTGTGACTGTAATTTTACTATGATAATAATCTGTGACCTCGTTCTGGCTGGCTGAGGCCTGTGGGGAGTCGGGAAGCACTCCAGCTCCCAGCAGGCCTTTAGTGTCGCTGCTTCTGTGTTCCCAGGCAGGCAGGCAGGGCAGGACATGACCAAAATGACGGGGTTGGACAGCAGCTCAGCACCACGCTCAACCCACCAAACACTCTGTTTATGATTTGACTGCAGCAGCCGACATGTGATCCAGCTGAGATAGAATCTGTGCGCGCTGTAACTCTGGTAGATTTCATTACAAGCTGTATATTCAATGTCCTCCTCCAACTGTACATTTCTCTACCTATGGGTTGACTCTGCTTGAGAGTGAGTCAACAGAGGCTGAATCCTGGGGACAGGGCTGTTCTTTGAGTTCTGTGGTTGCTGTTTTCTCCCCAACACCCACATTATGTCCACATGCACCTTGTGGAGTTCTGCTGACTCTGCAGTCTACAATTAGATTCTCCCTCAACGAATAAACCCTGAATTTCAGTCAGTAAAGATGAGGATGAAATAATTTATTTTCTTTCTAGGCTATCAAAATATATTATTAATCATAAAATTATTTAAAAAAGGGAAATAATTTGTTGGATTTCTGTCTTTTTAGGAGAATATTTATCTTTATCTATAGAAATGGTGTGAATCATAGCCTCCTATTTTAGAATTTATCCAACTGAATACCTGTATATCCTGAAGCACGTATCCTTCAAGAGGAAGAACAAAATGTGTTTATATTAAATTGTGTGTCAACAACTATGTGTCTGTATAAAATCTGATTTATCTGCTAGAAATATTCTGATGATAATGTGAATGCTCTTCTGCAAAATAAAAGCAGCTGCTTTCCAAAAATCAGGTAAAGCATTTTTCTTTTTCTTTAGATTTTCTAAATTTGAAGTTTAAAAAACTAATTGAGGAGCTTCAATATTTCAAAAGCCGACGCAACAACTGGAAATAATGTTTTATTACACAGCTTTAACACGAGCATTATCCATTTATTTAAAAAAAAAAAATAATAACGGTAATCTCAGTTTTATTAATGCAAGAATTATGATGGAAAAAAGACACATTTCGTTTTATCTGATATCTTCACTCGTGCTACTAGAAGTTACGAACTTGATAAAGTCGGGCTATGCCCAGGCATTAATTGAAGGCCTGCTTGTTTATTCCCTTCAAACGAGGACAACTCGCGTTTTAATTTTTGTCGCATCCGGCTTCTTGTCATTTTTATTTAGTGTCTCCCTTAATTTTAAATTATTCGGTTATCGATTTTTGGTCATTTTCTATCCTAGTTGAATCTACTGTACCCGCTATTAACAATAACTAGGCCTATGTGAACTATCCTCTTTAACACATTTTTATTTAGTGCTAAGAAATATAACTGACTTTCTGATACAGACATACAGAAACATGTTTCTATATTTATCTCCTGATATTTTATTCAATGATTAACGGAAGGAGGTCCGTGCTGTCTGTATCATATGTTAATGAGTTTAATGGTGGAGCTCCAGTGACAGCTGGCTGCTGATGACCAATCAGAGCGCGCACAGACTGTAGGCAGTGTGTCGGAGGCTCCGCAGGCAGGAGGTGTTTGAAGCAGCATGTCAGCCCCTCCGATGATGTAAAGAAGATCATCTTTTTTTTTATTTGATTCGATTTTTGCTTCCTAAACACTTGTGAAAAATGCACGCTTTGGCGATCTACAACGTGGAACTTTTTTTCTCGATCGAAGCCTTGGACTTCAGTGTGGATTTGTTCCAAGTTTTCCGACAGGACTGATGAAAGCCTCTTCAGAGCGACGCTTTATGGACTCGCACATTAGCTAATGATGTCTATGGGTTTCAGGCCTGACTGTCGGAACGCCTCAGATCCCTCCAAATCGGCTTTTCTAGAGTTTAGCCACGGACATCCGGCGCACCAGCAGCGCTCCCCCGGACTCTCCCACATCTACCCCGTGCACGGCTTGCATGCTGCCGGGCATTCCCAGCATGAGAGTCCTTTTCCTGGCAGCGCGTCCTATGGCCGCTCTTTGGGCTACGCCTACCCCGGCTCGGTGAACGCTCACCCCTCGTCTGCTTACGTGCCCTACCAGCACAGCAATCACAGCAGCAGCAGCAGCCTGGCCCACAGCAGGGCAGAGCATACAGGTATGGATCGATGTCATTTCAATCAACAAAGCAACAAAGCAACAAAGGTTGTACAATTCTAATATGCCATCACGCTGAAGCACAATTACGCACACGGGCGCGTGATCTCCAACATTTCCCCTTTACGATAAGTCTCCAAAAAATTAAATTAAAAAAGGAAAATGTCCATCATATAATAGTCTCATTTGAAAGTGCAATACAGTTTAGTTTACCAACTAAAGCACTAGACCTGTCATCCAAACAGGACCCTTCAGGGATGCCCCCTCCTTTAAGCCTGTGCTGTATAATGAAAGAAGATGGTGCCATTAATTTTTATTGACCATAATTTTTTGTGGGTGAGTCCAATTATGGCCTGTGCAGCCTGAGCCTACCTCAGGAACTCCTTTTACCCTCATTGTTGGTGCACATTAACAAATTGATTCCAGTAAATAACAGGCTTTTTAGATTGTGAGAGTGTTTGATTCCCCTCTTTCAAACGAGTCCTTTTTATTCACTGCAAAGGAAGCGTGGAGTAGATAACAGTCGGTGTGTAGATTACCATTGGATTGAATGCTATGCAAATCAACAACACACAGATTAAAATTGAGCTAAACTGTAATAATTCATGTAAATTCAAACCGTTGATGCAGTTGGATTAAATATGGCTTTAAATAACTAACTTGCATGTTTTGGCTCTCAGGCCTGAAGGGACTTAAGAGTTTATAGCATGCGGTGCAGGGCCTGTCAGTTGCATTATGGGGCACTATATTTTCAGTTTTTACTTGTTTCTTAGACATGGGACTATTCAACAGAACTTTTGTGTTGTTCCAGAGGCTATATTTGAATTGTTTTTTTAGAAGCAGGAAGTCCGTCTGTACACGACGTGTCATATTTAGTCTTCTAAACAAACTCTCGGTGATAAGTCTCCTTATTTCAATCTTTCTTCTCTGCAAGATCGTGAGAAGTCCACTGTGATCGAGAGCAGGGACCTGCGTCTGAATGGCAAAGGGAAGAAGGTCCGGAAACCTCGGACCATCTACTCCAGTCTGCAGCTGCAGGCCCTGCACCAGCGCTTCCAACAGACCCAGTACCTGGCCTTACCGGAGCGCGCGGACCTGGCGGCCAAGCTGGGACTCACGCAGACTCAGGTGGGCCTTCAGTTCACCCCGGAGCCCTGCAGGGACCATACAGATGTTTTAGATTCATGCTTTATAATAACCAAACATAAACGGAGGTCTAAAGGAGGTCTTACGTTTCAGGTTTCACTTTCATTCATTAAAAATCCTCCGGCCTTAATATCAGACCTGCAGGCGGCTTATTAGATAAAACAACAAAGCCTATAATTAATATTTTAAACTCTTGACTTAATCTTTTTGAAAGCAGCCTGAATCAAAATATCAGTGAAAGAAAGCAGATGTTAAAGGAAACATCGTCTCTGCTGCATTATTAAGGATCACTGCGCATCTGGAGATCAAATAAAAAAGCAAATTGTTGTGATTTGTAACTGGATCCTTTAATGCTCGTCTTATTTACTGTGCTTAGTGATCGTGGCTGAATTTCCTTTGTCATCCGCGGTCCTCTAAATGCTCTTAAGTGGATGAAGAAAATCCCGCAGTTACCTATTATGCAAACGCCTACAATCGTTTTGAAATGAAGAATTATGTCTCATTTTGTTTGTTCAGTTTGTTCATTCATTTTTGGTTCGTTTTCTATTCCGCATTTTAAGAGCTCATTAACGCAAAATAAAAATAAAATATGAAAATGGGGTTTATCACAATAGCTCCTCGTGGATGTGTGGGCATATTTTGCAGGCATAAAGTTGCAGGCGTCGCAGACAACTCATCCTAACTCTCATAAAGATAAAAGTGTCCTCCTGCCTCTCTTTCTGAACGAGGTTTTTAAACAAGTGCTTCCACCCTGTCATCCGAGCTGCCTCTCGCCTGGTTTTTCTTAATCCCTCAACAATCATCTACCACTTCTATTCCGCCCTTAGTTGCTGCTGTTTATAGGGTGACTCATTGGGGCGTCTTTGGTACAGTTTCTACATATTCTCACCATTGTTCTGGTGTAAAAATAGACGTATTAATGTGGAATCAACAGATCATTTCAGTGACCTACCACAGCGCGCTTTTGGCCTGTTTTCACTTCACAGTCTGGTTGGATTTTCGGCCCTGCTGCTGTCACCATGCACCGTTGGACTCTTAAAACAGCGAACAATAAAAGAGCTCAGTTTAAATGCAGAGCAAGTGCGACTCGTGCACACGGCTGAGTGGAGATCAATGCGCCAGCAGTAAGCCCAGGATTCACAAACACAACAGCGAGAAGATGGAGAGATTATTGTTCCCAAATGTTCGCTCCAGACCAATTGTGAAGTGTTTGACTTTAATTGTGCTTAATGTGCTCATAAAAATGTCTCCACGCCATAAATTATTTTTTATGTCTTCTGAATGGAAACCACAGTGACACTTTGCTGCATGTTCTCTTCTTTAGGTGAAAATCTGGTTTCAGAATAAGCGCTCCAAGTACAAAAAGATCATGAAGCATGGCAGCGGATCAGAAGGGGAACATCTCCACAGCACGAGCTCCATCTCCCCCTGCTCCCCCGGCCTCCCCCAGCTGTGGGAGGTTTCCAAAGGAGCCCAAATGCATTCAAATAACTACATGAACACTTTTGGTCACTGGTATCCAAACCACCATCCTCACCAGGACGCGATGCCCAGGCCTCAGATGATGTGAGTGGGTTGTTTGTTGGTGTGCAGGCCGAGGTGTTTGGGCCTGTGTGCAAGTCAACTTGAGCCTTTTCTCAGAACTGTTAAAAAAAGTGTGTGAAATACAACTTGATGTGTTTCGTGTGCGTTTTGGGGTTCAGTGACAAAGCTGAACTCGAGCACACATGAAATGTGTTGTATTCGTTTTGTTCAGATGCCACTGGCGCACGTGGACTCAGCGTGTGCAAAAGAGACTCGGGATCAAGGCATATGTTGATTAAGTGGATGTACTTGATTACTTTTGGCCTTTATGTTTCAGGAATGCTCTGAGCATTACGCAAATAAATATTTGGATATTGAAACGTTTCGTGTGAGTTGTTTTCTCTTTCCAGCGAGACAGAGAGAGAGAGGGAGAGAGAGAGAGAGAGAGAGAGAGACTACATGGCTTTTATTGAACTGAATATCTTACTTCCCTGATTTAATGGGTTAAAAAAGGTGCCTCAAGACGAGTTAATTTGTGCAGTTTAAATAATCGCGTGATAACTCGTTGCCGTGACGTCAGCTGTCTTTTGTCCATCAGCACTCCCTCGCTGCAGAGAAAACCTGCAGAGCTCCTTTGATTTCAACTGTCATGTTTCGTCCCAACACTTGTGAATCATTTTCTATTTTTAGAAAAGCAAATCCCATCGACCGCTTGTATATAAGTTTACTTTGAATTTGATTTAATTTAAAAACCTAAAGAATAACCCTTGAAGTGCTGAGAAGCCGTTCCCAGGATGGTGTGCCAACGTGGTGTTTGGTGCCAGCTTTACGCACGGTGGTTGTGCCAAACTTAACTGTGACGCACGGTTAGAAAGTATGTGGCGACAAACGCCTTCCAGATACTTTAAAATGAAAACACTATGATATCTAAAACAGATCTGGGCACTATTTTATTATTACTCCCAAAAGATGATCTTTGAAAATTAAGTATTTCCCGCCGTCTTTGAAGGAGGGTGTGAGGCAACATCCGTGTGGATAAATAACTTGCGAAGGCAGCAGAGATGACATGCACGGCAGCATTTCAAAGATACTATTCCTCATCCTCACGTGCTCCAACAGAAACTCGCCGTTGTCACAACAAAATGACAAATAGTGTTGCTGCTCCCTCCAATAAACCGTGCCTGATTTATAGAGGTTTGGACTGACTTCCACAGAGGGCGCTTCCACTGTTTAAACACTTACAATTGGTGATTTAGATCTTTGAACTTGCACCGGAGTTTTGGATAGAGCTGTTGATTATATTGGTGGAGAGGTGGAGTTAAACTCTGATTAATGAAGAGACATAGTGCGTTAAAGCAACATCAATCGACACATTTGTATCGCTTTCATTCATCACTCGGCTGTGTTGACTGTCTGACACAAACACACAGGGATTAGAAAATCAACTAACAATGTATACATGTTGATTAACAGGAAGTGTTTAGACATTACAACTATACATGTTAAATACTTTATATTTAAGGTGTGGACCTGATATTTGATTCCAAATAGTTTGTATCTAAAAAAAATACCCTCAATATGACTGAAGTGAAGCGATCCTACAGCAGACATTAGGAGAATCGCCCTCCTCTCAGAAACCTTCATGTCCTGTCATGAGGTGGATTTTTAACCCCCCAGAGTTTACAGCTTTATTCCATCCCAGATTAACTAAACACCATTGAACATAATAAAAACATACAAATTGGTTAAATGATTCATGTTTTAGGGTCAAGAGGTCATGTATCCATGCTAAAGCAAAAGCTTCTGGCATATTTCAGGCAACAACTAAAATCCGACTTAAAGGCTACAAAAAAAGATATATTTAAAATATGCACTTTCACCAATGAGGTTGGTACAGCGATAAACGATAAACACTCCAACATGACATGTCTCTTCTAGACACCTTTTGGCTAATTAAGACCACCACTCCACAGTCAGGTCACCTGCACACAGTCAAGTCTTACCTTGGTCAGATGGTTCTTCTGGTGCAGGAGGTTCAGGAGGTCTGCAGGCTGCAGAGGAGTCCCACTGAAGAACAAAGCGTGTTTCCATTCCTCCAGCTGATCTGAGTCTCTCACAACGACAAGCATTGTGTTACATCAACATCTCTTTCTTTACATACACACACACACACACACACACACACACACACACACACACACACATATATATATATATATAAACCCTCGTGCCTCTTTTTTCCTCATTCCTGATCATAATGTGCCTTTTTGAGCACGAGGGCCCTGGGAAAGAAGAAGAGGCGAGAATTACTGCAGCAAGTGACGGGACATCAGAGAAAATTATAGACAATTTAACATCTCCAGATTAGAATAATGACTCGTGGAGTTTGACAGACAGACTATAGGAGCTTTCAAGGGAGGAAGTGGGGGGGGGGCAATTATCATGCAGGCAGATTGAAGGGAAAGTGAAAAGGCTTCTTGTGTAATAGACAAGCTAAGAGGAGGGGACGGAAGCCTGCGAGATGGTGAAAAGTGAAAAAGGCGAATGTGACTGTATCAGTGCTGTGGAGTTATCAGATACGAGGGGTCTGATGGGGTTTAATAGCTGGATAGCAGTGAGAGGGGGGAAAGCGTGTTATTAAAATCCTGCTTTCGTTGAATTGGGCAAAATGGCAAAGCAGGTCTCCGGGGTGATTATTGTTATTAACGTGAGTGATCTGACATCAAGGGTAATTGTGAGCAGCTTCCCTGTTAGCGGGAATGAAGGCAGGGTTGTGTTTCATCTGAATGGAGGCTAGTTTGAGGCATAATGATGCAAAACACTGAACCTTATCTTATCCCATGTAGTCAACTATCGACGATGTGTAACGGCCTTTGGGCGTCATAATTAGACGCCCAAAATATCGTTAGCTTAGCACACACACACACACACACACACACACACACACACACACACACACACACACACACACACACACACACACACACAAACACACACACACACACACACACACACACACAAACACACACACACACACACACACACACACACACACACACACACAAACACACACACACACACACACAAACACACACACACACACACACACACACACACACAAACACACACAAACACACACACACACACACACACACACACACACACACACAAACACACACACACACACACACACAAACACACACACACACACACACACACACACAACATCGCTTGGTCTCCTTTGGCATCACATTAAGACACAAAGATATTATCAGTAAGACAGCCAGGCACACATAATTTTTGAAACAGACAATGTATTGTAAAAAAGTGAAGGTGCACAATTTAAACAAAGGAAGTGCATGTTAGTTGTGTAAAATAACTCAAATCAAAATCCTGAGTGAAAAACGTCAAAAAAAAAAGAAAAAAAAAGGGTCCCTTCATGAAAAGTGCACAGGTCGTATATTTTCAAAAAGAAATCTCTACGTTGGAAGTTTTTTTTTTCTCTTCCCGTGTCTAGTGATAAACTGTATGTTCAGTTTTAGGTGAGCTCATATCACTGTGCCCTCGCCATGGGAAAAGGTTCTGTATCCTAATGTGATGACTGGCTGTGAAGCATCAGCACACAGCCTATTGTGGCCCCTAGTCCCCTGGTCTGAGTTCAAACAGGGTTCAGAAGTCCGCAGCTGTCAAAGATTCCTCTCTCCCTTCATTTCATCCCAGTTTACTTCAAAATGGAGACAGTGAGTGATCCTAATGCAGCCATGGCCCGACCCGCAGGCCCGGACCGGACAGAGAGCTGGACAGCTGCTGGGGTTCTTTCTGTAGATGCATTTCTGTTCCCGACCTCCACCTAAACCCACCCAAGAGACCACCGTGTTGACTGCTTCAGGAGGGCCTG
Source organism: Labrus mixtus (assembly GCF_963584025.1). Taxonomy (NCBI): domain Eukaryota; kingdom Metazoa; phylum Chordata; class Actinopteri; order Labriformes; family Labridae; genus Labrus; species Labrus mixtus. The sequence continues at coordinate 22,081,439 of NC_083632.1, forward strand.
GGCAGAGTCTCTATTTATGGTGCATGCCATGCAAGATCACATTCAAGTTCAACAGTTCACCTGCACCTCCATGGCTACTTACACTTGTTAATGTTTTCAGACAACATGTATGGACACACAGACACAAGTGCAGCCTGCGAGAATCACACGTTTGTCTTCGGCAACAAATGTTTCCCCCCTGACAGCCAAGACTGAGGGCCACACACGCTGAGGGAGCCCCAGAGGGGGGGTCACATGTCCACTTGATGAGATTTCATTGATATTAAAAGGCAATAGTAATCTGGCTGCTTTTGTCAAATCAGCACAGTGAGCTGACGCGATGAGTGAGGCTGCAGACAGCTGGAGTTCTGTTTAGGGGGATAAAGCAAAGGGAAGACATCGGAGGAGGGGGATTCAAAGCTGTGGCATTTGAGTTTGTACGGAGAATGAGTGAGAATATGAGTGGAGTTTGGTTAATATATTTAAAGTGCTAAATGTTGTGTAAGAGTTCAGATATATAAAATGTGACTGTCACGGTTTGGTTAAATGTGACGAGGAGAACAAAAAAAAGATTTTATTTGGCAGGTCCTTTAAATAAAATACTTAAACACTTCCATCCAAAATAAAAGTTGAATAATATTATTTTTTTAAAGTAATTACATGGGGAATAAAAAAAAAATGTAATCTGTGAGCCCAGACAATATGGCTAATCCAGAAGTCCAACTGGAAAATAAATCCTACATATTAGTCAATGTAAGCAGGGACTGCACAATGTTATCATTTAAATAAAGCCTTTGAAAGCTTTTCCAGATTTCGAAGCTTTTATGATGATGTATTGAATAATAATAATAATAATAATAATAATAATAATAATACTACAATATAAAAAAAAACGTGGCTGTAGCTGAAAGAGAATGCTTTCCAATAACTTTGTACATGTGTAATTTAAAATGATCTTAATTAACTGAAAAGGTAAATTTAGTTTGAAAAATAGTCATGTATTAATTTATGAAAAAATATAAAATCTAGTGATATTCCCGCATATTGTTCCAACACATTTTTAACGCCATAGAAGCCAAAAACACGGTCAAGTATCGTCCTGAACAGAGATATAAGGTTCTCCGTGGGAGTGTGTGATGTAAACGTGAGGCTGTAATGTCGTTAAATGATTGTTAAAAAAAGACGAAAGTTGCAGTAAAGTGTGGGGCAGTATATCACCTCTTGTACTGAACGCATACCAGTGCTATGACAACAAAGGATTATGAAAGCGCTGAGGCGGACATGGCTACATTTTCTCTCCGTGCGTAATTACGCCTTGGTGGTCCATGTGGAGGGTATCGCCATTTGCGCTTTTCTCCTTCATGTACATTTTGTGCAGAATATTTAATAAGTTGAATTCACGCTGTCAGTCGTTATTAGCTGTGAACACGCAGAACAGGGAGGTTGTTGTTTTGTTCCTGCCTGTCTCATTGTCGCTGTCATAACAGTCATTATCGGAGCAGTTGTCATGTTTATGCAGCACCTCTCCGCTAATTGATAAGGCTGTTTATTCCCCAGGTCTCACACGTGCCACATACGCTCTCATTAAGCTGTTTCATCACCTGGGAGCACCGTTATACTACACCGAAGGAAAATATGTAAATGTGTGAAACATTTCCTGTTAAAAATGCATAAATACAAACATATAAACGCGTAAATAAATGCAGCCAATGCGCATTTATTTAGGAGAACTACTTTTCCAAATGCAATGGAGTGAAATTTGCACTGAAACCCTGGAAAAGTACAAAGAGCTTGTGTTTTTTTTATACCTTCAATATTTGGCAGAGTTTCCATCTATCCTGCTGCGCATGTGAATGTGCGCGTGCACGAGAGCCCCCACGGCAACAGACTGCAACAGACTGCACCCCCCCCCCCCCCTTCATCCCCCGCCCTCTTTTATATATATGTGTGTGTGTGTGTGTGTGTGTGTGTGTGTGTGTTGTGTGAGAGAGTGTAGCGCGCTTACTTCTCTCTTATCTGGCAGCAGAATAGTAATAAAACCGAGTGACTCCAACATGTCTGCTGCTGTGTTGCCTCCTACTTCGCGCTTTGCACGCAGCTCGCGGCACCAACAGAGAGGAGTCACTTCTCCAAACAGAGACTGAAGAGGTTCCTTTATTGTTTCGGTTATTATCATAAATAACTATTTCAAACTTGGGGATGATGGAGATATTAAGAATATGTTGCAGATCGTTTATCTTAGTTAAACAGGATCAACCTCAGCATTTATCATAATTTACAATATCTGAACTAACAATGTAAAACTAAGATCACGTGCTCAGTGTTGTATTCGACACAATTGTTTAGACCTAAAGGTGTGCGAATTATAATTCAATATTTATTGTAAACGAGAGGTGTGTTTTCTGTCAAATATTAAAATGAAGCTGTTTTCAGTAAGAGCAGAACAAATGAAATTATCTGAATTAAAAGGTCAAAATCTAAATCGAGTTTATGTTCAACCTGTGGGTAAAATATATTTTCAACATTGGCTAGGTTTTTTCTTGCATACCGAAAAGAAATCCTGCAATGTTCAAAACGTTTAAGAGAAGGGGGCTTAGCCTTCATATAAACTTTAATTTATTTATCTGCACATTTTGTCCTGCATCTCCAAAAACAGTGAACTTAATCCAGTTTATAAAGAGTTGATAAAGGGGCTAGACACACAACCTGCAAGTAACACCTTTATTCAATAGACAATAATGCAACAAGTGGACTAATTACATGAAGATGAAAATGACTTTGGAAGCACCACAGTGCAGTCGTTCCGTTTCAAACAAAAATGATCATAGTGGTTCTGCATATAAACACATATTTACAGCCTTCGACGGTTTGTACAAATCCATATAAATATGACCTGAGTGTTGCTGACGCGCTCTTTATGCATGATTTAAGTGTAGCATGGATCAACTGCACAGTTTCTTTTTTTCAATATTCGCTTTGTGATTATGCTACTTGTTAAAAAAAACTTTGCATATTCATTTACAAAAAGAGTTAAGGAAATACAACAGAAGCGATAAATAATTTAAAAACCACGCCAGATTTCCGTTAAATATGCTGCCACAAGTGATTGGAAATCTCTTATGTGCTTTTGAATGGAAACCGAGTTCTGTTGATCATCCAAAAAGCGGGCGCAAAGTTCCACTTCGGGCCTCCAGGTCGAGGTAACCTTCGCTCTGCAGAGTCTTTGTGGAGAGACCTCGTTTGAATGAGGAGATGAATCTGTTTGGGAGTCAGAGTTAATAAACAGCTCCTACACTCTGCTGTGGGACCGGGTGGTGCACGGTGCCCGGGTGCTGTAGATGGGATCCCTGCTGGTACCAGTGGTTGTTATAATCCTCCAGATAAGGCGGCGACGAGCTGTGCGCAGGCTGCGGGACCTGAGGTCTGCTGATCGGGGTGTTCTGCTGGTTGCTGTTCTCCCACACTGCGGGGGACGGGGGGGAGTTGCAGGCCATGGAGTCGCTGGCGTTGGGACTGTGCTCCAGGGGGACCTCGCCGTTTTTGTACAGCTTCTTGAACTTGGATCTCCGGTTCTGGAACCAGATCTTCACCTGAGAGAATGAATGTGGTCATTATTGTGAAATCAAAAATTAAACGTGAAGTCATATTTCATATTTAACACGTAAAAAAAAAAAAAGAAAAAAAAAGATATTCAACTGAGAAAATACGTAATTTAATTGATTTCATAAAGTCAATGAAAAAAAGTAATCCAGTGTCAGTCGTGCGTAATTTCACCCGGAAGAATAATTACAGTGCTAATTGATGCCCATATTTGGAAGACTTAAAATCACAGGACTCATCCAGTTTCTATCAATTAGTTATTATGATATGTTAGAGCGGCTCGTGAGGCTCACCTGTGTCTGGGTGAGGCCGAGCTGCGCCGCGAGCTCCGCTCTCTCGGGCAACGCGAGGTACTGCGCCTTCTGGAAGCGTCTCTGCAGAGCAGCGAGCTGGTAGCTGGAGTAGATCGTCCTCGGTTTGCGAATCTTTTTCGGTTTTCCATTCACCATGCGGACTTCTGGCTCTGGCTCTTCTTTCACTAAAAAATCACAACAAAGTATTTGTTAATGTTATAGAAAAACTGAAGCAGTTAACTTAAAGGGATAGAGAATAAGAAAATGAAATGACGCGACTGCAACAAAATATAGAATAAGATGATATATGGGGATTCTGTCCTCTTCAAAAATACACAAAAGGTGAATAATTACAAACATTGTTGTCACATTAATGTGATGAAACTGCTTCTTAATAAAAAAAAACACAAGATGCTTTCTTATTTCAAGAACACTGAAGTCTCAAAGCTAAAATCAAAGCTCAAATAGTAATTTAGGATTATTTTATGTTGTCAAAGTTCCAGTTTGGCAGGCCAGTGGCAACATTTTAAAACTGATCGAGCGAATATTATTAGCTTTAATCAAAGCATCATTGTTTTATGACCAGCTGTTAATGGCTGGCTCCTTCCCAGGCGGGCTGTAAAAGCTCGACATTAACACCAAACAGCACAACAGCCACTAAGACAATGTCGGGGATGTGTTTTCTTCATCTTCGAATAAAGAAATAAATGTGTATAAACTGGCGAGTGAGTATTACCCTGGTCCTTTAGGGTCACATTTTGGGAGACTTACAATGTGTAGCCTGCGATTCGTTTAGTTTGACTTCAGTTAGCATTTCATTCAGCACATGTAATGTCTCAAAACATTCCCAAATATTTCCTATACATAGGAATATAACGAAAATATCATGATTGTTAAACTCATAAGGGCTCTCTGTAGAACTATCTGTGTTTTACTTAATGTACACAGGGCACTATGAACACGTAGACAAAATTAAAGGTAAATTAAAGGTGATGATCCAAACATTTACCTGAGGTGGGAGGCGAGGCCTGCAGGTGATCTCTGTTGTAATGTCCGAACTGTCTGTAGCTGTTTGTGTACGGATATTCAGATTTGGTGGCGTACGCTCCAGCGGTTCCCATTCCGTTCAGGTTAAACTGGTGATGGTAAGAGTTCATGGACTGTCCGTACGCCTGACTCTGATAGTACTCGTGCTGCCCATGCGCCGCCTGTCCGCTGTAGTAGCCCATGTCCGTCACCGAGGACTCCGGTAGAGTTGGCGAGTCCTTGGAGTTCGGGTGGCAACTCATAGATCCTGGTAGGTCGGTCAAAATACACGCAATCTTCTTCTCATATGTCTGTCCGCTGCTCATGATGAAAGCAGCCCTTCAAAATAAAAAAATCCACTCGGGATTATTCTTTTTCTGGTGCGTAAAAGAAGAAAATGCGCCAAAGAAACTGGTTTGTGCGCGCGTTAAGACGCACGACTTTCGAAGAGTTGATAGTCCACTGAAACTCTCCCTGCTGCAGAAAATTGGTTGTGGCATCGCTCAGCCCCTGTCACACAGAGTTATAGACAGAATGGGCTGGATGCTGCTTTCTCATTGGCTGCGCAGTCCCCCCCCCCCCCCCCCCCCCCCCTTCTTGCGCTCCAGGCAAAGTCGTGGTAAAACCCAGCCTGTAGCCAAGAGCGCCATGCACGCATACCTCACTGCCCTGGCATTTTGTGCGTTTCCCTATAGATTTGCATTTACCTGTTCACTGCTGGACTGTCTGTCTGTAAACCACATGCTCTCAGTGTCTCTGCGTCTTCTCCACACTGGCACCAACACAGTTATGTTTGAACACAAAAGCAGCATGAAGCTTATTGAAACAGTCCCCCGACCTTACATGTGTGTATGCAATGTTTTCTTAACAGTGCTTAGAGATCACACTGTATTCAGGCTATTGAAAGGCCGCCAGCCGGACTCCCCCCCCCCCACACACACACACACACACACATTGTCATTCAAAGGTGTTGGCGCACAGTTAACTTTACGTGAAAGAGATAGAACAGATAGGTAAAAGACCCGACCAACTGATATCGCCTGAGGGAGAATTCCTCCACACACACGCACACACACACACACACACACGCGCGCGCGCGCGCACACACGCACACGCGCACGCACACACACACACACACACACACACACACGCAATGTTACATATAATAATGAATAAAAACCATTAGAGAGTGGAAGACAAAACCTTCCTTGAATCCATATTACTTGATGTTGAGGAACATTTAGTTGTCAATAGGAGAAAATATTGCATCTCTTGTCGTTTGAACTGGGAGCCTCTTCACTCAGAACACTTTTTCTGCTGCGCGAGCAATCTCGTATAAAAACACGGTGAACAGCGCCCCCTGCTGTTTTCACCCACATGTGGAACTCTAGTTTTCTTGCTTGCTGATCAGATAAATGCAGCTTCACACAGATGAATGAGTGTCAGGCTGTGTTATCTGACTGGAGTTAATGTATTATATTGTTGAACTAACATTTCAGACCAAAACCTCAAGCGCCTGTAGTGAAACCTCTGGTGGTATTACATGAAGGCTGTGTGGATCATTGTGACTGAGCAGATAGCGCCCTCTTTTGGTTTGTCTCTGCAATACAGGCGTGACAGAGACAGGACAGTGGAAAGAGTCAGAAATTGGGAAGAGAGAGTGGGGACTGTGGGAGAGACCATAGACTGTAGGGAGAGACTTGCGGGGAGTTGCAGTCTATGGGAAGAAGCCGCTGGTCGGATTTGTATGGCAAGCCCAAAGAGACAAATATCATCAATCGCAAAGTGTTTTGCTCATGTAATAATGTATAAATAATCTTGTTTTAATGAATTTTCAATGCCACCAAATACAGTTCTCTGCTTCTTTTTTTGTTTTTTACTTAATTTTTATTTTCAATATTTTTCAACTAAAAGTATTCAAAGTTTTTCATTTTTTTTACGCCGTGTTTTTAAGAAAACGCTTTTTATCGCGTTTTGCCTCTCAGGTTAATTTGCCCCTTCTGCTGTTTTGCATTTCCGGTAGCCTAAATAAAAAGTTTCAGTAGGCTAACAAATCACACGAACGCGATGAGCAGAGCATCAGCTGTAGATCTGTGTTGTCTTTGTGAACGGTGCAGTCTACATTTACCTAAAGCAAAACACAAAATGTATAAGAACCAATAAAGAGGATAATACCTTTGACCTTTCCTCAACACAAACTGTGACTGTTGAGATTAACTAAAGTAAACCCGATATGATTTATTTGGTCAATATATTTCACTTACTGTAACTGCAAATCAAAATTTTAAATGCACATAATCTTAAACTTAAACAAGAGTGTTTGCACAAATTCTTGCTTTGTTAGCATTCTGGATTCTACAAGTAACCCAGGACCTTTCAGGTCATGTAGGATCTCTGAAGCTGAAGAATTTTCCTTTCATCACCTTACAGCTGTACACTCATAAAGCTCTGCTGAATAGTTTAGTTTTAACATGAGACAATACAGAGAGAGTGATTTCTTTACTGTAACATAATACCTGTCTTTAGAATGATAACACCTTTAATATACAAATACATTAAATCAACATGTTGATTGAGATCTTATACAATGGTTTAAGACTATTTGCGCCATTTGTTGTGGGCTGAACACATTTGTACGGTGGCCGGTAGGGGTCACACACTCAGCAACTGATGAAATGACATACATTTAGAAAAACGCGCAGCATTTGCATTTGCTTTTGAATGTGCAGCGTTTCTATATATGCTGCACGTTTTTCTAAATGTATGTCGTTTCATCAGTTGCTGAGCTTTTGACCACTACCGGCCACCGTACATTTGGGCTTCTGCAGCAGAAAGTTTTATCCAATAAAAAAGTATCATTAGTTTGTGACCATACAGTAGTGTAGTGCTGCCTTGAGAAGGTATACTCTTAATTTTCCCCCTAAATGTTTTTTAATCTTTAAGTGACCCGTCCAGCAGAGAAAAAACGGCCTCTGTTATGAAAATTTACATTTAAGACTTCTGTTGTATATTTAGTCAGTGCGTACTAGCCAATGAGAGACAGAGTAGGGAGGGTCATCCCTTCACCATCCTAAACATTGCAGCATACTGAATATCATGTCAATCAAATCAGAGGAGATTTAGAAGTGGGTATAGAAAGTGGGAGACTGAAAAATAAGTAGGCTAGATATACTCGGTATACCTATCCTACTTATAATGTGTGCTACACAACTGACAACACGTGACAACTAGACTCATTCTGTCCTTTACAAACTTTAAAACTAATGAGTATTTGTGTTACATGATGTTCAACTTTGACTGCATTTGACTATATTCGATGTGATATTTAGAGGAAAAACATTTTTTAGTCCAGGAAGCTTTGAAACGTCTTTTCTTCAATACGTGTGTTATCTGAAGTACGTATTGGACCACTCGCCACCAGACAGTCAGTCAGTTGGCTTCAGTATATCCAAGCATGTCTGAGAGAGACAGTGCATGTCTTAAGATGTACATTTTCATTTTCTTGTACATCAAGTCTTTAAACTTCTGTAACATGGCAGAAGAAACACACAGACATGACACATACACACACGCCTCTGCTGTACACATGAGGTTTGCATTAATTAAACTATAGTCCTACAGAAATGTTGCCTTTGTATGAGTAGATCACACACACACACACACACACACACACACACACACACACACACACACACACACACACACACACACACACACTAGTCGCTTTATTGCGTAAAAAGGTAATACGTTTGTTTCCCTTTGCAGTTTCAAAGTGACGTTGTTATTAAATTGTAGTATCACAAAACATCCAGTAGATGGTGCTAACATCTCAGATTTCAGTATGGTGGTGAGTTAAAGAAAAGCTCACCCTAAAGGTAAAACTGTATGAAAATAAAAGATAAGCAACTAACTCACTGAGTTTGATGGACAATATAAACATATATTTATATATATGTACTCCTACTTATGTGAAATGTGGTTCAGAGTCAGATGTAGATTATTGTCTGTAAGATTTAAACATGTATTCAAATGTCATCAGTCTTAGGGCCTCATTCAAGTTTTTTTTTATGCCGTAGAAGATGTGATTTATGTCTTTGTGTGAAAATCCATCTTGTGCGGGGTCAGATGAGCTCTCTGTACACCACCAATCAAACCCTCACAACACAGAAACACGAGACAGCTTTTTGTGCTTCTGTAATGCAGTGTGTAAAAGTAGAGCAGCTGGCCTGGTTCCAGCACAGGACAAAAGCTCGGGCCTCGCACACAGAAACCAGTAATTACTACAGAATCTCAGTCTGCTCTGATCGCTCTCGAGGTAAAAAAAAAAAAAAAGAAATCTCCCTTTTGTACTATACATTACAAATGAAGCCATTTCCCTCTGAGAAGTAAATTACTTCCCATTTTCAACTTCTCAAAACTCCCTGAGAGTCATCAGAGTGATTACGGGAGCCCCTTAAGGCCAAAAAGAGCACGGCAGAAATGACATACGAGGGGGAATCACACACAAACTAGTCTAGTCATTTTCTCAGGACCTTGATTAAAGGAAAATAGATGTTTGTGCTAAAAAAAAGTTACACTTTACATACAAGATGTAGTTATTTCTGTGCTTTCTTCTTTGCAGATTTTCTCTGGTATTTCAATTCTGAAATGCCAGCTTCTGCATTCCAGATTGTGCAGGGTATGATGAAGCCCTCAAGGCAAGTATTGGACCCTCTGTTGAAAACTTCAGACAAATTCAACCTGATTTGAATTATCTCCCAAAACAGAATCAATCTTAATTAGGCCCTATACAATGTCAAACTGTACAGCAGAAATGAACATGTGTACGACCTTGTACATACAACCATTTTCATCTCCATTGGCCATTCCAGAAGCTCTCTTGGTTTTTAATTTTTATTATTTTTTTTTTTTTTTTAAAGATTTATTTTTGAGCTTCCTGTACCCATAATGGAGAGACATCAGGACAGTGGACAAAGATGGAAATCAGCGAGAGAAAGTGTGGGGAATGACATGCGGGAAAAAGGAGCCACAGGTGGGATTCGAACCCGGGCCGCCCGCCTGGAAGACCAAAGTCTCCACACATTGCTCTTTTGGTTTTTAAAATGTGTAAATAAACAACTTGGGTCAGAAACCCCAAATAGAATCTCATTCTGGTTAAAAGCTAACTGCTTAGCTTCAATAGCAAACCCCTCGCTTTCTCTCCAGCTCCATCCCCCTCCTCAAAATATGGTCACTTCTAGCTGCAGAAAAACCAACCTGTTGGCCAAATGGGGAGCAAGAAGAAACACAAATTTGGTAAACACACCAATAAGTAACATATATGATATAAGTTGCTACATGGGTTATTAATACAGCCAATAAGGGGAAACAAACATTTGTGTTATTACTTCTATAGAAGGGAGATCCTCATCTTCACTCAGGACTGCACAAAGTCCTGCATGGATCCACCTACTCTGTAAAGGATGTTTAGAGTCTTAATTATGAAGGGGGGGTTTACACACAAACACATCGCTTCCTATATGCCCCCGCAACCATCAACACAATTTCATCTCCCTTTGAAAACTTCAAGGCAGCAGTGTGGACCTCCTCGCCATAATCAAGCATGACTGACAAGTTTGTGCTGATCTGATTGAGGAGTCGGCCTCGCGGGGAGAGTCAGGGTCTCATGAGCTCAAAGTCTAATAACCATTAACTCTCTCTCTCTCTACCCCTCTCTCTCTCTCTCTACCTCCTTCTCCGGTCCTGATTAGAGATGAAAAAAGAGAAAATAGCATTGAGTCGAGGACTTTGAACCATCTGTGTGATGTAGTGTAGTTTGTGTTTGCAGACAGACAAATCGCCTGATGCTTTCTACTTTAGCTCCTCTTTGATGAGTAAACTCTTGTTAAGTATTTCCTCCAAATGTTTCCAGATATCTGTGTGATCTGCAGAATGCATTATCCAAACTCTGACTTAACAAAGTGAAGCCATCAGAATCTGATTTTCCCCTGGAACTGGCTCCAACTGCTCCACGCTCCCATCCCTTCAAAACTAAAAATACTGGACTTGATCTGGGATTTCTCTGGAACAAATGATTGTTCCAGGCTCCCAGTGGTGCTATAAGTTGGCAAGGAAATATGGATTGGAGGCCTCCCTGTTCTCACACCAGGAAAGCTCACAGTGCAGAGATGATGCGTGTGTGTGTGTGTTTTTCACTGAAGGCGATCAGAGGAAAGAGCTTCAGGTAAGGCCTGGCTTATGTGTTCCCAGTGGTGCAACACAGCTGCCAAAGGAGTCAAAAAAGCTAATGGAAGACACATGTGGCCAGATGTTAGAGGGCATGCCCTTTTCCCTAAACACACACACACAGAAGAGCAATACACAAAAACACACACATATGAACATAAACATATCCCAAACACCTTCTGAAGCTAACTGCTCCCCTGCAGGACAGCTTCCTCCTGTGAGCAGACACACAGCGAGGGTCAGTGCTGTCGACCATCTGCTGTTTCTAATGGAGCGCTAATGACACTTGTCTTTGTGAAGTCACGCTCAGCGGTTACCACACATCCTTTTCTCCTTCAGTTGCACCCTGTTACATGTACAGTGTAGGTAAACTGAAGGGTTTTTTATGCTTTCTTTTTTGATAACATATTCACATAGTTGGAGTCTGAAATATATGCCTTCTGTAATCTCAGCATTAGCTCCAGTTGTTGGCCTTGTTAGCCGTTAAATTTCAGCCTATACTGTATAGCTAGTTGTTACAGTGACCAATATAAGCCATCGCATTCAGAAATAATGCAAAATCAGTTCCAAAACAAATGGAAAAGTAAAAAATCAAAACTCCATGGCACACTGAAATTACGCGTTGTTCACTCACAATAAAATACAGTAAAGTTATTTTCAGTGTGCCACAGAGTTTTGATTTAAACTTAAAGTATTAATTCTTTTTTTTTATTCAGCGATGTAAACAAACAACATGCTAGAAGGAGACAACAAGCCTCTGACCCTGCCGTTTCTTGTCAATCAGAATTCACAACAGAGTGGTCCGCTTAAAACTCAGCTGTACATTGAGACTAACCCATGAGCTTGAGAGGAGCTGCCCAACGTCCCACTAAAGTGTATATATACATGTGTGTGTGATTGTTATGATAATGCATTATGAGGATTCACTTCAGTGTCTTTAGCGGTAGGCGTGGTTAGTAGGAGAAGAAACGGGTCAGTACTGATGACACACCTGAGGGGGGTGTGGTGGCTCTGTCTCTGTAACCTTCATTTGGATCTTTGGGGTGAGTCACCTACACGCACCCCTCAAACAGACAGGACAGTTGCACACATGATACACATTCACGTTTATGCAACACGTAAGGAGAGGCATTTAGGTTATGGGCTCACTGGCCTTAGCGTTAGGCGCAAGGATAACATTTAGCTGTGGGTTTGTGTGTAGCCGTAACAGTGATCTTCAAATATAAAGACAGCATGTCTTTACAAAGATTGGGACCAAAAGTGTACAAGAATATTATACTCAAGGAAAAGTACAGATACTTTGATTAAATTTAGATGTAGGCGACTTAAGTATAGGCCAAATTACTGGGTCATAAAGTCCTCAAGTGAAAGTTCAAAGTAATTAGTTTAAGTTTACTCAAAGTCCTGAGTACTTCTTCTGATACCTGAGGTGTTACAAAAAGTGAAATATGATCTTTCCTCCATCATGTGAAGTGCAAAAACAACAAGGATGTCAAACTCCAACCAGGTTTTTTAATTAAAGACACAACTCTATAATAATCTCGTTATGTGCTCCTGCATCATATGGAAGCTTAAACCAAAGGTCACAGTTGACAGAAAGCTTGGACCTCCTGTTAAATACGTAACAGATGCTATTTAAGCAACATACTAAAGTAAAAGTAAAATTACCACTTTTGAAAACTACTCAAAAATGACATCTTGTCCTCCCTTGATGTCTTCTTCCTTCATCACTCAGTCAGTCTTCTCCTGCTAGTCCTCTCCATCTTTTCCCCTCAGCTGGCACCGACCCCAGCCTCTGCACAGAGGCATGCTTACAAGTGTCCCCCGCCTTGGCAACCCCCAGCCTCATTGAAAAGCATGCCACTATTCTCAGGCTGCACTTTGCCAAGAGTGGATGAGTAAGAGCGGCCTGTGGAAACAGCTGTTCAGAGAGTGATCAAAAGAGGGAGGGAGACTTCTTTGATTACTACCTCTTTGTTCACACTCCACTCAAACTTTCAGATTCACAAGGGGCCTCTCTCTGAGTGGGCCACAAGCCAAGAGAATGCAGGTTAGTATAGAGCGTACACTTTTATCTGCCTACATTTTTAGATCTATCTGCAATGGAAAAATAATAATTCAAAAACTTGATTAAACTCTATTTACAAATGTCTTAGCCTACCATGTCCACACTACCCCTCACTTCATCATGACCCTTCACCCCTTTGTTACGATCTTTTGTGCCTCTTATCACCACAGAGTGAATATGTAACCTTGGTTACGGCTACATTCTCCTTGAGTCTGCCCAGTCGAGATGCCCTCTCCCAGGATTCGAGCAGGAAGCTCCACCTTGATCCTAGAATGTTTGTTTAAGCTCAGACTGAATATCACAGAGGACAAGATGAAGCTGCTCCCTCATTATCTTTGCTGAATGACTCGACACAATAAAAATGCATTCTGCTTTGTATGAAGACTGCGGTCATTCAGAATT